>NC_042615.1:619776851-620128851 GCF_901001135.1 Rhinatrema bivittatum | reverse complement strand
GAAATGTCTCTTCTGGATGACCTTTTCAATGCTTCTTTAGAATCTGGAGTAGTCCTGGGGACTGGAAAAGGGCAGATGTGCTTCCTGTTTTTAAAAGTAGAAGTAAGGAAGAGGCTGGGAACTAGAAAGGGTTAGTCCGACCTCTGTGGTGAGCAAACTAATGTCGTTGCTAAAATGAAGGATAGTACAATTTTTGGAATCCAATGGACTGCAAGATCCAAGGCAGTATGGTTTTACCTGAGGTAACTCTCTTGTCAGAGATATGATCAGTTTCTTTGAGCGACCAGGAAATTTGAAAAAGGGAGAGTGCTAGATGAAATGTACTTGGATTTCAGTAAAGCCTTTTTGATACTTTTCTGCACAGAAGACTTACAAATAGAGCACCCTTGGTATGGAACCTAGAGTAACTGACTGGATTAGAAACTGGCTGAGTGGGAAGCGACAAAGAGTAGTGGTAAATGGAGATTCTCTGAGTTGTACTAGTAGCCTCAGGGATTGGTCCTTGGACCGGTTCTTTCCAACATTTTTGTGAGCGACCTTACAGAAGTTTTGTCGGGAAAGGTTTGAATTTTTGCCGATAATACCAAAATCTTTAATAGGATGCTGCAAAGGTGGCAACCCTCAAGCATCACATAGATAGGATTTTAGATAGTGCTGGAAAGGAGCTGGCTGTCTTGGTATATGCGAGTAAAATTGACACAGGAGAAGAAAGGAGGTTCTGGAAGCCAAATTTAGAATTTTAGGTAGAAAGTTGAAATCCAGAACCTCTAGGATAGCATTCTCAGAAGTGTGCTCCATTCCATATAAAGGACCCCAGAGGCAGGCAGAGCAACAGGTCACAATGCATGAATGAGACTGTGATGCAGTGAAGAGGGTTTTAGGTTTGTTAGGAACTGGGCATCATTTTGGGGGAGCTTTTTCCGAAAGGATGGGCTCCACTTTAACCAACCTGGATTAAGGCTGCTGGCACTAGTCTTTAAAAAAGAGATAGCACAGATGATGGGGGAAAGCTGGCTGTTGCTCAGACGTGCATGGTTTAGAATGATGTATCTTTGAAAGATATTAACAAAACAGGGAAATTAGGGCATCCCAGTAGAGAGGTGCAATAAATGCTAAAGTGGCGCAGGTTCCTTGAAGTAAGGAGTGGATAGAGCAGAAAGATTCCAGATTACCATCAGCTGCTAAGCAAGTTGTTAATACAAACAAGAAGATTATTTTGAAATATCTGAATACAAACGCTAGAAGTCTAAAAAATAAGATGGGAGAGTGTATAGCATTAGATGAAGAGCTTGATATAATTGACATCTCAGAGACATGGTGGAAGGAGGATAAGCAATGGAATACTGTGATAACAGGATGCAAAATGTATCAAAATGATAGGATGGATCAAATTGGTGGAGGGGTGGCACTATACGTTAAAGAGGGCATTGAATCAAACTGGATAAAAGTTCTGCAAGAAACAAAATGCAATATTAAATCTTTATGGATAGAAATTCCAGGTGAAAAAGGGAATAATATAGTAGTGGGGCTGTATTACTGTCCACCTACCCAAAATAAACAGACAGTGAAAAGCTAAAAGAAATTAGGGAAACTAACAAAATCTGTCACATGGTAATAATGGGTGATTTCAATTACCCCAGTATTGACTGGGTAAATGTCACATCAGGACATACTAAGGAGGTGATGTTCCTAGATGAAGTAAATGACTGTTTCATTGAGCAGCTGGTACAAGAACCAAGAAGAGAGGGAACTATTTATATCTAGTCCTTAGTGGAAGCAAAAACTCATAATAAAAACTTTTTAAGGTACATTTGAAGTAAGTCTGCAAGGGAGCCATCTGTGGATAAAAGGGGCACTTAGGGATGACAAGGCCATAGTAGAGAGACTAAATTCTTTGCTTTGGTTTTCACTGAGGAAAATGTAAGAGAAATACCCATACCAGAAATTTTATCCAAACGTGATGATTCAGAGGAACTAAAACAAATCTCAGTGTATCTGAAACATGGAATAGAAAATTTACATACTAAAGAGAAGCAAATCCACCTGTACCAGATGGTTACATCCCAGAGAGCTGAAGAAACTGAAAAATGAAATTGCGTACCTGCTATTAACATCTGTGCCAGGCAAAATGGTAGAAACTATGATAAAGAACAAAATTACGGAACAAATAGGCATAGTGTAATGGAACAAAGTCAACATGGATTTAGCCAAAGGAAATCTTGTCTCACCAATCTGCTACATTTTTTTTTGAAGTTGTAAATAAATATGTGGGTAAAGGTGAGTCAGTTGAAATAATGTATCTGGATTCCAGAAAGCATTTGACAAAGTCCCTCATGAGGACATCTTAGGAAATTAAAAAGTCATAGGATAGCGGGCAGTGTCCTGTTGTGCTTTGGGAACTGGTTAAAAGATAGAAAACAGAGAATAAGTCTAAATGGTAAAGTTTTTCAATGGAGAAAGGTAAATAGTGGAGTGCCACAGGGATCTTTTCTGGGACCACTACTTTTTAACCTACTTATAAACGTCCTGGAAATGGGAACAGTGAGAGAGGTGATCAGATATGCTGATAAAACAAAATTATTCAAAGTTGTTAAATCTTAAGAGGATTGTGAGAAATTGCAAGAGGACCTTGCAAAACTAAGAGACTTGGTATGCAAATGATAAGTGAAAATTAATTTGGACAAGTACTAAGTGATGCACTTAGGGAAGAGCAGCCTAAATTAGAGCTGCACAATGCAAGCTTCTACTTTAGGGGGTCACCATTCAGGAAGTGAATCTAGGTGTCTTCATTGATAATATGTTGAAATCTTCTGCTCAGTGTGCAGCAGCAGCAGCAGCAGCCATGAAAGCAAATAAAATGTTAGAAATTATTAGAAAAGGAATGGAGAATCAAACAGAGAATATCATAATGCATCTGTATCATTCCATGGTGCAACTTCATCTTGAGTTTTGTGTGCAGTTCTGATCACCTCATCTCAAAAAAGATATAGCAAGCAGAATTACAAAAGTTACAGAGAAGGGTGACTAAGATGATAAAGGGGATGGAACGATTCCCCTATTAGGAAAGGCTAAAGTGGTTAGAACTCTTCATCTTGGAGAAGAGATGGTTGAGGGGAGGTCTGTAAAATGAGTGATGTGGAACAAATAAACATGAATCAGTTGTTTACTCTTTCAGTGTGTACAAAGACAAGGGGACGTACAATGAAGTTACTAAGTTGTACTTTTAAAACTAAGAGAAAATATTTTTTCACTCAACGCATAACTAAGCTCTGCAAGTCGTTGTCAGAGGATGTGGTGAAAGCTATTAGTGTAGCTGTGCTTAAAAAATGTTTGGACAAGTTAATGGAGGAAAAGCCCATAAAACATTATTAAGGTGGAGTTGTAGAAGTCTACTGCTTTTCTCTGGGATAAGCAGCATGAAATCTATTTACCCTTTTGGATCTTGCCAGGTGTATATGACCTGGATTGGCTACTCTTGGAAACAGGTTTCTAAGCTTGATGGATCCTTTGATGTGACCCAGTATGGCAAATCTTATGTTTTTATGTCCTGTTCTGCATTTTCAGTGGACGGTGTCACTAATGATAGTAGTGATAGTGAGATGGAGGATAGGACCACTGCCAATCTGGCAACATTGAAGCTAGATGAATGGCTAAACTTTAAACTGGAGCCTGAGGTATGTTTGTCTTTAATAATGATGTATATGTAGTTTTCTTAGTCCTTTCATGTGTGTGAAATCTTATGCATGTAGTGTAGCTTTGGAAAATTACCCATTCCCTGTACATACCCAGATCAGTCCAGACTCCTGGATTTTGCCTCCCCTCCAGCAGATGGGGGATAGAGAAAATTTTCACAGCCACTGGCACATAACCAGATGTAGCACCTGCAGTCCTTCAGTATTTCTCTATCTCCTGCAGATGGAGGGAGGAAAAAAACCTGCAGTTCTGAACCTTAAAAAAAAAATAAAATTAAATTTAAAAAAAAAAAAAAAAAAGGAGGAAAACAAAGTTTTCATAGGAGTTTGTTCTCCTCTGGCTCTCTCCCCGGAGGTTGACAGGTCCTGATGGGACCATCCCTCCCAATCGTAGAGTTACATGAGCAGGGGTTGGGGATCACAACTTACTCTTTGGACCACTGTTGGAGGTGGAAACTGGTGGTCCAGTTCCCTCACCTCCTTGGAGCTTGGGAGAAGCCTGGACTATCTTTCAGAGAAGTCTGTGCCTGTTCTGTTATCTTCTCTGCTGTGTAAAGTTACAAAAAAAAAAAAAGAACTTAGAGAAGGGAAAGGCAGCTGTAAGCATCAGCCCCTCTTAGTTCTCCTTGGTGCCGGCAGTGCAGGAAGGCAGCTTGAGGTTCGTTTTGCTCTCCGGCTTTCCTGGTGGTCTGTTTTTAGCCTGTCCAAGTGGGCGCAGGGGACGGCGTGGTGCTCGGCAATGCCGAGGGAAGCACATTGCGCTGAGTGTGGGGAACTTTCTGCCTGACTCTCCTGGGCTGGCTCCTGTTCCCGATGCCTCCCAGGAAGGGAGGGCACATTGGGAGGGGCTGGGACAGCATTTTCGGTGCGGCGCCAGTCTGAGGGACTGAAAGCCATGCGGTAGGAGACAGAGGATCCGTTCCTGCTGAACACGGAAATGGCGGCCATGTTGAAAACCTTTGCAGCTCAAATGCCTCATGCAGCAACGGGAGGGGATCTCCTGCCTGTGCTATCACCAGCCGAAATTAGCCCTGCTGAGGCCCGGGGGGAGGGCCTTGCAGAATAGTTGGAGCATGATTCTGATTCTCTGGCAGAGGATTCAGACACTTTGGTCCCTTTTTCTCCAGAGTTCGTTGTTTTGATGCATAAGCCGTTTGACGTGTCATGCAGTGGGGAACAGAAAACAGAGTAGCCGAAGGTCCTTCTAAAATGCTTTATTGATTGCCCGACTCTAGGCCTGAGTTTCGCCCACCAAAGGGCTGCTTCAGGGGCTGAAGAGGCTTATAAGTGTCTCATTCTTAGGTAAATTCGATTGGTTGGAATACATCACAGGCTCACTTAGATATCATCAATGGGCTGACAGGTTTGCCTTGGCCGTTGATGCACACAGAGATAGTATATCCATTCAGCAATCGGGGATTTCCTCGATTGTGGTTTAGAGCAGCTTTAAAATGCAAATTGCGTCTGGCGTTCACAAAATTACAACTGAAAGTGTCATGCAGTGGCCCACCCCTCTCGCAAACATAGGGCAGCAGGGTCCCTACTCAGTAAGAGGGCTAAGGGGCCCGGGGGCCATGAGGGTTTGAAGGATCCATGCCCCTACTGCGCAGAGGGCCGCAGGTGAGGTTTCCTCTGAAGGTTCGGAGAAGGAGTTGTCCCCAGATGCTGGCTCGCCGGACTTTGATCCGGAGCAGAGCATCCGGGGCCCGATTGAGGAGCCAGGGGATTTGCCAGCATTGGAAGACTATGATCCCAAGGTGCTTCGCCTCTTTCAGGGGGAAGAGCTGGGACTCCTTGTTCCGCATGTCCTGGTGGAGCTGGGCACTGTGGTCCCTCAAGGGAATATGGATCAGGAGGATGCAGATCCAGTTATGGTGGGCTTCGGGGTCTGGCCAAAGCGTTCCTTTTTTCATAGCTCTGTTAAGCAGTTGGTGGTCAGGGAGTGAGATATTGCGTAGACTGGCCTCAAGGTGAGCAGGGCTATGGATAAGCTGTATTCGCTGCCCAAGGACATTTTGGAGCTCTTCCGAGTTCTGTAGGTGGACGCTGCAGTTTCGACGGTCGCGAGAGTAGATGCCCTGGTCCTCCCGTGGCCAAGTGACATTCTGATACATGTCCTCTGATGGGTAAGGTACTGAGTAGAATAGAGATCCACCCGGGCTGGGTGATCCTGGTGGCTTCAGAGTGGCCCCAGAGGCCTTGGTTTGCGGATCTAGTAAATCTCGCAATGGACAGTCTGCTTCGTTTGGGGCATCTCCCGAACCTACTTTGTCAGGGGTCCATATTTTTGGATCAGGCGTCTCACTTCTGTCTAGCAGCTTGGCTTTTGAGAGGCATCATTTAAGAAAGAAGTGGTATACGGAGGACATTATTACTACGCTATTGCAGGCTCGAAAGGCTTCCACTTCCTTGGCATATATCAGGGTGTGGAGGGTCTTCGAGTCTTGGTGCTTTGATCATAGGATTGATCCTCAGCGGGCATCGGTGGCACAGATTTTGACCTTTCTGCAGAGAGGATTAACTAAAGGCTTGTCATTCAGTTCTCTGAGAGTGCAGGTCTTGGCCCTGGGGGATTTGCGAGACAAGATTCACGGGAAGCCCTTGGCAGCGCATCTGGATGTTGTCCGTTTTCTCAGGGGTGTCAAGTACTTATGGCCGCCTGTCTGTCCGATCTGTCTGTCTTGGAACCTTAATTTGGTTCTTAAAGGCACGGGTGCAGCGCCGTTTGAGCCTCTTAAAAAGACTACCTTAAAGGATCTCACTTTGAAGGTAGTGTTCTTGGTGGCGATTTGTTTGGACAGAAGAATATCTGAACTGCAAGCCTTGTCATGCAGGGAGCCCTTTTTTGCTCATCTCCGATTCCAGGGTATCGTTGAGGGACTGAAGGTGCCGGGGTATTGTTGAAGGACTGAAGGTGCTACATCTGGTTATGTGCCAGTGGCTGTGAAAATTTTCTCTATCTCCATCTGCTGGAGGGGAGGCAAAACCCAGGAGTCTGGACTGATCTGTGGTACTACAGGAATGAAAATGAGCAGGTAAGAACTGATTTTTCCTTTAATTGCATCTCTGCTTTTATCTCCTTGCAAATCTTCTTGTTCCCAGGTTCATAGCTTACTCTGCTTCCCCCCACCAATGTGCTGTATAAAAATGGAAATGTATTTGTGTAGATTTTCTATTGGTACTAAGTAATTAGAAATCAGAATTTCACATTTCTTTGCTGTATGTCTTTCTCCCTCATAAAGAACCTTGGTAAGGCTCTAAAGCGAGGGACTGGGTTAGAAACTGGTTGAGTGGAAAGCATCAAAAGGTAGTGGCAAATGGAGTTCACTCTGAGGAGAGGGGCATTACCAATGAGTATACTGCAAGGATTGGTCCTTGGACTGGTTCTTTTTGACATTTTCATAAGAGACACTGTGGAAGGATTATTTTGAAAGGTTTATATTTTTGTGAATAATATCAAAATGTGCATCAGCTAGGAAGGTGTGGAAAACATGAGGAGGGATCTAGCTAAGCTCGAGGAATGGTCCAGATTCTGGCAGTTAAGATTTGTTGCTAAAAATACAGTCATGCAATTGGGCTGCAAAAATCCAAGGGAGTGGTACAGTCTAGTGGGGTGAAATTCTATGAAGAGTGGGATCTAGGGGTGATCATATTTGATGAGGCAGCAGGTACTAGGGGTTCAGTTAAAGTACTGTGCTTCCTAGCTCCACGACTTCTTCCTCTTCCTTTTACCCGTGTGTGGACTTCATTTCTAATCAGGAAGTCCATACAATATGAGGTAAATTTTAAACGGGCCGCGTGGGAATCCAAGTGCACGCGGTTCCTGGCACGCACACCCGGACATACTGATTTTATAACATGAGCGCATCGGCACTCCCAGTCCACTCCCTCCCAGTCCACTCCAATAAAGGAGTGGGCTGGGAGGCAACTTCTCTAACCCCCTAACTACCCTGCCTCCCTTTTCCCCTCTCTGACCCCTAAATCTCACCAAACTCAACTACATTTTTTTGTTTCTGATTTTACCTGCTCTGACGAGCAGAAGTAAGTTCTGCTGCCCCCGGAACCTCCCCGGCCTGCCACTTTTTAGGAGCCTGGCATTTCCGCGCATACCGGGAAGTACGCGCTTGGCCGGGCCACTCTGGAAAATATGCTCAGCACGCGTGGCCCGGCCACACACACATCTCCCGGTATTTGCGTGCGCCGGGGTTTGAAAATTAACCCGTAAAATAGGAAGGCGGGAGAAGGTAGAGGAGACAGCGGTCATTGGTACAGGAAGAGCAGCACTTCGTTGTCCCCTGTGGGGTCCTACTGTAATTCCCTGATTGGCTGAGAGGCAGGAGGAAGTACAGATCTGTGCTGTGCTGAGAACAAAGAGATTGGCTTTTCCTGCAGCAGTGGAAGGTGATTGCTTCTTCCAGTTTGGGCTCCCCTTTCTCATGCGGCAGTAGTGAACTAGCTTGTGTACTCCCTGACAGACTTCCAAGTACCACTGGTTAAGAACTGCTGATCTAGAAAACATTCCACTTGGTGCTATTTGTGGTCAAGTGACCCAGTTGTGTGACTGGTAAGCTATTATCTTCTTAGAGCAGCTGTTACAGGTAAGAAACTTCACTAAATCACCTCCTCAGTGGAAAGATTCAGCAGCTTTTACTGTAACTTAATGCTTTCCAGATCTGGCCCAAGTGTTTTTTTTTCTTTTCAGACTGTGAATGCTTACATTCTTAATAATAATTATTCTATAGAGTAGATACTATGAACCTCATTTTTATAAGAATTCCTTCCGTTTTCTATCTATAACAGAATTCTGATCAATGAAAGCTCCAAGTGTCAGTTTATCCATCTTTTTACTTTTGTAATCTGAATGTAACATTGGCTAATTTTATTAATGGAGCATGATGAGTTTTGTTTTCTGTAATCCGTGGCAGAAATGTCAGAAAAGCCTTTTAAAGATGTTTATGTATCTGGAATAGAAGTTTTTCGGTCTTGTGGTTGATTATAACATGGGTATCTCTGATGCAACATTGTTTTTAATAATTTGAATTGTATTTTATAGATGTTGACTGTTGATTTCTGTGTGGCTTGCCTACCTCAACATCCAGAATCTTTTTAGATAGCAGCAGATCACAATTTGAAGGTTTTATTTAGGTATTAGGAAAGTTAAAATTCCGATAGGAGCCCAGACCCTAGTGAACAGTAAAATATAAATTTAAAAATATAAAAAATTGGACCTAGTTGATGTATTCAACAAACCTGCTTTATAATTGGCTGCAAGACCAAAAACAATTACTTTAACAATCTGATATAGCAACAGAAAGAGCGAAAAGTTGTTCTCATATGTGGGAATAGGTCTCCTTTAGAAAATGAAATACTAAGGACGTGGTTTTCATGATAAAACAAACACTTTTTAATGCGTGCGTGTTAATGATTTCTATGTTCTTAGGCACATTTTCCTCTAATTTTGTACTGTTGTTCATTTAAAATTCATTATAGGCTGCTAGTCTGCTGTTGCAGCTCAGGCAGAAGTGGCATAGTTTATTTTTGCGCCGAATGCGGGCCCCGTCTAAGCCTTGGTCTCAGGTCGATGAAGCAACGCTCCGAGCAATCATAGCTGTACTAAGCACTGAAGAGCAGTCTGCAGGCCTACAGCAGCCCTCTGGGATTGGGCAGAGACCAAGGCCTATGTCTTCAGAAGAGCTCCCACTGACATCCTCCTGGCGATCAAACAACAGCAGGAAGAGCTCAGCAGAAACTGAATTCTCTGATGAAGCTTCCAGTTCGGAAAGGTGCATTAAAGAATATAATGTTTAAGGGGGTGAAGTGGTCTGCCGATAGGGTTAGGGAGGAGCATGTGGATAATACAACAAGTTTGCCTCTCTGTCCTGGACTAAGATTAGTTATTGTTCCTGTGAAAATTACTAGCACTCTCTGACATAAGACTTACATACTAGGTTAGACCAAAAGTCCATCAAGCCCAGTATCCTGTTTCCAACATTGGCCAATCCAGGTCACAAGTACGTGGCAAGATCCCAAGGGATAGATCCCAAGCTGCTTATTCCAAGAATAAACTGGATTTCTGCAACTCCATCTTAATAATGGTTTGTGGACTTTTCCTTCAGGAATTTGTCCAAACCTTTTTTAAATGCAGCTGCACTAATAGCTTTCCCGACATCATCTGGCAGTGAATTCCAGAGCTTAATTATGTGTTGAGTAAAAAAATATTTTCTCTTACTAGTTGTAAAAGTACAACTTAGTAACTTCATTGTGTCCCCTAGTATTTGTACTTGTTGAAAGATTAAACAACTGATTTGTGTTTACTTGTTCCTCTCCACTCCTTATTTTATAGACCTCCCCTCAGCCATCTCTTCTCCAAGATGGAGTCCTAACCTCTTTAACCTCTCCTTAAAGGGGACTCATTCCATCCCCTTTGTCATTTTGGTCACTCTTCTCTGTACCTTTTCCAATTCTGCTGTATCTTTTTTGAGATGTGGTGACCAGATCTACACACAGTGCTCAAGATGAGTTTGTACCATGGAGGGATACAGAGGCATTATGATATTCTCTGTTTTATTCTCCATTCCTTTCCTAATAATTCCTAGCATTCTGTTTGCTTTCTTGGCTGTTGCTGCACACTGAGCAGAAAATGTCAATGTATTATCAATGTTAACGCCTAGATCCTTTTCCTGAATCGTGACTCCTAATGTGGAACCTTGCATTGTGTAGCTCTAATTTAGGTTACTCTTCTCTATGTGCATCACTTTGCACTTGTCCACCTTAAATTTCACTTCTCATTTGCTTACTAAGGGGCGGATTTTCAGAGCCCTGCTCGCCGGTGAGCCTATTTTACATAGGCCTACCGGCGCGCTGTCAATAATTTCTGGACTCAAAGCCAGGGCAACAAGAACACTTCAACTCAGCAAGAGGTTTGTAAATTTAGTTTATTTTGGCTTTTTAAAGAAGAGTCAAGCGCGCAGAACCCCGGGACTCGCGCAAGTCCCGGGGTTCTCCGAGGGGGGCGTGTCGGGGGCGGGTCCGGTCGTCGCGGCGTTTAGGGGGCGTGTCGGCAGCGTTTTGGGGGCGGGTACGGGGGCGTGGCTACAGCCCGGGGCGGTCCGGGGGCGTGGCTGCGCCCTCCGTACCCGCCCCCAGGTCGCGTCCCGGCGCGCAACAGGTCCGCTGGCGCGCGGGGATATACTTCTCCCTCCGGGAGGCGTAAATCCCCGGAGAAAGGTAAGGGGGGGGTGTAGACAGGGCCGGGCGGGTGGGTTAGGTAGAGGAAGGGAGGGGAAGGTGAGGGGAGGGCGTTAGAGGATTCCCTCCAAGGCCGCTCCGATTTCGGAGCGGCCTTGGAGGGAACGGGGGTAGGCTGCGCGGCTTGGCGCGCGCCGGCTATACAGAATTCATAGCCTTGCGCGCGCCGATCCAGGATTTTAGTGGATACGCGCGACTCCGCACGTATCTACTAAAATCCAGCGTACTTTTGCTGGCGCCTGATGCGCCAGCAAAAGTACGCCTATTCACGTTTTTTGAAAATCTACCCCTAAGTCTCCCAGTTTTGCAAGGTCCTCTTGCAATTTCTCACAATCTTCTTATGATTTAACAACTTCAAATAATTTTGTGAAAGTAAACAGATATAATCCTCCATACCCCTTATCATCCAAATTTGTAACAAAACTGTTCATTTCAAACTGAAAAAGCTGAACAAGGTTTTCTTACATTTGCAAGTAACATGCAAGTACACACATGAATTTTTTTCTATCGGGCCGATACAGAAAGAAGTGCGGGAGAGCCGGCGAGCGCCCGCTCTCCCGACGCACGCACAGGCCAGTGTCCTGGGCACACGATTCAGTATCGGCCTGCATGCAAATGAGGGCCCGCGGGAAAAGGAGGCGCTAGGGACACTAGCTCATCCCTAACACCTCCTTTTTGACAGAAGCAGCGGCTGTCAGCGGGTTTGACAGCCGACGCTCAGTTTTACCAGTGTCGGTTCTCGAACCCGCTGACAGCCATGGGTTCGGAAAACGGACGCCGGCAAAATTGAGCGTCCGTCTTCCAACCCGCGGGCAGATTATTTATTTATTTAATTTATTTTTTTCATTTTTGGGGCCTCCGACTTAATATCGCTATGATATTAAGTCGGAGGGTGTTCAGAAAAGCAGTTTTTCTGCTTTTCTGTACACTTTCTTGGTGCCGGCCGAAATTAACGCCTGCCTTTGGCAGGCGTTAATTTCTGAAAGTGAAATGTGCGGCTTCGCTGCACATTTTGCTTTCTATATTGCACGGGAATAACTAATAGGGCCATCAACGTACATTTGCATGTTGCGGGCGCTATTAGTTTCGGGGGGGGGGGGGGGGTACCCCATACTGAATAAGGGCTAAAAATAGCGTGTTGAAAACGCGGGCTAACAGTGCGCTGCACCGGAACGCACTTTACTGTATCTGCCCGTATGCTTGTTAATCTTATTAAGGCCTATATTCAGAAAGCCAGTGAGCTGGCAAGTTATCCAGCTAAAGTTAGTCGGATAACTAGTTCTGGATATTCGTCAGGATAAACGTCCCGCTGAATATACCGGGTGTTGCATAATCTTTGCCTCTCCCATTGCAGCAGCAACCAGAAATCTGATAGAAACATGCAATATACCACTTTAATCAGCATTCAAAACGGAATTAAACATGTAATTAATAGCTTGTGTGCCCACCATTAGCTTGCAAAATGGCTTTAAAATAACGCTGGGTAACTGCTTTTTTTTTTTTCTGCTTGTGGCTGGAATTTTCAATAAATTTTAGCCTTTCTTGAGACAATTTTAGCAGTTGACTATCACCAAATTCTTTAAAACACTTGTTGGCAGTCTTGCCCCTTTTCCTCTGAAGCCAACTTTTGCTTTGACCTAATTTTTCAGCAATTCACTTTTTTTCTCCAGCATCACATATCTCACAAAATGCTATACACTTAATACGGTCAGTCTGATGCTATTTTTCACTATCATACGTTCTAGCCATAAATAATAAATTAAAGTAATGTGTAAGGTACTGTTAAATTTTAAATTGAATGGCCTACAAAATGGTACAAAAATTGTATTAGTGGGATAATCTAGTGTGGCATTAGAGGGGGAGTCAAAGTTCATGCAACACCTGGTACTTTCCTAATGTTATCTGGCTACCATTAGCCAGATGATGTTCAAATCTAACTGTGATTGTTTGAATATAACCGGTTAGGCTTGAAAGTTATCTGGTCACAAGTAGGCAGACGATTTGCTGCTTAACTGACTATATTCAAAATTTAGGAGGCAATGTCTTATTATGGATTGCAAACTGGTTAAAAGTCAGGAAACAGAAAGTATGAATAAATGGTCTGTTTTCTCAGTGGAGAAGGGTAAACAGTGGAGTTCCTCAGGGGTCTGTACTGGGACCAGTGCTTTTTTAATGTATTTATAAATTATCTGGAAAGGGGAACAGTAAGTGAGGTGATCAAAATTGCAGTCACAAAATTATATTCAAAATATACTTGATTAAGTGATTGCAGGTCTGAACCTCCAGCCCCCACCCTAGAAAACACTTTAAAGAAAAGTGCAGGCCTAGTGCCCAATTTTCCCCCACCTGCAACCCACCAAATAAAAAAAATACAGCAGCCACTGGTGCCCTGAGTTTTGTTTTTTTTAAAGCAAAATCATGATCCATTTTACCACCCACAACTTCTTTTGCACCCCTCCCACCCCCCCAATCTCCAAATCCCCAGCTGGAAGCTCAGTATTTTGTTACCCGCTCCTGGGTGGTGCTGAAGGTGTGGTATTCTTTTAACCACTCCCAGTGTTGATTTGATAGCAATGCTGGAAGTGTAGAATAATGATGGGAGTGGTTTAGAGAATATCACACCCTCTGCTGGGGTTTTGGGGATCTGGGGAGGGGGTATCCATGGGGTGGGAAGAGTTGAAAAGAGGGTGCGGATAGGTGGGGAGGGTGACAGGAGGGATTGTGATTTTGGTGGGGAAAAAATGGACATGGCTGACTTTGGGGCAATAATGGCTACTGTTTCTTTTAATTTAGTGGGTTTGTATGGGGAGGAATCAGGTGCTAGGCTCAAAATTATCTTAATAGTTTTGTTGGCATGGGAGATGCTGGAGGATAGAGCCTGAAGGTCCTGAAGTTTTATTTTTTATTTTTTTTGTTCTATTTTGCAGCCACTTAACTGGCTAGATTTTGAAAATAGCTGGTTAAATAGCAAGTTATCCGGTCACACATGGCTGGATAACTTTAGGGCTGCTCTGAGGCAGCCTAAAGTCATCTGGCTAACTTATCTGGGTACAGCTGAAATTCAGCTGAGTTAGCTGGATAACTTGACTCCATCCCAGAGACCGGTAGAATGGACATTCAAATGGCAATTGAAATTTAAAGTGGGCAAAGTGATGCACATAGGTAAAAGTAATCCACATTGTCATTTTGCAATGTTAGGCTCCATATTAGGGGTTACTACCCAGAAAAATGATCTGGGTTTCATAATGGACAATTTTTTTTTAATTCTCAGCTCAGTTTATGGCAGCAGTCAAAAAAGCAAAAAGAATGTTCGAAATTATTAGGAAGAATAGAGAATAAAACTGAGAATGTTACAATGCCTCTGTTTTGCTCCATGGTGAGGATGCACATGGAGAACACTATGCCATTTTGGTTGCCACATCTCAAAGACTATATAGTTGCATTGGAAAAGCTACAGAGAAGGGGGACCAAAAGGATAAAAGAAATGGAACGGTTCCCCTGTGAGGAAAGGATAAAGAAGTTAGGTCTGTTCAGCTTGGAGGAAAGAGACAACTGATGGGGGAATATGATAGAAGTCTATGAAATCATAAGTAGAATAGAACAGTAAATGTAAATCAGTTTCTCACAGGGCAAGCAGGATGGTAGTCCTCACATATGGGTGACATCACAGGATGGTGCCCAATCACGGAACACTTTTGTCAAAGTTTCTAGAACTTTGACTGGCACCTACTAGGCATGCCCAGCATGGCACTAAACCTATAGCCAGCAGGGGTCCCCCTTCAGTCTTCTTTTTTCCACGCAGCAGAAGCCACGCGAGTTAAGGAGCTCCACAGAGATTCCTGACAGGAATTTTCCTCATGGAATTACTAAAAACTTTCATACCCCACAGGGGTCCCTCCTTTGAATTTTTGACTCCGCGGTACTCCGGTAAGTTTTTTACCCGTTTTCGGTTGATTCCCGTCAAGTTTGGCCCTCGCGGCCAAACTTGACGGGAATGGCCGTCGACCGTTCCACGGCTCAATTTTTTCAAAGGCCATGGCTTCGGGGTTCCGTCGGTGCCTGGACTGTACTCGCACCATGTCCATAATAGACACTCAAAGTCTGTGTAATGTGTCTTGGGTGCGAGCATGATGTCTTGACTTCCTCTAAATGTGTCTTAATGACACCAAAGGGTCTCAAGGCCCGAATGGAGAAAATGGAACTTCCCTTCCATTCTCAAACCCCGACGCCGTCTTATTGCATCGACGTCGTCTGAACCGGCACCGTCCACTTCGCGCCAGTATCGGCCAAAAGCCGGTGACCGCCCGGTGTCGACGACTTCTCGGCCTTCGACTACCTCTACCCCCCCTCAGGACCGAGGGGATCGTAGAGAGAAACATCAGCATCAACACCGGAAGTCTTGGACTATCGAGAAAAGAAAATCATCAGTCTCGCCATCGTCTGAGCCGCCATCGAAAAAATCCCATCCAGAAAAGGCATCGACCCTTTCTGCGACCGGGTCACTGAGGCAACCCTCACCCGGACGGGTATCGGGAGCCGCAATTCTGCCTTTAACGGTGGTCCCCCCCCCCCCCGGCTATGTCTCTGCCTCCTTCTTTTGTTCCGGAGCCGGGACTGCTTGCTCCAGGTCTCCATGAAGAACTGGACCGGATGGTCCAGGAGGTCATCAATAAGGCGATGCACAGGCTCCAAGTTCCCCCGGAGCTGATATCGGTGCCAGCCATGGATCCGACCATCGATCCCATTCCGGCAGCATTGGCACCGCTGCTCTCAAAGATGGACACGCTTATAGCCACTTTTCCACTGATGGATCCTGGGTCACCGATGCCTTCCCCGCTTACCCTGTCATCGGGTGGAGAAACACCGTTCCGCATTCCTCCATTGGGAGTTTTGCCGATGCCTCAACCATCGATGCCGATACGTCCATCAGCGCCAAAGATCCATCCATCGATGCCCTCGAAGTCTGCATATGTGCCCTTGATGCCTTCATCGGTGCCTCCAGTTCTTCCCTCGATGCCTTCAGGGTCTAGACCAGGACCTTCAGGAATTCCATCATCCCGTCCTTCTCAGGTTCCTACGGGACAGGTGCTGATCCCTATGATACCTGGACTGATGATTCATCTCCAAACACCAATGACGTGCCATCACCACCTTCTCCTACTGAAAGCAGGAAGCATTCTCCTCCAGAGGACCTATCCTTCATAAATTTTGTGAAGGAAATGTCTGAATTGGTTCCCTTCCAATTGCAGACTGAACAAGATGATAGGCATCAAATGATGGAGTTGTTACAATTCCTGGATGCTCCCAAGGAAATAACCTCCATCCCTATTCACCAGGTTCTTTTGGATCTCCTCAAAAAGAACTGGGAACACCCTGGTTCTGTTGATCCAGTCAACAGAAAAGCTGATACCACTTATTTGGTCCAGTCAGCCCCAGGATTCCAGAAACCTCAGCTCGATCACCAATCTGTGGTTGTAGAATCTGCCCAAAAGAGGGCAAAAAGATAAAAACCCCACTCTTCCTTTCCCCCAGGTAAGGAACAGAAATTCCTGGATGCCATTGGCCGGCGTGTCTTCCAGGGATCAGTGCTCATCTCTCAGATCGCCTCTTACCAGCTGTATATGACCCAGTACAACAGGGTCTTATTCAAGCAGATACAGGACTTTGCAGAGTCCCTGTCTCAGCAATTCCAGGAACAGCTTCAAATCCTGGTACACAAGGGTTTTGAGGCAGGGAAGCATGAAATAAGATCCTCTTATGATATCTTCGACACTGCTTCCAGGGTATCTGCAACTGCTATTTCGGCAAGAAGATGGGCCTGGCTTAAGTCTTCGGATTTGCGCCCTGAAGTACAAGACAGATTATCTGATCTGCCCTGCATAGGAGACAATCTGTTTGGCGAACAGATTCAGCGGACGGTGGCGGAACTCAAGGAGCATCATGAGACCCTTCGCCAGCTCTCTCTGATGCCCTCTGAGTATTCCTCCAAACAGCCTTTCAAGAAGGATACTAAAAAGTCATTCTTCCGTCCAAAGAAGTTCTATCCACCATCGTCTAGAACTCATTCCACGAGACCTTTCCAAAAGGCCCAGTCTTGTCAACTGCGGAAACAAAAGCCGCAGGCAGCTCCTCAGCCAGGCCTTGCTTCCGACTTTTGACTCTTGCATAGAGAGCAGTAGCCAGTTTCCACTGCCTCAGATACCAGTGGGAAGTCGACTGTGCCATTTCAACAACAGGTGGCACACAATCACCTCAGTCCAGTGTGTCCTTGCCATAATCTCTCAAGGTTATCACCTGAACTTTCTCTCCATCCCACCGGACTCCCCACCTCTACCGACGTGGAGAACATCCGACCACTCACTTCTCCTGGAGCAGAAGGTCTCCCTCCTCCTCCAGTCCAGAGCAATAGAGCCAGTGCCCTACTTCCCAACAAGGCCTAGGATTCTATTCCCGGTGCTTTCTAATCCCCAAAAAATCAGGCGGTGTTCGTCCAATTCTGGACCTACGTGCCCTCAACAAGTACCTCCATCGAGAAAAGTTCAAGATGGTAACCTTGGGTTCCCTCCTTCCTCTTCTGCAAAAAGGAGACTGGCTCTGCTCTCTCGATCTCCAAGACGCGCACACACACATTGCTATAACTCGATCTCATCGCAGGTTCCTGAGATTTCTGATAGGCCCCAAGCACTATCAGTACCGAGTGCTACCATTCGGCCTGGCATCTGTACCATGAGTCTTCACCAAGTGCCTCGTAGAAGTAGCAGCCTTCCTCAGGACTCAAGGTGTTCACGTCTACCCCTGTCTAGATGATTGGTTGATCAGGGCTCCCACTCAGCAAGCTGCTCTGTCGTCCCTACGTCTTTCTTTACACACTCTGATTTCGTTAGGATTTCTCATCAACTACGCAAAATCCTGCTTAGTCCCATCTCAAACTTTATCATTCATAGGAGCAGACTTGGACACCTTGCAGGCAAAGGCATTTCTGCCTCGACAGCGAGCTCTCACTCTCATCTCTCTCGCACACCAGCTACAGTCTCAGCACCGCACGACTGCACGCCACTTCCTCATCCTGCTAGGACACATGGCATCCTCAGTACAGGTTACTCCAATGGCCCGCTTGGCCATGAGAGTCATGCAGTGGAGTCTAAGGTCACAATGGACTCAGTCCGTCCAATCTCTATCGACCACTGTCCACATCTCCGACTCACTTCGTCAGTCTCTAGCCTGGTGGCAAAATCAGATCAATCTCCTCCAAGGCCTGCCCTTCCAGGCTCCAGACCCTCAAATAATTCTCACCACCGATGCTTCCAACCTCGGCTGGGGAGTCCATGTCGCCGATTTGCAGACACAAGGAACTTGGTCTCCAGAGGAAGCCAAACACCAAATCAATTTCCTGGAGCTGCGAGCAATCAGATATGCTCTCAGGGTGTTTCAGGATCAACTTTCCAATCAGGTCATCCTGATTCAGACGCACAACCAAGTGGCCATGTGGTACATCAACAAACAGGGAGGGACGGGCTCCTACCTATTTGTCAGGAAGCTGCACAGATATGGGCGGAGGCCTTCTCCCATTCGATGTACCTCAAGGCCACCTACTTGCCGGGAGTGGATAATGTGTTGGCGGGCAAGCTAAGTCGTGCTTTCCATCCGCACAAGTGGTCCCTCAACCCCACAGTAGCGGACTCAATATTCCAACGTTGGGGTTATCCTTGCATAGACCTCTTTGCGTCACCTCAAAACCGCAAAGTAGAGAACTTTTGCTCTCTCGCTCACAGCCAACACTCTCAGCCAAGAGATGCGTTCTCCCTCTAATGGGCAACCGGTCTCCTATATGCATTCCCTCCACTTCCACTTCTGTCAAAGACTCTCATGAAGTTATATCAGGACAAGGGAAGCATGAGCCTAATAGCACCTCACTGGCCTCGCCAAGTGTGGTTTCCAAGACTTCAGGATCTCTCCATTCGCAGGCACATTCCCTTGGGAAAGGACCCGCTTCTGATCACTCAGAACGACGGGTGCCTACCCCACCCCAATCTTCAAGCTTTGTCTGTGGTAAATTTTGAATGGAAGTATTGAGGCTTTTACCCTTAGCAGAATTTAAAACCAGGGAATCCTGCCTTGATAAAATATCCCACTTCCACTTCTATTTCCCTACCCTTTCTGCCTTGAGACAAAAAAGTTTACTTTCAGAGGTGTATTCGAATCTACCACAGAAATTTTTTATTAACCTTTAATTCTTGCAGCACATCATGCATAAATAAACCAGTCAGTTTATTGTAAAAATATTTTCTTTATTTCACAGATACAGAAAGGCATGAATAAATATCTCTAAATGACTAAGAATCACTTTTATGTTCAAATCTTAATTTTACCAGAGTATATCCTACAATCAATGCAAGAACCATTAAAAAAGTGATTGAAATTATTAATATCAGATAAATGTCTATTAATGTCATCTTTTTAGAAATTAATACATTTCTAATACATCTGCCAATGTAGAAACAATAGCAATTTAAAGGTTCTCATATACTTGAATAAAAATTATATTTACCAATTTATCTGAAGCACCCCGCTCTGTGTCTCTCTCAATCACGTGCGAAGAAAGTCTAAGTAGCACCTCTCCCTCTCCCTCAAACTGCCACTGTTTTATACACTTAAGACCCTTTGATCCAGGGTCGCTGTTACACTTCCATCAACACATCTAAATTTTATTCTGTTTATAGCTTCGCCCATTTTTGATTTTTAATTGGATTTCTTTTGTAGTTCTAAGAGAAAATCTTTTTCACTCCCTTCTGTCACACTTAATTGGCTGGCCATCTGTTTTTAGGGTGGTCAATCATGACACCTGCGTTAGGATGCTCAATGTCATAAAATGCAGGTGCTTTCTTACTTGAGATAAGAGAAAGTGGTAAACAACTGTACTCTCAAAGTCTGAAAGTGGGACAAAGGTGAAATCTTGAGGTTTTAAGTAGGGGAAAGGTGAAAGCTATGTGCTGAAGCTTTTTCAGCACAGCCATGACCAATGTCATGGCTTTTAAAAGTAAAGGCTTATGGGTATTAAATGCTAACATGTTTCTTTATGGCTAATTGATTACTGACTTCACTAAATATAAGTAATTATCAATAAAGCACAAAATATTAAGATATTTTCTGACATGTCCTTGAAGGCCTGGATGTTGAAAGGTTAATTCTTCAGCCACTTAACCTTTCGGAGCCAGTTTTCCATGTCCTGATTGCTTCATGGAAGCCTTCCACGAGAAAGTCTTATCTCTACAAATGGAACAGGTTTAAGTCATGGTGTTCTTCTCAATCCCTTGATCCCTTTACCTGTTCCACCATGAAGTTTCTAGACTGTCTATGGCACTTGTCAGAATCAGGTCTAAAAACATCCTCCATCAGAATGCATGACAGTGCGGTGGCCGCCTTTCATAAAGGTGTCTGGGACATTCCTATTTCAGTACAACCCCTCGTGACACGTTTTCTGAAAGGCTTGCTTCACCTCAAGCCTCCACTGCGTCCTCCGGCCCCTTCTTGGGACCTCAATCTGGTTTTGGGTCGGCTCATGAAACCACCATTCAAGCCTCTCCAATCCTGTGATCTTCGCTGTCTCACATGGAAAGTGATTTTTCATTTGGCGATAATATCTGCTCGCAGAGTTAGTGAGTTACAGGCCCTACTTATCTATCCGCCTTACACTAAACTTCTGCAGGACCGGGCAGTATTCCACACTCACCCTAAGTTCTTAACTAAGGTAGTATCGGAGTTTCACATTAATCAATCCATTATACTACCTACCATCTTTCCCAGGCCCCACTCCAATCCAGGAGAACAGGCTCTGCATACCCTTGACTGTAAACGGGCTCTAGCGTTCTATCTAGACCGTACAGCTGCCCACAGGAAAAGCACTCAATTGTTTGTCTCTTTCCATTCCATCAAATTGGGGCAGCCTGTGGGTAAGCAGACTCTCTCCTCCTGGTTAGCGGACTGCATATTGTTTTGCTATCAGAAGCGGGCATTCCACTTCAAGACCATGTTAAAGCACACTCTGTGAGGGCCATGGCAACTTCAGTAGCACACCTATGCTTGGTGCCACTTCCTGACATTTGCAGGGCTGCTACCTGGAGTTCTCTCCATACCTTTACAGCCCATTATTGCTTAGACAAGGCCGGAAGACAAGATTCCATCTTCTGCCAGTCTGTCTTGTGCAACTTTTTCGCAACTTGACGTACCAACACCCTTCCACCTGCCTGTTAGGGTTCAGGATGCCCTCTACCAAATTTCACCCCAGTCCTAGTGCCTATTGCACATCTGGGTACATTTAGTGCATTTCTCGGACATCCTCAGCTCAGTACTCACCCATATGTGAAGACTACCATCCTGCTTGTCCTGTGAGAAAGCAAATGTTGCTTACCTGTAACCGGTGTTCTCACAGGATAGCAGGATGTTAGTCCTCACGAAACCCGCCCGCCGCCCCACGGTGTTGGGTTCGTTACGTTTTCTTATTTTATTTTTCGGCACTTCCTGTAGCTTTAAACAAGACTGAAGGGGGACCCCTGCTGGCTGCAGGTTTAGTGCCGTGCTGGGCATGCCCAGTAGGTGCCAGTCAAAGTTCTAGAAACTTTGGGAAAAAAAAGTGTTCCGTGATTGGGCTCCATCCTGTGATGTCACCCATATGTGAGGACTAACATCCTGCTGTCCTGTGAGAACACCTGTTACAGGTAAGCAACATTTGCTTATTTATTCTTTCAAGTAATACAAAAACTAAGGGACATTCCATGAAGTTAGTAAGTAGCACATTCAAAATAAATCATTCAATGGACAATTAAGCTTTGGAATTCATTGCCAGAGGATGTGATTATGGCAGTTAGCGTAGCTGGGTTTAAAAAAGGTTTGGACGAGTTCCCAGAGGTGAAGTCCATAAACTGTTATTAAGTAGACTTAGGGAATAGCCACTACTTATCACTATGCGATAGCAGTATGGGATCTGTTTCCTGTTTGGGATCAAGCTAGGTATTTGTGACCTGGATTGGCCACTGTTGGCTTGATGGACCCCTGTCTAACCCAGTATGGCAATTTTTATTTCTAACTAATATAGCAAGCTGTAAATGGCAGTGGTGTTGGAATACCTGCATCGGAATGTGCCTCAGAGTGATGTCCAGGCAGTGCACCCATTACATCCTAGCATAGTTTAAGCATACATGGGCTTTTGTTTGCTCCTTGCATAATTGTGACCACATTTTATTTCATGATTTCAAGATTGGGACTCACACATAGACATTGCCTTCACTTATACATGGACATAAAGGTTAACAAATAGAAACAAAAAATAAGGTGATAGCTTTTTATTGGACTAGGTTAAAATATTTCTTGACTTGCTTTCAAGATAGTCCAATAAAATGTTATTGCCTTATTGTTTCCATTTATTAACCTTTGTTTCTTTACATTTCAGTGAGCTAACATGGCAACCACACTATTTAATAATCTGTAGCTGTATCCCAAATTTTGTAAAATTGACAAGTTTTCTACAACTTGCATGTTATTGACTTGTTTACGCTATTCACTTCTCTCCCACAGGGTCCACATAAAATCTCCTTCACCAGCATTTCATCAGCAGCTGAAGTATAAGGAAAGAGGGGTTTTGCACCCTAAGCGAAGCTCTGATGACAGGTCAGATCAGTCATCGGTGAAATCAACTGATAGCAGCAGTTACCCCAGCCCATGTGCCAGTCCATCTCCCCCGTCTTCTGGGAAGGTACCCATTTCTCTGTCACTTACATTGGGAGTAGGGGTGATCACCAAGAAATAATAAAAACAGACTGTGTTTTTCCCACAAGAGGAATATTCTCTACCACTTGCTACTTTTGGCTGTCTGCTCACATAGGGGGCCGATGTAATAAGGTGCGCTGAAGCTGCCGTGGGTTTGTGCGCGCCTCTACGTGCGTTTGTGCAAGCAAAGTCCTATACGGGTATGTAATAAGGGTTTTGTGCGCGAGAAAGAAGCGTGTACAAACGCGCTTACGGACCTGCATTTTTTTCTGCGCGAGTGCATGCTAATGGCATGCAAAGGAGGTGAATATTTACGGGCAATGCAGGGAGCAATGCTAGCAGGGAGATTGGGTTGGTGTGGGTTTTTTAATGTGAGTTTTTAGCGCCTGGGTCAGGGCAGTAGGTGCGTGAAAGCGCCGGTGTGGAGACCGGTTTTTTGATGCTTTTATGGGTCAGCCAAGCGGAGGATGGAACGGGTAGAGAGAAGGCAGCTTCTCAATGAGTTAGAATCGCCGATCTGCATTTCACTCTCTCACTGGCAGTCAGAGTCCGATCATGAAGGGGTTAGATATTGCTCTACCCACCTTCATATCAACTTCTGGATCACTAATTTGTTCATTTTTTGAAAAAGAAAGGCTTTTGCCCCGAGAATCAATTGTAAGTGTTCACATGATGATGGGTATCCATGCAGAAATCTGCGTGTTTTACTACATATGGCCATTAGTGCACGTTACTGCGTGCATTATGGAGCGTATGCTTGCTGTGCGTGGATTTTATATGCATATGTAATTAGCATACGCGGCTGTTATTACATCCCGCACTGCCACTGATTTCTGCTACACATGCCAAAAAATCCGCACAGAAAAATCAGCACGGATTTCAGTGTGCACCTTATTACATTGGCCCCATAGTAAATGACAGCAGATAAAGACCAAGTGATTCATCCAGTCTGTCCAACAAGGTATTCAGGGTTGTAACTGCTGCTTTGTGCAGGTTAACTCTTTGCCTTTTTCTTTAGGGTCATAACTGTCATGCTATGCAGATTAACCCCCCACCTTCTTGGTCAGCCACCTTGTTTAGGATTGAAACTGCCGCTTCATGCAGGTTACCCCTGTGCAAAAAAGTTACCACATGTTACTCCAATGCTTCATTTTTACCTCTTGCCACTAAGTTTCCTCTGTGTTTATCCCATGCCTTTTCTAATGCTGTCACTGGTTTTTTTAATTCACTACCTCCTCCAGGAGAACATTCCAGGTTTCCACTGCCCTTCTGTGAAAAAATATTTCCCAGTGTAGCCAGTTTCCCTGTTTTGATGCTTTATCCTAGACTAGGGGTGCTTCAGGTCCAGACAGGGAGGAAGACTTCTCTTCTGGGGTCCCTGGCACTACTGATCACAATCTCAGTGATCTCTTCACACACTGTATCGCACAGTTCCAGGAGGTGCCAGGTAGTGAAAAATAGGAGCAGGGAAGTCAAAACTACCACCACAGGAAGAAACTAGGAATCACAAAAGGGTCCATCCATTCCCCAGTAAGTTCACACTTGAGTAAAACTCAATGAAAACACTGGAGTTTATAGTTGGTGTTCAAATAAAAAATAGTCTTTACTGTAACTTAAAGGAGAGGATCTTAAGTCAAGATGACAAAAATAAGAATCCGCATACATCCAATAATCAATAAAAAAAAAACCAAATGGTTTCTCCGTCCATCCTTACTCTGCCCACTTCCCTTTTTGCTCTTGCACCTTCATCCTGATTGAAAATATCCTCACCAGTGAGAGTGGGATAACTAGAGTGTAGTTCCAGTTCAGGCATGAGCTGGTCTGAAAAATATCCCCAAGCAGAATATCTAAAAGAGGGTTCCAACAAGTCAGAATCTTCAACTGGAAGTCAACTATCAAAAATACAAGTCTTTTGAGTTTTTGACTCAAAAATATCCATCCTTCTCTTCACCTAATCTGTTGATTGGTCAAATGGATCAAAAGATCTGTGATTCTAGTCGTATGGGATATTGGGGTTATGCCCTTCTCTCAGGCACTGGTCAAGCAAAATCCAAAACTCTTCTCAAAGCTTCTTCCTCAATACCTCTTTGCCAAATGCTTGAATTGCCTTCTGTGAGATCTAGGGAGAATCTCCATCTCTCCAACCACTATGATTTGAGATCTTGGAGAAATCTCTTGCTGATCAATCTTCTCTCTCGCTTGAATCCCTGGGAAGGATTTCAGCTCCTCACTCTTCCTCTATCTCCTATCCTGTTGGCCTTGAAATCTTGGAGGAATTTCTAGCCTCCTTCCTTCTCCTTAGCTCCTGACCCACTGAAGCACTGGACGTGCTCCATAAGACTTTATATCCCAACAAGCCTATCTCCCAAAAAGGTGGGGTTATAGCAATAGGAGGAATAAAAAAAAATCAAAACCTTTCCTATTGCCCCTAAATAAAAAAAATCACATAGGGATAATGTTAGTGAACTGGCGCAGCCTTGTCACACTAACATTGTTAAGAAGATAAGAACATAAGAAATTGTCATACTGGGTCAGACCAAGGGTCCATCAAGCCCAGCACCCTGTTTCCAACAGAGGCCCAACCAGGCCACAAGAACCTGGCAAGTACCCAAACACCAAAAAGATCCCATGCTACTGATACCAGTAATAACAGAGGCCATTCCCTAAGTCAACTTGATTAATAGCAGCTAATGGACTTCTCCTCCAAGAACTTATCCAAACCTTTTCTAAACCCAGCTACACTAACTGCACTAACCACATCCTCTGGCAACAAATTTCAGAGCTTAATTGTGTGTTGAGTGAAAGAATTTTCTCCAATTAGTCTTAAATATGCTACTTGCTAACTTCATGGAGTGCCCCCTAGTCTTTCTATTATCTGAAAGTATAAATAACTGATTCACATCTACTCGTTCAAGAACTCTCATGATCTTAAAGACCTCTATCATATCCCCCCTCAGCCGTCTCTTCTCCAAACTGAACACCCCTCTTCAGCCTTTCCTCATAGGGGAGCTGTTCCATCCTCTTTATCATTTTGGTTACCCCCTTCTCTGTACCTTCTCCATCGCAACTATATCTTTTTTGAGATGCTGTGACCAGAATTGTAAACAGTATTCAAGGTGTAGTCTCGCCATGGAGCGATACAGAGGCATTATGACATTTTCCATTTTGTTAACCATTCCCTTCTTAATTCCTAACATTCTGTTTGCTTTTTTGACTGGTGCAGCACACTGAGCTGATTTCTAAGTATTGTCCTCTATGATGCCTAGATCTTTTTCCTGGATGGTATCTCGTAATATGGAACCTAACAGCAAGGATTATTTTTCCCTTGCACTTATCCACATTAAATTTCATCTGCCATTTGGATTCCCAGTCTTCCAGTCTCGCAAGGGCCTCCTGTAATGTATCACAATCCGCTTGTGATTTAACTACTCTGAATAATTTTGTATCATCCGCAAATTTGATAACCTCACTCGTCATATTCCTTTCCAGATCATTTATAAATATATTCTAAAGCACCGGTCCAAGTACAGATCCCTGAGGCACTCCACTGTTTACCCTTTTCCACTGAGCAAATTGACCATTTAATCCTACTCTCTGTTTCCTGTCTTTTAACCAGTTTGTAATCCACGAAAGGACAACGCCTCCTATCCCACGACTTTTTAGTTTTCTTAGAAGCCTCTCATGAGGGACTTTGTCAAACGCCTTCTGAAAATCCAAATACACTGTCTACTCCCCTGGACTTTCATGTCATAACCTCTAGTTCTACAGCTTCCTTTCTATTGTAAAATGTTTGCTTCTTGTACATTTTTAACATCTTTACAATATTTAAAATCTGTATCCCCTTCTCTCCTCTCCTCTAGGGTGTACATATTTAGATCTTCAAGTCTTCTCTCATGTCTTTTGGTATGGACCCTGCACCATTTTGCTTGTCCTTCTATGGACTCCTTCTAGCCTCTCTATCCCTTTTTAGATATGACCTCCAGAAACGAACACAATACTCCAATGAAGTCTATTCTGGTGTATTATCTCCTTTTTCTATGGTAGTTATACCCTCTTTATGCAGAGTAGCATCTCTTTGGCCCTATTCAGTGTCTTGTCATACTGCCTCACTACCTTCAAATCATCAGACATTATCACTCTGAGTTCTCTTTCATGATACGGGCTCATCAGTCTCGTCTCTCCTGTCCATCACATACAGCTCCTTTGGATTTTTGCACCCCAAATGATGACTTTTTGGCATTGAAAACTGCCAAGTTTTTGACTATTCCTCAAGGTTAGATCACTTCTCATTCTGTGTGCTCTCTTGGGGGTGTCCACTCTGTCCCAGATCTCTGTGTCATCTGCAAAAAGACAAACTTTCTCCTATAACTCAGGGCTTCGCAAATCTTTATCCAGTGTGATGCCATTCTAGCACTTGAAAATTCACATGATCCCAGAGAACAACCAAAACAAAGTAGCAAGGTAGCGATTCACCTCTAACAATCACATCTGCTCACCCTCCATGCACTCTAATTGGCCCTCTCTCTCAACCTGCACCTTCTCCAGAGGATCTCCTCCCCTGCTGTGGGCCCCTTCTTTCAACCATTTCTATCCCTTCCCTCTTTACCCTCTCCAGTCCTATATGCATCCCCCCCCAGCTGATCCTATCTCACTGCCAAGCCAGTCTTATAATCCCCAACTGTCAAATCCTCCCTCACACTCCATCCCCTGTTCCCTTCTCCTCCATCTCCTTGCTAGGCCTCGCCTTCTACCCTCCGTTTCTTTTAAATTCTCACCCCATCTCCTCTTCCCCAAGTTGATCTTCTGTCATCTCTACCCTCCACAGCCAATAATTCTCTACCTTATTCAACCCTCAAACCACCCTGTATCTCATTTGTTTATTTAAAAATCATTTATTAATCGCTTAACTGATAAATCTCTCCAAGTGATGTACAACATGGATCATAAACAGACTGGCTAAATGCAGCAATTAGGCTACACGTTCCAGAGATAATCTTCATTCTGCCAGTAAAGGCCTTTTAACAACTCCATCGGTAAGAACAGCCCATCTATGTGATGTTCACAACTGAGCAATTTCCTTAGCAGGCCCCAAAATCTGGAACACACTACCATTATTCCTTCGAACACAACCAGACCCTAAAATATTTAGGCTAAACCTGAAAACCTGGCTTTTCACCAAAGCATTTGAGGAACAACTCCCAGAGAGAATTTGAAATATTAGCAGGTTTCCAGGCCTCCTGCACCCTTACACTTGTAAATATTTTAGAACTATTTTTGTTTTAATTTCTTTGTTTTACTCTGAATTATTGTATTAGCTAATGATCTACTAATTTGGAAACCATTACGATAGTTCAACTGAATGACAGTATATAAAATCAATTAATAAATAAACATTTCAAACTTGATACAGTCAATTACATAAGATTCACATAGTCCCCACCCCCTCAAATATGAGTTGTTAATTCAACACTCAAAAGTATTTCCTGAATTGCAGTAGGTTCATTTCTTCTTTCAGTGTTAATGGAAGACCATTCCATTGGAAGATTATTCTGTAGGGACTATTTTTAGGGGTTGCAAAGCTGTGCAATGCCGCTTTATCACATTCACTGCTTCATTTACTTTACTCCAAATAAGCTTTTGCCTGAACATGGAGCATCAGCTAGTTCAGGAATGGGCAACTCTGGTCTTCAAGGGCCACAAACCAAGACAACCCTAATGAACACATATGAGAGATTTGCATGCACTGTGCCGCAGTTGTATGTAAATTATTTTCTCTCCTTCAAATAGCCCCTCCTACAAACATCCCCAGGGTTAGTGGCAACATTTTCCTTTCGGTTCTGGGCCAAAGATGGATGACAACTGCTGGGAAGAGAGGGCAGGCTGATGACTAGGGCAGCATTTTTCTCTTGGGTAGGTTTGGTCGAGGGTAAGGAGAGAGGAGCAGTGGTAATCTCCACTGACCCATGCACACTCAGCTCTCTCTCTTCCCCTCATAACTGGTCCCAAGCCTGACAGTGATCTGCAAGGGGCAGTAACAGCATTACTAATGAAGTCAGTACAGGATCCCTCCTCATGGTGGGCTTCTTGTTACCACAGAAACTCATGCAAGGGCAGTGCCACTGCAGGGCCTGTGACTGCATGCATGCTCATAGGCCCCACTCTGGCTTCCACTAATAATGCTGCTGGAACCTGAAGAGTGCTGCCAGTTGAGGTACTTGTGACCCCTAGTTGAAGGTTTTGTGACCATATTTGAGATCCTGACCCATAGTTTGGGAAGCCACACAGATATTGAACAGGACTGGCCAAAGGACCAGTCCCTGATGCACTCTGCTAATCAGTCTCCTTGGAGTGACACATTGACCATTGCCCGCTATCAGTCAACTAAGTTCTAATCCAGTTCACATTGGGACCCACTGTGTTTGCTTACTCTCTGGTCAATATATATTCAGTTTACGTCTATGTGCTCTGTTTATATTTGATATTTTAATTAATGTAAAAGAATCTAACTAGTTACCAACCAATATTTAATCTACCTTTCCTAACAAAAATAATTGAAAATGCTGCCCACAACTTACTGGCTATTTGGAAAATAATGATTTATTTAACCCTTATTAGTTAGGATTCAGGCACAATCAAATTAATGAAAGGTTACTTCTGTCTATGAGAATAATTACTTAAAGAACAATACTAGAGAGAGAACAAAAAAGACAATACATCCTCACGCAATAATTTGATACAGGTAAAAAAGAACCCTATTTCTATTTCCAAAACTTCTGCAATAAATGAACTGATCATGCTAACATTCATCTTAGTAAATGCACATTCAGTTGCAAAGAAATTCCCAATCATTACGGATTTACTGTATGACAATAAACCAAACTTTGTTGCAATAACGGAATCATGGTTAAAAAAAACAGACGTAGTTCTAAAAAATCAAATAGCACACAAAAATTATGAAGTATTTTCAGTCCCCAGAATAAACAAACGCGGAGGAGGTCTCCTACTAATATTGAAAAAACCTTTAAATGCAAACCTATCCAAATAACACCCCCCCCCAAAATCATGAAATTGCCATTTTTGATACCAACAATTTACAAATTTGCCTTATCTACTGCCCACCAAGCCTCCTAGAATTAAATATATCACCGCTAATTGAGTTTCTTACCACGCACTTAAACATCTCTAAACCAACCATAGTGCTAGGAGATTTTAATCTTCACATGGACGCCCACCCTTTAACAAACTCATGCCAAACACTATTAGACACTATGACAGCATTAGGCTTCTCACTAATAACCAACAAACCAACACATAAAGCTGGACATTCACTGGATCTCACCTTCATCAACCACAACTGTTTAGAACACTGTAAAACTGAATACACACAAATTCCATGGTCTGACCACTTCCTTATTCATTCCGATGTAAAATTCCTTAAACCTCAAATCAAACAAAATCATAAACCTATAGAATTTAAATACAGACCACCTTTTAATACCGAAAAACTAAACGACACACTAGAAGAAAAACTAACTGATATTGACTACAACAACTGTAATTCTGCCACAGAAACATGGTTAGAAACAACCAAAAAAATAGCTGACTAAATAAACCCCATCAAATCAATACAGGAAAAAGAACCAAGACAAAAAAAACCCTGGCACAATGTAAAAGTAAAAGATGCAAAAAGGACCCTCAGATCAATGGAGAAAACACAAAACTACCGATAACCTAACCAAATACAGAAAACAGCTAGCTCATTACAAACATTTAATACTCCATGCTAAGAAAGAATATTTCAGCAGTAAAATAGAAAAATTTGCGAACAATCCAAGAACACTATTCTCAATAGTTTCGAACCTAACCAGTGACAAGCAAGAATCACCACAAAACCTACCAGAAGCAAAATGTAATGAGATTGCCAAATTTTTCAGTGACAAAATTACTAAATTAAGAGACAAACTTCCAAATGCTGCCAACCAAGAAATCAAAATGCAAAAAAGAGATGTCAACCAATGGACATCATTCACTGAGATATCTGAAATGGAAGTGGAACAAATGCTAAAAAATGTAAACCCCGCCCCACACCAAATTGACGCAATACCTACTATTGAACAGCTAACACAGTCACCCATACACTGACTAAAATCATAAACCTATCCCTTGAAAGAACAATGCCAGATATACTGAAAGGAGCAATGATAAAAACCAATCATTAAGAAAAAAAACAGTGATCCCCCTTATCCTGAACAACTATAGGCCAGTATCGAATCTTCCCTTATTAGCTAAACTAATTGAGAAAACAGTACAGAAACAGCTAGCTGAACACCTAGATGACAATAACATACTGTATCCATCGCAACACGGATTTCGAAAACACTACAGCACGGAGACATTGCTCCTCTCTCTAACAGATAACATTCTAAGAGGTTTTGATAGAGGGTAAACACTATATTCTAATAATGCTCGACCTATCAGCAGCCTTCGACACAGTTAACCACAAAATACTACTAAATAGACTAGAAGAAATCGGACTACAAGGCAAAACATTAAACTGGTTCAGCTCATATCTAAAAAACAGGTTTTTCCAAGTTCAGATCAATAACACATTATCAGAAAAAATCAACCTCAAAACAGGGGTTCCGCAGGGATCAGCCCTGTCTGTGACCCTTTTTAACATATACATGCTGCCATTATGCCACTTACTGGCAGGACTAGGAATTATACATTACATTTATGCTGACGATATCCAACTAATTCTACCTATAGATGACACAATAGAGAAAACATTAAATCTAGCTAACATGTACCTAAGCATTATAAAACAACTACTGACACAAATGGAACTTGTTGTTAATATTGATAAAACAGAATTTCTACACCTAGAACGGAAAAATACTGAAACCAGCCAAACTTCAATAATCCTCAAAGACAACCAGAAAATTGAACTAGCTGGAAAAGTACGTAACCTTGGAATAATAATGGACCCTGAAATCAATCTAAAACAGCACATATCACTAAAAGTAAAGGAAGGATACGCAAAACTCATGGTACTCAGAAAACTAAAACCACTACTAATTCAAAATGATTTCCGAACAATTCTACAGGCACTAATTTTCTCCAGCACGGATTACTGTAATGCCCTGCTGCTAGGACTACCAAATACTACGTTAAGACCACTTCAAATACTTCAGAACACAGCAGCTAGAATACTAACCGGAAAAAGGAGGAGGGACCACATAACCGAAACCCTAGCGGAACTACATTGGTTACCGATTGAACACAGAATTAAATACAAAACCCTATGTACCATCCATAAACTAATTCATGATGAGAAATCAGACTGGCTAAACATAGCATTACGGGTACACGTGCCACACAGAAATCTTCGATCAGCAAATAAAGCACTCCTAACCATCCCGTCAGTTAAAACAGCAAGACTAACCCAAGTGAGGGAAAGGGCCTTATCATTAGCAGGACCCACAATTTGGAACACAATGCCTCCAGAGATCAGATTACAAAGTGATCTCAAGGCATTTAAGAAAAGTTTAAAAACATGGCTTTTTAAACAGGCATTTTACAAGGAGACGGGAGAATAGAAATTATTCAGGAATAAGCAGATAAACACCGACACACAGTACTTATGACAATACAGTAGAGTAGTCTATGAACCCCACATCACAACTAGCATATTGATAACACTCTGGGGTAGATTTTATAAAACAGCGCGAGCGCGTACTTTTGTTGGCGCACCAGGCGCAAACAAAAGTACGCTGGATTTTAGTAGATACGCGCGTAGCCGCTAAAATCCTGGATCGGTGCGCGCAAGGCTGCCGATTTTGGGCAGCCGGTGCGCGCTGAGCCGCGCAGCCTGTCTCCATTCCCTCCGAGGCCGCTCCGAAATCGGAGCAGCCTCGGAGGGAACTCCCTTTCGCCCTCCCCTCACCTTCCCCTCCCTTCCTCTACCTAACCCACCCCCCCCCTACCTTTATCCCTGGATTTACGCCTCTCAGAGGGAGACGTAAATCCACGCGCGCCAGCGGGCTGCTGGCGCGCGGAGACGCAATCCGGGGGCAGTTCCGGAGGGTGCGACCACGCCCCCGAAACGCCGCGTTCCGCCCCCAAAACGCAGCGCCGATCGGCCCCGCCCCCGACATGCCCCCGACACGCCCCCCTCGAAAAACCCCGGGACTTACGCGAGTCCCGGGGCTCTGTGCGCGCCGGCAGGCCTATGGAAAATAGGCGCGCCGGCGCGCAAGGCCCTGCTCGCATAAATCTGGGCGGATTTACGCAAGCAGGGCTTTTAAAATCCGCCCCACTGTATAATAAATTTACCCGTAAAAGTACTTTCAGTAAACTCGGTCATGACCCATTTCTCTAAAAATTATTTTGTCTAATGATATATTGTAACCGAACCTTTGACGGCACCTGTTAGAATGTACTATAGTACACTTTTACTTACATTAAATATGTGCCTACATGTAAACCGTTGCGATGGTATATAACTTAGCGACGGTATAGAAAAGATTTTAAATAAATAAATAATCTGGTATGGCTCTGACTGTGGTCAGAGCTATATTTTGGTATTGCTGGACATCGCAGGGGCATTTGATACCATAGAGTATAGACTGTTGAGGATAAGATTATAAGAACTTGAAGTCATGGATCCATTTCTGAAATGGTTCAAGTCTTTACTGTCAAATAAGTTTCAGCAAATCCAAATATGAAATAAATCATCAAACTGGATGGAAATTAAGACAGGCATACCTTAGGGCTCAGCCTTATCTGCCACATTGTCTAATATCTATCTATCCCTACTATGTAAATTATTAGGAGGATTAGGTTCGAATTATTGCATCTGTGTTGACCATATACAGTTTTTTTATTCTGTCTGCCGTTCCATTTCTACAACATATAAAGAGTTTCAAATTTACTGACAGCCATACAGAAATGGCTATTGCACAACAGACCAGCATTACATTTTCAGAAAACATAATCTTGTTCTCAAGAAGACCTCATTCAAAAATTACCTTCATTCAAATTCAGAGGACCTAAAATACTGATTGCCTCCTCCATCCGTGACCTGGATGTATTCCTTGACACTGGACTATCCATGAAAATCCATGTTCTTAACTTGGTGAAGACAGGTTATGATAAACTTCAACTGTTAAAACAACTGAAGCCCCTGTTTGAACTCGACAACTTTCAAACCGTCCTGCAGTCATTGATTTTTATCAGAATTGATTATTGCAATTCGCTAATGCTAGGTTTACCTGGTAAATTACTTAAAGTTCTCCAAGTTTTACAAAATTCAGCTGCTCAGGTACATAATGATATGACCATATTACCCCTATACTATCAGCACTTCATTGGTTACCAATTCAGTATAGAATTCAATATAAAATTCCGATTTTAATACATAAATTCTCACTAACAGATAGAGTTTTGCTTGGATCAGCATTACACGTTTATACACCTGAAAGTCTTAACATCTGCAAATAAAGACCTGTTAGAAGATCCTATATTCCATAAAGCTCATTTAGGGGAGATCAGGGAGCATAAGTCTCATGTGGAACCTGATGCCTAAATAATGAAGAACTATAATAGATACAAAAATGTTGAAAGAAGGCCTAGAAACATGGTTATATCAACAAGTCTTTGGCGCAACCAACAATTAACTGCGATGTATGTTACCAGGTCTCAGATAAAATGTTATAATTTTGTCACAAGGCATAAGCAGTTTTTCAGGCATGAAATGGAACATCCTTTTTGTGAGACATATCATTTGTTTATATAATGTAATATTTTCAAGATTTGTTTTTAAATTTGACAATTTTTATTATGCCAATTGAATAAACCATAATATACACTCACCTCAGGTGAGAGGAACAACTATAGGAAAACAAATAACAAGCAAAGAATAATGTACATTTATGCCCTCCCTGGTTTTCAAATTTTTAGAGATACTATTTTCTCCCACCTCATCCCTCTCAAGAATAAAGAAAAGTATAGATTATATCAGAATGAGATTAATATTCCAAAATGCCATTTGAGATAACATAAATACTGAGGTCAAAACCATATAGGTCAATATTGGCAGCAAGTAAACTTACAAATTGGATTCATAAAGTATATTGTATTCATATAAAATAGGATATCAACTCTCACCTGTCACTTCTCCATCATGAATCAGCAAGTCGTTGATAACAGCCAGTTTGTGATCAGTTGCCACATAATCTCAAATTTGGATAATCTATTGCAGTGAACCTATTGAGATAGTAAAATGTATCCATTCAGACCAGGACATCTTTTGTAGATGGAGGAGCAAGTTTCCTCCAACATCGTGCAATTTCACATCTGGCTGCTAAGCAGAACTGTTGTGCCAACCATTGAACAGTTGTGTTACTCTTGCCCTCATACAAATTGAGTAATGCTCTTTGTAAAGTACACTCCACCTCCACCTGTAGATCTGTCCTAATCAGCCCAAACACCTTTTCCCAAAAATGAGTGATTTTAGCACAGTTCCACCAGATATGAAAGAAAGTGCCCTTCTCTCCACATTCCCTCCAGTATCTATAAGAACAAATTGGGAGAAAAGTACCATCTTAGCAGAACTTTATAACCATTTTCTAATACCAGTGCTGAAATGGAGCCTTTACTAACATTGAGGAACACCTGATCCAGTTCATGTTCTGATAAACTCAGCCCTAAATCCTCATCCCAGGCTTTCGGTTTAACCACCAACTCCTGGTTTGGGATCACACAGATCTTAGAAATAGTCCCTTTTCCATATCTGCTTGAGAGCAAAGGTATTCAAAAAAAGATTTGCCCATCCTTAATCATTCAAGTACCCTTGCTATAAAAGTGCCGAATTTGTATGTAAAAATAGTTGTAACATAGTACTTTGTCACATATTTTGCCAAAGCACTCCAGGGACATAATTATCCCACCTTCCCAAATCTTCTCCAATCTATGGATTCCTAAGCTCTCCCGGTTTTCTAGTGATCCAAATTCACGATTCTATAACAGTGTCGAGCTGTAAAAATAATCCCTTTTGCCTACAATCAGAAATATCCAGTTTCCAAATCCGCAGTATATTCATCATCTAAGGGGACATTTCTTGTACAGTTCTCCAAGTCTGCCACGTCAAATCCTAGAGAGTCATCTTGCCCAGGAAAAACTGTTCTAGGTTTGCCCACTGTTTTCTCTCCCATTGATGGTGCCAATCTATGATAGCCTTCAGCTGAGATGTCGTAAAATACCAAGAAAGATTGGGAACCCCCAAGCCCCCCTATGTTTTGATAAATACATCACTGTTCTTGGGAATCTAGGAGGTCCTGCTTCTCCATATAAAATCATAAATATATTTTTGCCATTGTTTAAGCATTTTGCTTGATTATATAAATTGGTAATGGCTGAAACAGATAGCATAACCTAGGTAAGATGTTCATTTTGATAGCTGCAATTTGCCCAAACCATGATAGTTCATATTTATTCCATTTAACTAAATCTCTCTCAGTTGCATCCAATAGACTTGGATAATTCAACTGGAACAGAATGACATTGGCCTTTCCAATATACACTCCAAGATATTAGAGTTTAGATTTAGCCCATTTAAAGGTATAACTACTTTTTACTATTGCAATTTGTGCTTTAGTCAAAGAAACACCCAGTATTTCAGTCTTATCAACAGTAACCCTGAATACGGATGCCTTATTAAAACTAGTCATCTCTGCTGTAATCCCTCTCAGGGTGTTAACAGGATCAGTAATTGAAAATAATATCATCTGTGAGCATCAACATTTTATAGCTAACCCGCTGAACCTGAATCTCTGATTATACTATAATCTCTACGTATCCTCTTTGCAAAAGGTTCAAAAAATAAGGCAGCCTTGGTGAGTTCCCCTCTTTACCTTGAACTACATTTACTTTAATACATGCTTTGGGGTGTTCATATATCCTATTAATCCAATTCCAAAATTGACAACAAAACTGCATTTTCTCCAGTGTCCGGAAAAGGCCAGTGAACCATGTCGAGCGTCTTCTCAGCACCTATAGAAAGAACAAGTGGGATAGCTTTCTTCTGAACCTACCAAACCAGGCTGAATATCTTCTGAACATTGTCAGCTGCCATTCTGCCTAGAATAAAACCTGCCTGGTCTGTATGAATTAGGGCATTTATCACACTCTCTAATCTTTCAGCCAACACCTTTCCAAGGATTTTTAAATCAATGTTAATAAGCAAAATAGGTTGATATGACCTGCATAATTCTGGGTCCCTTCCCCCCCCCCTTCACCAGTACCGTAATCCTTGCAGTATTAGCATCTTGGGCAAGATGTTCCTCCTTTCTTAAACAGTTGAACATTTTGGTTAATGGGGATACCATACTAGGCACAAAACATTTGTAGATCCGGGCTGAAAAGCCATCTAGTCCTGGAGATTTTCCTAATTATAAGGTTTTTTAACACTTGCAACACTTCAACCGTTTCAGTTTCTCTGTATTGCCAACTTTGTTGAGTTGGCATCAGTATTGGTAAGTCAGCATCTGAGAGATAATGGTCAAGTTCCCTTTCCTCAATCAACCCATCAGAATTGTATAAATTTTCACAGAATGCACTAACATGACTCCTGATATCTGCACTAGTGAAAAGGAGTTCTCTAGCCTGATCCCTTATTTTCACTACCTGTGTCTGTCCAAGTTGGGTTTTAAGACCTACTCGCCTTATTTCCAAATTCAAAAAACTGTTGCTGCGTCAAATCAAGCTGGTGCACGATAACCCCTAAGTCCAAAGATTGTGAATCCTGCCTGGTTTTTATTAATTTTTGGTCTACCTCCTTAGATAAGGACTTCTCATGCCGATCTTCTACATCCGATATCTCCTTTAATAAAGAGCTCCTATTCTTTTCATTCTCCCTTTGCTAGTAATTTACCTCTTATTACAGCCTTTAAACAATCCCAGAATAGTACGGGTACAGGATTAATGGATAAATATTCATGAATATCTGACTCTATTTGTAAATGAAAACTATCACCATCTAGAAGGCTATCATTAAGGAGCCACTTTTTATTCCCAAAATCATGATCTCCAAAACATACCTCAAGCCATTCTGGAGCATAGTCAAGCCATGTAATATTTCCCAAGCTTACAGACAAACTTCAGGTGTTAAATCTCTGCCCACCAGGAAAAAAATCTATCTGGGAATAAGAAAAATGGGGTTTGGAAAAAAAAGAGTAGTACCTAACCGTTGGATGTCTCACTCTCCATACATCTAGCAGATCCCATTGCTCAAGAAAATCCCTAGATTTAATGTGAACCACTTTGGATACATTTTCTCTACCTGATGAACTTTCTAATTTAGAAATTTAGAGTTTTGATACTAGTTGAAGTCCCCCCTCCCCCCCCCCCCCCCCCCCAAATCAATTTTCCCTCAACCCTGGTCAGTAATGCCACTGATAGTGATTAAAACTATTCTCCTTGGCCTTTATTCAGTGCATAAAGATTTATTACAGTGTAGTTATCCTTACCCACAGCAAAATGTACAATAATGTGTCGCCCAGTTGGGGTATCAAAAACATAGATTTAACTTCACAATGAAAAGATTTAGAGAACAATATGCCCATCCCTGCATACCTTTCTTGCTTAGTACTTGCAGCAAAGAATATCTGGAGATAATGCAGTGATTTCATTCAACTCTCAAATCGCTTTTTCATGTGTATTTTCCTGAAGCAACACAATGCAGGTTTTTAGGCAAGAAACTTCTTGAAACAAAAATTTCCGCTTCTGAGGAGAGTTGACACCCTTCACATTCAAAGAGATAATTTTAAACTCTGCCATGAATAAGAGATACCTGTCTAAATGATGCAAATATGCTGCCCAATGCATCATTCTTTGGACATCCTGTACTATGGAAGTCTTCATAATTCCATTCCCTTTTATACAGCCCTTTCCTCCCCTATATCCATTTATATTAACCTCCCTCAAACGTATCTTATCCCCTGTACATAACTTCCCATCCCTTCCCATCCATTCTCCTCCTACCCCTCCCCTGCCGCCCCCTTACATCCTCCGGCTGCGATACTTCCCTCGCAGCACCACTCATCACTAGAGGAAGTCCCTTACTCCATTCACTATCCCCCTGTAGTAAATACAAAATGTCACACATCTCAGTTAGAAGCAACATTATGGCAAGAACCATACCATGTAAAGAATTGTTTCCACATAAAGCACTTGAAACAAAACAAAAAAACAAAAGCACAGACATAAACTAAAATAAAACTCTCCCCTTCTGATAATCCAGTGATTATAGTAGGTAAGCCACACCCTCAAGGCAGAAGCCACGATCTCAGGACTTAAAGAAATCCAAAGTACACAAATGTCTGCAATAAACAGAGATTGAGGAGAACAAACGTATGCTGTACAGAATAAGGAGGTGCCTTGCCTGCAACCACTCCTGAGCCAATCAGCAGAAATGTCAGAGGAAGCAGGACCTCCTGATTGGCGTAAAAGCCGCTTGCCTCCTTCCCCAGCCTTCTGCAAACGAACATACGTGTCTCTTGAGTCAGTACATCCTTGCTTGGTTGCTGGAACTACTAGGCCTGCTGCTTTCAGTGCCGCTTCAGCTTCATCACATGATCTCGCCCGGCTAGTAACTCCATTAATAGAAAATGCTATACCAAACAGAAATAGCTATCGGTAGCAAACATTTTCCTTTTGTAATATTTTGGTAACTTCCTAGAGCTCCTGCCAACTGTGCAATGTAGCTGGGGCAAACTCTGAGATGGAATGGCCTTGCCATTCCCACACTGGATTTTTCCTTGTCAGGGAGATTATTTGATGGCATAACTGTGGTAACAGACCACTATATCCCGTGGTCTCCCAGCCAACGGTGAGCCCAAAGCCCTGTGAGCCCTTTCTATTAATATCTGAATCTCAGCTCCTGTAGGCTCCACGGTAGCTAATATCACTTTGCTGCTAGCTATAACCATGTGTGCACAGGCCGAGAAATCTGGAGTCTCCGGCACCCCTCTAAACCGAAGATTGCAATGCTGCGACCTGTTCTCTAGGTCTTCCAACTTGTCCTGGACAGATTTTAAGTCAGTCTCCACTCTTAGGAAGCACACTGCAACTGATTAAGATGCTTGGCATGTGCGTCAAACCTGTTCTCAGCCTCTTCCGACCACTTACAAACCCTTGAGAGTTCTTCCCGAAGATCAGCCACCATCTCTACCAGTTCAGATTTTATAGCTCTCATGTCCTTGCAGAGATCACTAAACCATGAGTGAAACTCGGCTCTTGTTGGCATATCTCCATTGGCATTTATCACTGTTTCAGCTGCCTCCTCCGAGCTCACATCTGAGCACTCGTGGGCTAATTCTGAGCTCTCAACTTCATCCTCAAGCGCTGCTGTGGCATTCATAAAAGAAAAGTGCTTATGATCAAGTGCTTTTTCCTTTGCTGTCATCCCGCAAAGGCTGGATATTCGGCAGAATGCTGGATCGAGCAAAAAAAAAAATCACAGATGGCTGGAAAATCAGAGGGATTGCTCACCAGGGGATCAGGAGCTGGAAAGTCAAGCTGCCATCAAGCTCGATGACGTCACTTCCTCTTCAAGATATTTTTAATTATGTATGTTTTGAGTTGCAAACCACCACAATTGATGGAGTAAGCAGTCAACAAATACCTTTTAAATAAATACATATTAAAATAGAGTGTAGCATCTACTGCTATATTTTTAGAATTCTTTTCGAGAAAATAGTGTAGAATTAGGTGCACAATCAGTACAAATTATTAATATTCATATATTTTTATACTGTCCCCATGCTATATTTTTACAAGGGATCTTTGTCCTGTTTGCTGAGATGGCCAGAAAGTCTGCCAGTTATTGTCAGAGTGACCCTGAGAATTTACGATCTAAGCCCTTGTTGTGCTCAAGTAAGCTAAAAGCAACTGGACTACTTTCTAGGGAAAATAATTTTCCCAAAGTAATTGTAATAATGCTGGTGATTTTATAAATAATGCTAATTTACTTTTCTTGAGCTGTATTTGTTTTGTTTTGTAGGGTTCAAAGTCTCCTTCACCAAGGCCCAATATGCCAATCCGTTTCTTTATTCTGAAGAGCAGCAATCTCAGAAATCTGGAGATTTCGCAGCAGAAGGGGATTTGGTCGACAACACCCAGCAATGAGCGCAAACTCAATCGCGCTTTTTGGGAGAGCAGCACGGTTTACCTGGTCTTTTCTGTCCAGGGATCGGGACATTTCCAGGTGAGCAGTCTTCAGAATTAAGATATTAAAACTCACAAAGCACAGAGGGCAGACTGAAGTAAAATAGTCCAATTTTAGTTCAGTAATTTAAAAAAAAAAATCCTACATAATACATTTTTAAGCTCATATTTTCTGGTGCTCTTAGGTAATGTTAATCATTGCTGAAATTATGCAAAATATAATAAGTGGGCACTCTACCGTATTAACTGCAATAAAAAAATTTTTATTATGCTGTCAGAGAGCAAGCGATGTTTTGGTTATAAAATTCAGCTTTATGAAGTCTGAACTGAAGCTCAAAACATCACTTGCTGTGTGATGGTATAATAAAATGCTTCTTATTGCACTTAATAAATTGATGTGCACAAGTTATGAATCTTTTTAATAGAGCCTTGAAACTTGTTGCAGTCAGCCATCCGGTGAACTTCTCTGTGCTTCCATTGCTGTTATTTGAATACCTGCATTGAAATAGAATATAGGTATACTAATTTTAGATTTAGGATAACATGAATTTTAAATGTTTGAGTGACTTTTTGGAAAAAGATCATTTTCCTTTAGAGATAGGGTTGGTCACGTTTTCCCAGTCCTGGGGACAAACTACAGTTAAATGAAGTTTTCAAATGCTACAGCTAACTTGCATACATGGAAGTGACAAAACAAATGCATCCTACACGTCTATAGACTAGAGTATCTACAAAACTACTGTTCCATACACTAAAAGTATTATCACTCAAAAATCTGAAAAATCACGTTTGTCAGACCTTTGTGTATTCAGGCCAGTTCTAGTCTATTGCATGTTTTTCCTGTTTTATTGAACCCTCTTTCTACATGGTTTTACCATTGTCCGGTCTTGTTTTTTTGTCTTGATGCCTTTTCATTTCTCCTTTCAGTTTTATTTTTATTCTGTTCTATAGACGCACACTGTGAAACCTTGGTTTCTAGTTAGTACAGCCTTTCTAGCTGACTCAGTGCAATACATTGATATCAGCTGCTCCCCACCCTTTTCCCCTTGCCTAAAAAGATTCAGCTCCCCTCCTCATACATACACACAACTATAACTACTTTCCCACAGGCAGCAGAAAGGAAAACCACAAATACAGCCTCATGTACAAAGACATATAGACCTCTTTTATATTTCTGCAGTTGCATTGTCTGCCTCATTCAACCCATCCAGCCTCATTTCTTTGCTCTCATAGGGATTATTTGTCTCATATACACATCCAACCAATACCTCTTGCATAAATGTTTCTTGTCTTCCCATCTTCCTCCTTCAGGCTTTTCACCCCCACCTTGGCCCACAGCATGTTCCTTTCTCTACTCTTCACGACTACAGTCAAGACCAGTAGCAAGGGGCATGGTGAGAGCACATCAATTAAAGGAGAGGCAATTCTTTTGCTCTCTGTGTGATGTCTATTGCTGCAGAGATCAGAGCATGTGCCTTCAATGTCCCTGTGCTACTGGCATCTTGCAAATCTGATTGCCTGAAATGATCTGAGGGATAAGGGAGGAGCCACCCCTCTTCATCCTACTATCTTTTTCACTGCTCCAGAGCCTGTCCTCTTCCTGCATACTGGCAGTGATGGTAAACTAGCAGACCTTTTGCAGAGATCAAATTTTATCATTTTATGATTACCCCCCCGAATAAATGCATAATTTGCATCTGCTGCTCCCCATTTGCCGCCAGACATTATTACCACCATCAACACCACTCCCACTACCACTTCTTGTAATTTCTGTACCACAGTTAGAATGCCATGGGAACCAGGTAGTGGAGAGCTATACAGCCCACTAACAACTGAAATTTCTGGCTCTCACGTCTCTTTTTACTACTCTTACAGCTCAATTACCCCTCCTATTGCCGGACCCTGCACAGACACTACAATTCCTGGATGTGGTGCCCGGAAGCTACCTAGCCTGCTGGTGGCTGAGCTCCCCATGGGCTTGGAAGTCCTCTGCTTTCATTTATATTTCCACTCAACCCTGCACAGAGGTTGCAGCTGCTGTGAATGGTGCTATACAAACCAGGCAGCAGGGAGATGCCCAACCTACCAGTGGCTGATTTCCAGGGGGTGGGGGTAACCCTCCAATGAAAAATGTCCTGCTTCTCAAATGAAAAGGTCATCGGGGTGGGGTCACAATAAAATTGAGTCTTTGACCTCCTAACAGCTATTGGCCATCATCATTGTCAAGGCTAAAATTGATGTGCAAAATTCTAACTTGTTTATTTTTATTGTTAAACATTTTTATTGGCATTTGCATATAAAACTACAAACAGCTAGGAGTTGGTGTTTCCTTCATCCCCTCCAAGCCAGTACAGAAGAAAACCAAATAACAATTATTCCCCCCCAGAAATCAGCCCCTCCCTCCCTTCCTCCCTCCTCAATTCGCCACCCCTGAGACTCTGAAAATAGCAGACAGATCCACTTCTCTGAGATGAGATTCTAATCCAAGCTGTTCCAGAGTTCTACACCATGCGATATAATGTTCAAGCATTCAGCAGTCGACTCCGGGCTTTACGTGGAAGCGATTGGATGTAGGGCTCCCGCACTGCAAGAAACTGTTGTCGAGGCAAGCCTTGAGAGGAAAGAGACTCCATATGCTTTAGGGAATAAAAGAGGTTTTTCCAGATCCAAAAAGAGGGCAGATCCACTTCTTGCCATCCCATTAAAATAACTCTTTTCCCCACCAAACACGCCTTTTGAACTAATAGGTGGGTACCAGGATCTCTGAGCCGCAGTGAAGGTATATAGCCAAACAAAAGCCATGAGGGAACAAGCGGTATGGAAATCATCAAAGCAGTGGCTAAATATTTAGCAATTTGAGCCTGAAACCCCTTAATAACTGGGCAGGACCAGAAAACGTGTGCTAGGGTGCCCAGGACCCCTGAACATCGTCCACAAAAGGCAGAGCTTGCAAAACGTTGATGATATGCCATCTTCGGTGAAATATAGGCCCACCCTAGAAATTTAAATTGCAATTCTCGATCATAACTGTTGCCTAAGATCCTCGCCACTCCTCCAAAACATATTCATAGCATAGAAGGGGTCACCACAAAATCGCTGTCTCCCGTCCAGTGATCAGCCAGTATAGTAAAAATCTCCAGGCGCCTCTCCGCCCGTATGTATTTATAAAAAAAAGATAAAGAAGGCACTTTATTGCCCGATAAGAATAGAGCCTCCTTGAGTTTCTGGAACGTACTAAGTTGCAAAAATGCTAAGGGCATGGACTTCAAATAATGAGCAATTTGAAGATGCAGGAATGTGGAGGCGCACCCCTGTCCGTAATACTCTCGAAATTCTGTGAAGGGAAGCAGATAGCCTTCCTGAACGCCCCAAATGGGTGATGCCCAAAGTCCGCCATTCTCTGAAAACCCGTTGTTGAGATCCTGGGGAAAGCTCAGGGTTACCGACCACTTGCAATAAATAAGTGCAGACTCGGGGCACTTGCAATCTCTTAGTCAGTTGAGTCCAGGCATTGCGTATTGGACGTATGTTAGTGGAGTGCGCGAAGAAAACTGAAAGCTTAGTTGGTTCAACCTGAAGTGCATTAGTGAGTGCAATTGGGGCGGACAAGGCCTGATCGGCATCTAGATTGGTGTATGTAGCTTTGTCAAAGATCCAATCTCTACCCGCATACTACTAGCTAAATTAAACAGCCCCATATTGGGAACTCCCAGATCACCCGCACCCCAGCGTGCTTGTAACCATTCTAAGGGAAGGCGTGCCCTCCCTCCCTTCCAGAAAAAGTGATGCATGGATCGGCCTATCAACAACAGATCTTTACGCTTAATCTGAAGGGGTAAATTCTGAAGGAGATAGAGCCAATTCGAGAGCACTACCATTTTGTATAAATGTATCCAGCCACTCAGAGTCAAAGGTAAAGGCTGCCATCTGTTAAGCAAATCCCGGATATGTTGCAACAGATGGGGTACATTCAATTGATACACCTGCCCAGGGTCAGCCGACAAGTAAACCCCCCAAATAACGAATTACCGTGTCTGCCCACTGTAACGGGAAGGAATCCCGCCATCTCTCCCGTAGGCTATCCAGGAAAGCCAGTGCGGATGACTTATCCCTGTTAGCTGAAAGCCTGAAAATCCGTCGAAGCCGTCAATCAACTCCAAAAGTGAAAGAATAGATGAATAAGGGTTCGTGAGAAAAAACAGCAGGTCATCCACAAAGGCTGCGCATTTAAAAATGACATCTTGAAAGTGAATGCCCCGAATCTTAGGTCCAACCTGTATGGCCAGAAGCAGAGGCTCCAACTGTAATAGAAAAAGTAATGGGGATAGGGGACATCCCTGATGGGTACCACGCGAAATAGAAAAAGAGGCAGACCGTTCTCCATGGACAATAATTGTGGCCTGAGGATCTGCGTACAGCAGGTGGACTGCATCATAGAAAAAACCGCCAAAACCCATAGTCCTTAGGACGTAAAATAAATAGGGCACTCACCCTGTCAAACGCTTTTTCCGCGTCAAAGCTAATGGTAAAATAGGGGGTTTGAGTGCACCTACACATTTCCATCGCCGCAATCACCCGCCGTATATTAGAGAGAGCATAGCGTTTACGCACGAAACCTACTTGATGTTGACCCACCAATGACGGAAGAAACATTGCCAGGCGATCAGCCAAAATTTTGGCCAAGAGCTTGTGGTCATAGTTCAGCAAGGAAATCGGCCGTTATGATTCCGGTATCTGAGAATCCTTCCCCTGCTTAGGAATAAGAGAGATATGGGCATGATTCATTTGGGGCGGGAAACTACCTCTAGTGATAAGATTGGAAAATAAAGCCACCCACGGCTCAGCTATCTTATCCAATAAACAACGATAGAATTCTGCAGAGTAACCATCCGGGCCTGGGGCTTTCAAATGTTTAGAGTGGAAAATGGCCAGTTTAATTTTGGAAGTTGAGATAGGGGCATTCAGCACCTGCTGCTGTTCCGCAGTGAGACGAGGCAGTGCTAAAGAGTTACAAAAACGAGCGCAAGCCTCCTCCGACCAGCCCTCCACCTTGTAAAGCCCAGATAATATTCCCGAATTAGCTTCAATATAGACCTAGTATGGGTCTCGACTTGGCCAGACACGTATCGCAGGCCAGCCACATAGCAGGTCCCACGTGAAGATTGGATCAGTTGGGACAGCAGCTTCCCTGCTTTATTGCTATATTGATGTAATCGAAATTGATAATAAAGCATACTTTTTTTTTGCTTTTTGATGAAGTATTTAGCGCGCACTGTATAGAGAGGTAGTCATCTCTCCTAGGTCCTGTATTGTCCTGAAGAAGCCGGATTTTCGCCTTCCGTAGTTGACTAGTAAGTTGGAAGACTTGTTTGTTTAAAACTTTATGACGATGTGCTAAATAAGAGATGATGTCACTCCTCAATACCGCCTTCGCCGTAAACCAGTAAAGGATTGGGTTATCTCTGTGGTCCTTATTCAAAGTTTCATAATCAGGCCATCGGTCTAACAGGCCTGGGCTTCAGCTAAATAGTAGGGGAACCGCCACACCTGAGCCCCTATTGTAGGGGGTGTGAGTTGCAAATCAAGCCACACGGGGGCATGATCAGAAATCACAATATTCTCGATACCGGCCTCACTCACCAAGTGAAAACCTGCTAAAACGTGGCGCGCAAATCTGCAGCTGACACCTTGCATAAGGCACACATATAATGTGTGGAAACAGTGGAAGCACAAACTTGTGGGACACTATGATTACCATTCTCTTACCCCACTATTTCACAATAACCTGTTCCCAGCAGGCCTTCCTCATACAGCTTATGCTCAGTGGAAATCCAGGGGCATTCATTGTATCCAGCATGTTCTCCGACAGGACAGACCTATTTCTTTCTTAACCCTACAAGAGTCCTATCGGCTGTCTTCTGTGGAATTTTTATCCTATATGCAGCTACGACATTTCCTGCTCCACATTCAGCACAGGGGGTTGTTGGCCCCCACCCGATCTCTGTTTGAAGGATACTGTGATTCTCCTAAGTTAATAGGGGGTCTTATATCTAAACTATACCAGCTGCTGACCTCTCATCCGTTTGGCAGACATGCTCACATGGTTGCATGGGAAGCGGATCTTAAGATCTCAATATCCGAAGAGGCCTGGACATCTCTCTTCTCCGCGGTTGCCCGCGGTAATATATCCACCAGGATTATTGAAGCCAACTATAAGACTCTTTACCGATGGCATTTGACTCCAACTAGACTACACCGCTGCTACCCCAGAGTGGATCCCCACTGCTGGCGCAATTGTCGTCAAATTGGAACATATATACACATGTGGTGGGACTGTGAATTCATTCAGCCTCTTTGGTCTTATGTATCCCGGTTATTGTCTGAACTCTTCCAAGCTCCTTGTGCCCTGACCGTGGCACAAGCGCTCCTATTTTTTACGGATGACTCTCTCCCGGTTCCGGCTCAAACCTTCATGCAACAGGTTTGCACGGCTACTAAAATGGAGATTGCTTACCATTGGAAACGTACTCATCCCCCCACATCGGAGGAACTTTTACAACGCCTGGATAGGGCCTGTACTCTTTATCGTCTCACGGCTTTGAAGCACCACCGCCTTGCCAAATTCAACCAAGTTTGGGGTCCTTACATATATTGGAGACCTTTGACTTTCACGACCTAATCATAGGTTGACTTTTCAGTTTTAGGTTTAATCGAATCGTTTACTACCATGCTGATGGTGAATGTGCTGTATGGAGAGATGACTTATTGACTGCTCAGAATTCTATTGCCAACACATAGCATGCGGGGAGGGTGGGGGGGGGGGAATAACTTGGAACACTTTGGAGTTTTCTTATATTATAGTGTGTTATTTAGTGATGCTTACTAGAAAATATGCTGTTCTGCTTGTACATGTTTTTCCTGTTATCACTTATCTATAACAGCAATAAAAAACTGTTAATAAAAAAAAAAAAAAAAAAAAAAAGCATGCCCACTAGTGAGGAAATAATCAATGTGGGAGTGTGTGGCATGCGCCCGCGAAAGGTGTGTAAACTCCTTTTCCCCTGGGTGAAGTGTGCGCCATGTGCAACCAGGTGCAACGTGGTTTCCAAAAACGCGGGTCCCCTCCCGATCCCAGGTTCTCGACGCTTCGCCTGTGACGCGTCTAACTGAGGATCTCTGATAGTATTAAAATCCCCCCTATAATAATTGTGTCCGCTAAATAGGGAAGTAAGTGTTGGTATAGGACCTGATAATACTTAAGAGTGAAATTGTTTGGTGCATAGAGATTGCAAAACACCACTGTCTGGTGGTACAACTCAGTAACCAAAATAAGAAAACGGATCCTTAATTTCTGTGCGAACTTGAACCGGCAAGTTTTTATGAAACAAAATTGCCAGTCCTGCCGAGCGCAACGTTGCTGATGCATAATACAAACTACCCACCCAGTATTTACATAATTTAGCATGTTCCAAATCAGAGAGGTGAGTTTCTTGGAGGAAGCCCGCATCCGTAGCTTTGCGTTTTAAATGTTAGAATCTTCATTCATTTTATAGGTGAGTGAATTCCGCATACATTCCATGAAATTATTTGCGTATGACTACTAGAGGCGTTGGAAAAACCAAGCAATGCAAAGCTGATCTTTCACCAATAGACGAGCTTGAACCCTCCCAGCTGAGGTCCCGACTCGTAAACCAAGAGTTCTGGTAAATATTGGAAGTAACGAAGCAATCACGGAGTGAAATAAAAGAACCGTAATCTGCATATCAGGGACCCACTTATCCCTACAGTCCATCCCAATGACTGAAGGGTGCCGGCCAGAAGAAAAGGAATAGTTATTGAGGGTAAGGTCCACAATGCCCAATATCAGCAATTGTCGCCCCCGGGTCTCCCTATGCCCCGGCCATCAGGCAGCCTCCTCACTCCATTCCCCCATTGGAAGTGGCAGCATGGCAAGCGTTGAAGCCGGATTTTCTTTCCTTTAAAAAAAGAAAAAAAAACGCCCAGTATCTGAAGGTCCAAATAAAAGAAATATCTCACATCTCCAACCCCCGTTCACTGTGTAGAGCTTGTCCGCAGCGTGCAGGGACAATAAACCGGAGTCTCCCGTGCAGAGGGCTCCTTCCAGACCATAGTTCATTCCAGTCATAAAAAAGAGCCCAAACCCCAGGGAGAATCCAGTATAGGCGCCGATAGTGACTAGAGAGATAGGAGATCACCGTTGTCTTCCTATATACTAGGTACTGGCGTATATCCACTCTTAAAGTTTGAGGACGCGGGCGTTCTTGAGGCTGCACAAGTATGAAACGAAAAACAAACCAGGCCAAAAGATGGCCATCCTCCCGAACAGAGTTGGACAACAAACCTTTACTTTGAGGCACTTGAGTCCTGACTCTTGTATTCTGCTACAAAGGCCTGGGCGACCTCTGGAGTGTCCAGCCATTTCACCCCTCCAGGGGTTACTATGCGCAATCGAGCCAGATAAATAAGGGTCGCACGAAGGCCTAGATTAATCAGCTGAGAGCAGTGAGGCGCTTTCGCACGTCGCTGGGTGGAAACTCCCACCGAAAAATCTTGAAAAAGTAAGAACTTCTGCCCGTCCTAACTCAGCGAGCGACCACTCCGAAGGGCTCAGAGAATGTCTATTTTATGGGCAAAATTTAGCAGTTTGGCAATGACTGGTCTAGGGCGCGTTTCATTAACCTGCTTGGGGCCCAGACGGTGGGAACGTTCCACACGCAAAGGCCCATTAGTAGTCGGGAGGTCCAACTGGTCCTGCAACCATTTTTCAAGTATTGCTGGTAAATCTTGATCGCATACAGCCTCCGGTAGACCTATGAGATGGATATTAGAACGGCGCGACCTGTTCTCCAGGTCCTCAACTCTCTGTACCTGTTGAGCCATCGAGGCCTGGAGAGTCGCGATATCTTGCCACGCCGCCACGAGGTTGTCTTGCACCTTCGATACCCGGCTTTCTACCTCAGTAAACCTGGTCTCATACCCGCTGAGAGTATGAGTTAATTCCGCGAGTTGGTCATCAATGGCCTTTAATTCCGGGCCAATCGCCGCTGCCACCTCTGTTTTTATATGTTCCAGGTCCGGTCCCGCTGAGGTTGCCCCCACCGGCAGAGCCGTTGGCGGTGATGGCGGATCCAGGCCTCGGGTTTTGTCACGCTCCCTCTCTTTGTCTTTGCGTATCATGCGCGTCACCATAGTCAGACTATCACGGTCCCTGAGATTGCTGCAGAAGTGTTGTGGATAGTCAAAGTGAAAATTAGGCTATAATAATCGGAGGATGGGGCTGGATGTCCGGGTGAGACACGGAGCTAGGGTGCCTACATCTGTCTTCCTTGCCGGCTCACGTGATCTCTCCAACTTGTTTATTTTTTATATTGTAAGCAGGATTTTGAAACACAATGATAAATCCTTTCTTGGCATTATGTAATCAAAGCTTACTAGAGATTAGGTTTCCACATGAAAATGTGATCCATAGTGTTGTGTGACACTGACTTTTCTAAGTCTATTGCATTGCTACTACCGTATATACTGGTCATTTTGAGATTATTATTTAGTGTTTTACACAGGTTATATTGATGGAACAGAATAATAATTACATTAGCAAAGGTTTGACACATGAACAATAATGCCATTGTCAATTTTTGAGTCCTTGTTACTGCATTTTATCTTAACCTTTATAAACATTCATATATTCACTCCTCTTTCATAAACATCAAAACCTCCATATTTTTACATCTAGCTGTCACAGTGAACATTAATGCAGAGAACAGGCTTAAGAAATGTAATGTAAAATAACGCTAAGGCTCTTTGTTCTTCAGTGGAAAATTTTAATTCCTGTTCATACCCCGGATCAGTCCAGACGAGTGAGTTTATGCATCTCTACCAGCAGATGGAGGCAGAGAACAAAACTTTGAGGCACTGCTACATAACAGAGAAATACTGAGAGACTGTAGGTGGCACTCTTGGTCTCCAGCAGATGGTAGAAGTGCAAATCTGCAGTCTGGAGTTGTTTGAAAAAAAAGGATAAGATAAGAAGAGGATTTGGCTCCCTGAGGTGTTAAGTTCCTTGGTGGGCCATCCCTCGGGTGGACAGGGTGAGCGGAGGGTTGGTAATCCCTGTCTGAACTCGACCCTTCTTTACAGGGGTGGGGTAGATAGCCAGGTTCCTTCTCCCCCTCTGGGTCCTCTCTCCCTTGGTGGGCCTGTCTCCAGAAACAGGGGAATAGTTCTTTCCTCCTTTTAGTTCTGGCCTGTCTCTTTAATTTAGTTTTAAAAAAAAAAAAAAAAAAAAGGAGAGACTTCAAGCAGGGAGATCGGCATCAACGGAGGCTCTGTGCAGGGCTGAGGAGCGGGTAATTATTTTCCTGCTGAGAGGCAGGCAGGAGGGAGAGGCCGAATTGCTTGCCTTCTTGGGGTCGGCTGAGTGCTGAATTTCAGCTCCGAGACAGCGGCATGAGCGATTGCGGAGGCTCTTTATTTTTAGGCCTGACCGCATCTGCAGGCTCAACCGCCCCGACACGCCGGCTTATGCGCTGTGCGGCAAACTTTGCCTTGGCTCCAGGTTGAGGTAAGCACGCCTCAATGCGGCCTCATTTTGCCACAAATGTGCCTTGTGGGGGGGGACCTCGGTGGCATGAAGGTGCAGGTGGCTGGGCCGGCTCAGGCGGGGGGAAGCTTTTTGGAAGCACATACTGAAGTGCAGGCCGCCATTTCTGAGCTCTAGGATTCTCTCCCCACACTTTTGCCTGTGGGAAAGGACCCTGCTGGTGGCAGGGGACAGGGAGGGGCTTGTGAAGAAGCCAATCAGGAATCTTCCTCCTCGGTCCTGGAGGCTTTGTCCACAGGGTTTGTGCTTAAGATCATAAGAAATTGCCATGCTGGGTCAGACCAAGGGTCCATCAAGCCCAGCATCTTGTTTCCAACAGAGGCCAAACCAGGCCAAAAGAACCTGGCAAGTACCCAAATATCAAGAAGATCCCATGCTACTGATGCAATTATTAGCAGTGGTATTACCTAAGTAAACTTGATAAATAGCAGTTAATGGATTTCTTTTCCAAGAACTTATCCAAACATTTTTTGAACCCAGCTACACTAACTGCACTAACCACATCCTCTGGCATCAAATTCCAGAGCTTAATTGTGCGTTGAGTGAAAAAGAATTTTCTCTGATTAGTCTTAAATGTGCTACTTGATAACTTCATGGAATGCCCGCTGGTCCTTCTATTATCTGAAAGTGTAAATAACTGATTCACATCTACTTGTTGAAGACATCTCATGATCTTAAAGACCTCTTTCATATCCCCCCCTCAGCCGTCTCTTCTCCAAGCTGACCAGCCCTAACCTCTTCAGCCTTTCCTCATAGGGGATCTGTTCCATCCCCTTTATCATTTTGGTTGCCCTTCTCTGTACCTGCTCCATCGCAACAGGGCGTGCTCAAAGTTCTAGAAACTTTGAGATAAAATTTTTATGCCTAGTTCCATCTGATGATGTCACTCACTTGTGAGGACCTACATCCTGCTGTCCTCTGAGAGCACCTGTTACAGGTAAGCAACTCTGCTCTATCTCTAAAATATTTAATCCTTATAGTCCTTAAGCCTCTTGTACAAAAAGGCCCTGTAATAAGAAAATGTGATATTCTGCTCATGTAAATGAAGTTGGTGCCATTTTCATAGGACTATTCAAATATGCAGAGCAGTAATACAAATAGATTGTAATCCAGGTATAGATTTGTCAAGTATTATTGTTACTGATGAAAACAACCTTAGTCTTACAGAATAGCTGGCAGGTTTGACTGGACCCATTCATGATAAACCTATGTAATTGTTTTGAAAATACCTGAAATGATAGTCTGAATCACAGCACTGGTTAACTGTTTCATGAGAGACATACATTTGGTGGGGACTGAAGGCACTGTTTCATCTCTTTCCACTTGTGAACTATAGATGTTTAGGTGAAACTTCACAGTTACAAAATATGATCTAATCATCAATCTGATGAGAAAAAGTCTGAATTGAAAAAAGATCCCAATGTATTAAGATGAAGACAATCTAAGAAATAGAATAGCATAACAGCAAAACATTATCTTTGAGCTGACATTCATTTTAAAATGCATGCATTTTGATTTTGAATAGGGTTTCGCTCGAATGTCTTCCGAGATTGGACGGGAGAAAAGCCAAGATTGGGGCTCTACAGGGCTGGGAGGCGTATTTAAGGTGGAATGGATTAGGAAAGAGAGTCTTCCATTTCAGTATGCACACCATCTACTCAACCCTTGGAATGATAACAAGAAAGTTCAGATCAGCAGGGATGGACAGGTAATATGTATTGCCTGTAGGGCTGATGCTAACCATGCATGTCTCTTGAGATTGTGCCTTTCTTTTGACTTTATAATATGCCTAGTGACAGCAGGCTTCCTACATATAGATTCTCCAAGTATAGACAAATGGTGATGGATCAGAAATAAAATATATTCATTTTTAGACTATTTTACTCTGTATTCATATTTATCTAGGCAATTGTTTCAGTAAAACAAGGGTATTCTATACGAGTAAAGCTCATGTGCCTATGCTTTATCATGGTACCTATAAATAATCCCTCTCTTTACAGGAAAAAAAATGGTTAACTAAAATGTTTCAGTAATTATGACTGTAATGAAGGGGAGTTATACATTGTGAGGCCGATATTCAGCACTGATTAGCCGGATAAGTAGTGACTTATCCGGCTAAGTGGCTGCCGCTTAATGTCTGGCTATCTTCAGCGGTCGCCACTTAACCAGTTAAATGCTTATCCAGCTAAGTAGAAAGCTGGATATCTAATGGCGGGCAGTGAGCGACTCGAGGAGGAGCTACTTATCTATTTTATCGTAGCTGGATATGTGCCGATATTCAGACTTATTCTCCTGCAGTAGATGGATAAGTTAGACCTGCACAATAGCAGGTCTAAACTTAACCGTATATGAGTTATCCATCTAAGTGGAGATTTCTCTGGAGATATTCAGTAACTTAGCTATGCTGCTGATTATCCCTGGTAAGTTATACAGATAACTCTTATCTGGCTAAGTTACATAGTCATTTAGTTTTGAATATTGAAGCAAAAATGTCTTTGAAGAGAGAGAATTGTTGCCTGAAACCTTTCTGTGTAATTATAGAAAAATGTCTTGTGGGCAGGATATCTTATTGAACAGACAGCATGCATCAGATACCACTGGTATAAAGTCTGTTTTCCAGTTTTTCTTTTGTAAATTCCAAGGTATCTTCACCTAACTTATATTTTGAGAAACTATTAAAAAAAATTAAAATTTTGCATAGTTAACTCATTTTTGTGTCCCCAAAATACTTTTTTTTTTTAACTAAAATTTCCTCTTGAGTTAGAACAAAAGTGTAAGCTTACAATGCTTTCCAGTAATATTGCTTTCGTTCAAATGGGATTGTGAGCCAAAAAAAAGTATTTTGAGGCAAAAGAATTATCCATTCCTGAAACCCTCATTTCATGTATTTTCAGAAAATATAACTTAGTAGGATGCTTTATTGTGCAGACTTGATTTTCATTCAGAATGATTGGGCCTATTACTGCAATCCACTAATTATTTCCCTATCATCCTCTTTTTCACTGTAAATATAACTTGACAAGAAGGTAATACTTCCCCAATCTGTCTCGGTAACCCCATGGCCAGTTAGGTTTTCAGGATATCCATAATGAAATATGCATGAGATAAGTTTTCTTACAATGATACCTAATATATGCATATTCATTTGGATATCCTGAAAACCCAACTGCCTGTGGGATCACCAGGACAGGTTTGGGAAGTCCTTCAATAAGACATTCTGCCACATGTTAAGTTTTCTTGAACTATGCAATATTAATGATTATAAGAATTGATTGACTATCTTATCGCCACAAGTTTTCTTACCTGTAATCCTCCTTGTAGCAGAAAAATAGTATGGAAGTAGAATGTTTTACTAGTAATACCTTGGCTCATGGGGTTTTGGGAAAAATAGTTTAGAGGGGAAAGAATAGTAACGCATATCTGAATCAGTCGTTTTCCTAGCATATATCCAGATAGATTCAGGACCAATGAATTATTCTCCCCTTCCAGCAGATGGAGACTGAGTCAGGTTGCAAAGCTGACACCACAGTACATATAGCTCTGCAGTGACTTCAGCTCTCCAGTATTCTCAGTCTCCAGTAGATGGTGGATGTACCTCTCCCTATAGGGATTGTTGTACTTTTTAGAAGGAGAAATTCTACATTCTAAATTGAAGGAAAATTGAGCCCCGCTCTCCTGCGGTGATACCTAAAGGTCCCTCCCAGTTGAGAATTACTGAGGCAATTTCCGAGATCTCTCAGAGGTGTGCCTTGGTCCAGTAGCCGGTTCACGGCATGGACTTTGCTGCTTAAGCAGCTGAAAGGCAGTGGGTGCAGGAAGCCAAGTGTGGCGCTGACGGCCAAAGCCCCCTCCCCCCTTCTCGCAGCTGGAGACCATCTCTGTACTCAGCCGGTAAGCGCTGAGCCCAGGTAAGTTTAAAAAAAGAAAAAAAAAAAAGGAAGATTACTTCCCGATTCAGAGACGATCAGAAGGAGTTTCGGTAGGTCTCCCCTTGGCCTCCATGCTTGGTGCGCCGTACCGACATTGTTCCCACTTCTGTTGGAAGAAAGGGGAATTGGGCTTCGGTGCGGGTTGAGCAGCACCCAGTGGGCTAGGCCCAATTATAGGCTTGGTCAGCACACTGCGTGGTAGGCCACAGTGGCACCGTCTTGCACACATTTGTGTGTACCATATTGCTCTCCATAGGATGCAGTATGTGTAATGCGTTAGCTCTGCACATGCACTATTCGCATAACGTCTAGCATGTCCCTACGTGCACAACTTGAAAGCACACAAGATAGGAAGAGCTGTATGCATGGACTGTGCATGTGCATCACTGTGCCCTGCCCGGACACTTGGAACTGTACAAACATTTTAAGTGCGAGCAGAGAGAGTGCACATCTAGAGCTGCAAATAGTACCGCCAAAACTAAGTGCCTTGCTCTCTGCAGTGCTTGCCATATTAGAGCCTCTTAGCCTGACCTGGACGCCAACTTATGTCGGCGCTGCGAGGAAGCCCAAGGAGAATTGACCTCCTTGGACTTTGCTAAGTCAGGCTCCTCCCATTCGGATTGATGGGTTGGCCACTGCCTTAATTGGAATTATGCCGGTTCTTAGTATCTCCTTGATGGATTCATCCATGGGAGAGGGAAATTCAACTGGTCCCACCCCCAATACACCCCCTAGATTAGGCATGGACCCCATTGCCTTTTCCTGGATGGAGTATTTCCAGGTGCTACAAGCCTTCGTGCAGGCGCAGTTTACTGCCTCTCTTGCTCCTGTCCGGATGGAACCTCAGCCGGTGGCCTCGCCCTATCCCATTCCTACTGGCAGGGATCCGGATGGCACAGATGAAGAGGAAGATACAGATTTCTTGGAAGATGGGGAAATTCCCCCTGGGTTAGAACCATATCATACCATGTTACGATTTTCCCAAAGAGACAAATTGCCGGCCCTGGTTTCCCAGATCTTGAAAATGCTGGGAGTTTCTGGGGTGAACTCTGACAGAACCAAAGAAGAATCCCATTCTAATTTCACTGTGGAAGGCCGCCTGCTATTTTCCAATGATGGATGCCATCCAGGAGTTGATTGATCTGGAATGGGATGCCCCAGAAGCAAGTTTTAAAGTGGGCCAAGCGTTGGAACCTCTGTACCCTCTTGACCCAGCAGTAAGGGAACGTTTGTGCTTTCCTAAAGTTGATGCACTGGTCTGTGCTGTCTCTAAACGAACAACTATCCCAGTGGAAGGAGGAACAGCCTTCAAAGATGCACATGATAGACTGATTGACTCTATCTTTAAACAAGCTTTGACATTGTAGCAATGACTTTACAGATAGTTTCTTGTTGCGCTTTGGTGGCTCGTTCATGTCTGCTTTTTTCTCAGGAGATTAATGAGTCCGGGGTGAATTCCAGATCAGTTATGGAACCCACTGCTGCCTGTTTAGCAGACGCAGGCTCTGATTTAGTCCGTACTTCGGCCAGAGGAGTGGCTGTGGAACTGGTCAGCTGACGCAACCTCCAAAGCTAATTTTACAAAGATACCCTTTAAAGGATCACTCCTATTCAAGAGCGAGTTGGAAAAACTGGCCAGTAAATGGGGCGAGTCTCCAGTTCCACGATTACCGGAAGATAAGAGAAAGCAGTCACAGTGCCTCTCGCCTGTGAGGGGTAGTTCCAAGGGTTCCCAGTGTTTTTGGCCCTATAGAAATTCAACATTTCAGAGGTCTCAACCACTTGGGAGGTCCTAGTCCTTTCGTACCTGACAGCCCAGGAGAGGGGCAGGTTTGGGTTCAATCTCATCCCGAAATCCACAATGAAATTTTTTCCGACCCACCTTCAGGACAAGGAAATAGGGGGTCACTTGTCTCTCTTTTACCAACAGTGGGTCGAGATTACTTCGGACAAATGGGTACCAGAAGTCATTCAAGAAGGATATGCACTGGAATTCCTCAGCATTCCTCAGGACATATTCATGATGTCTCCTTGCCAATCCCAGCACAAGAAGCAGGTAGTGGAGATTACACTTCTAAGACTTCTCAGTATGAGGGCGGTAGTCCCAGTACCTACGCCCAAGGAAAATATAGGGCGTTATTCCATTTATTTTGTCATACCCACGAAAAAAGATTCCTTTTGCCCCCATCCTGGACCTCAAGAGCGTCAACCATCCCTTGCGAGTAACTCATTTTTGCATGGAAACCTTAGGTTCTGTGATAATGGCCATACAACCGGGAGAGTTCCTAACCTCCCTGGATCTATTCGAAGCCTACCTACATATTCTAATCCAACAGGAACACCACTGTTTCCTACACTTTGCGGTGCTGGGTCATCATTATCAGTTTTGGGCATTACCCTTTGGCTTAGCCACCGCCCCCAGAACCTTTTCCAAGATCATGGTGGTCGTGGTGGCAGCGTTAAGAAAAGAAGGGATCCTGGTGCACCCAGGACGTTTGGCTGATCTGGGCCAGGTCCATGGAAGAGAGCCTCTTGGTAACCAACAGGGTGATCTCCCTGTTACAAGAACTCGGCTGGGTAGTAAACCTGACCAAGAGCAGCCTCAAGCCTTCCCAGTCCTTCGAGTATCTGGGAGTCCAGTTCGACACCAGGTGGGGCAAAGACTTTCTTCCATCCACATGGATATAGAAGTTGATATACCAGGTGCGTCACCTGGTGAACACAGTACGCTCGATGGTGTGGAGCTATCGCCAAGTTCTCTGGTTGATGGCAGCAACCCTGGAAGTAGTGCCATGGGCAAGGGCACGTGCATCCGCTTAAATGCTGTCTGCTATCAAGTTGAAACCCACAGTCTCTAGACTATTCAGTTCATCTCTACCTACCGATGGGAGTCTGCTGTCACCTCTAGAGGTGGTTACAGGAAGCTCATCTGAACAAGGGTGTGTCCCTGTCCTCATTGGACCAGCTGGATCTCATGTCAGATGCGAGTCTCTGGGGCTGGGGAGCTCACTCTCAGGAGCTGACAGTCAGGGACTGTGGACAGAAGAAGAGGTCCTCTGGAACATCAATTGCCTGGAGGCCTGGGCAATCAGATTGACGTGTTTATAGTTCAGCCATAGACTACAGGGCCAGGCAGTCCGTGTAATGTCAGACAATGCGACGACGATAGCCTACATTAACCTCCAGGGAGGAACTAAGAGCCAACAAGTGTCACAGGAGATAGACCTCCTGATAGAGTGGGCGGAAGAACATCTACAGATGATCTCAGTCTCCCACATCGCAGGTAAAGACAACATCAGAGCAAACTTTCTAAGCAGGGAGTGTCTGGATCCAGGAGAGTGGGGATTGTTGGCCAAAGCATTTCAACTGATAGCAGATCTTTGCGGCCTCCCATCAATCTTCTTGCTGGCTGCATCCCACAATGTGAAGTCTCCTCGATTCTTCAGTCGCAGAAGAGATCCATGGTCCCTGAGAATCGACGCTCTCGTCCAGATCTGCCTGGAAGATGAATTGCTATACGCCTTCCCTCCATGGATCCTCATTCACAGAATCGAACGCCACAGGAGACTAATTCTACTAGTAGCTCTGGATTGGCCCAGGCGTCCGTGGTATGTGGACATGCGGAGACTCCTGGTGGAGAATTCCCTGTGCCTCCCACCACACAGGGACCTGTTACAGCAGGGACTGGTCCTTCACAAGGATCCAACTCAATTCTGTCTTACAGTCTGGCCCTTGAGAGGGCTGGCCTGATAAAGCAAGGATATTCTGCAGTGGTAATTGTCACCTTACTCTGCACTAGGAAGTTCTCCACATCCTTAGCGTTTGTGCGGGTCTGGAGGGTATTTGAGGTCTGGTGCGAGGAACGCGGTGTCAACCCTCAGGCAGTCAAAGTTCCACATATTCTGGAATTTTTGCAGGACGGTTTGAATAAAGGTTTGGCTCTTAACTCCTTGAAGGTGCAAGTAGCAGCTCTCTCCTGTTTTAAGGGTAAGGTGAATGGGGCCTCCCTGTCTGCCCACCCTGACGTGGCCCGTTTTCTGAAGGGAGTGAAACACCTTTTAACCTCCCTTACGGTTACCGGTCCCCTTATGGAATCTCAATCTAGTTCTGGAATTCTTGGCAGGCTCTTCATTTCGGCCGCTGCAGTCTTTCCTTGCACTTATTGACCTTGAAGATGGTGTTCCTAGTGGCTATATGCTCGGCACATTACATCTCTGAACTGCAGGTGTTGTAATGCCAAGAGCCGTTCCTCTGGAAGCTCCAGGGGCATTACAGCTACGTACTGTCCCATTCTTCTTGCCCAAAGTAAGAACATAAGAACATGCCATACTGGGTCAGACCAAGGGTCCATCAAGCCCAGCATCCTGTTTCCAACAGTGGCCAATCCAGGCCATAAGAACCTGGCAAGTACCCAAAAACTAAGTCTATTCCATGTTACCGTTGTTAGTAATAGCAGTGGCTATTTTCTAAGTCAACTTAGTTAACTTAATTAATAGCAGGTAATGGACTTCTCCAAGAACTTATCCAATCCTTTTTTAAACACAGCTATACTAACTGCACTAACCACATCCTCTGGCAACAACTTCCAGAGTTTAATTGTGAATTGAGTAAAAAAGAACTTTCTCCGATTAGTTTTAAATGTGCCACATGCTAACTTCATGGAATGCCCCCTAGTCTTTCTACTATCCGAAAGAGTAAATAACCGATTCACATCTACCCATTCTAGACCTCTCATGATTTTAAACACCTCTATCATATCCCCCCTCAGCCGTCTCTTCTCCAAGCTGAAAAGTCTTTATATTTGTATTTACTATTTATATTTATTATTTAGCCATTAACATTGTTCTGTTACCACTTGGTACTATTTCTCTCCTTTACCTCAAACTCTAAGTTCCTACTAAGTTAGCCATGTTATTTATACCCAATTGTTGGATGTAATTTGTATATTTGTTTAATTGTTCAATCTGTTTGATGTAATTTTCTGTTCCTTGTTCTGTGTATACCGAAGTGGTATGCACAAGTGCATGAACTCCGGTATATAAAAGCCTTTAAATAAATAAATAAATAAATAAGTCCTAACCTCTTTAGTCTTTCCTCATAGGGGAGCTGTTCCATTCCCCTTATCATTTTGGTAGCCCTTCTCTGTACCTTCTCCATCGCAATTATATCTTTTTTGAGATGCGGCGACCAGAATTGTACACAGTATTCAAGGTGCGGTCTCACCATGGAGTGATACAGAGGCATTATGACATTTTCCGTTTTATTCACCTTTCCCTTTCTAATAATTCCCAACATTCTATTTGCTTTCTTGATGCCGCAGCACACTGAACCAACAATTTCAATGTGTTATCCACTATTTATTTATTTATTTATTTATTTATTTTATTTATTTATTTATGTTTTTTATATACCGGTCTTCTTACATTATATGCAAATCAAATCGGTTTACAGAGAACTATTGAAAGGTTTGCTTGGGAGCAATTACATATAACGAATAACTTTTTGAACAAACAGATAAATAGAACTTTTTAAACAAAAGTTAAAGAGAAATATATTAGACAAATACACTGAGTTATAAATGTCTATGTTATAAATATCTTATATATAAATATGTTATAAATATAAATAAAAATGTCTGAGTTATAAATATCTATGTCTATGATGCCTAGATCTCTTTCTTGGGTTGTAGCACCTAATATGGAACCTAACATTGTGTAACTATATGCATCACCTTGGCACTTATCCACATTAAATTTCATCTGCCATTTTGTTGCCCAATTTTCCAGTCTCACAAGGTCTTCCTGCAATTTATCACAATCTGCTTGTGATTTAACTACTCTGAACAATTTTGTATCATCTGCAAATTTGATTATCTCACTCATCGTATTTCTTTCCAGATCATTTATAAATATATTGAAAAGTAAGTGTCCCAATACAGATCCCTGAGGCACTCCATTGCCCACTCCCTTCCACTGAGAAAATTGTACATTTAATCCTACTCTCTATTTCCTGTCTTTTTGCCAATTTGCAATCCACGAAAGGACATCGCCACCTATCCGATGTCAACAGGAGACAGCAGTCTAACTTCTGCCCATGAGACTGCCTGAGCCCTAGTCAAATGAGTTCTCATCTGAGAAGGTAATGGCTTTCCAGCCTCCACATAGGCTCCCATGACTACCTCCTTAATCCAGTGAGGTATGGTAGCTAGCGAAGCTGGCTCGCCCTGTTTCCTTCCACCATGAAGGACAAACAGGCGGTCCGTCTTTTGGACCAGTTTTGAGATTTCTAGATACTGCACCAGAAGTCTCTTAACATCCAAATGTGGAGGAGATGATATTCCTCTACATCCTTGAGTTTATCTAGGGATGGCAACGAAATGAACTGATTCAAATGAAACTCTGATTTGTCCTTCATGGTGGAAGGAAACAGGGCTAGCCAGCTTCGCTAGCTGCCATACCTCACTGGATTAAGGAGGTAGTCATGGGAGCCTATGTGGAGGCTGGAAAGCCATTACCTTCTCAGATGAGAACTCATTTGACTAGGGTCAGGCAGTCTCATGGGCAGAAGTTAGACTGCTGTCTCCTGTTGACATCTGCTGAGCAGTGACGTGGCCCTTCTTGCACACTTTCTCCAGGTTTTATTGCCTGGACGTACAGGCCCGAGAGGATGCAGCCTTTGCACAGACTGTGTTGACCGTACCACAGGCAGCCTCCCATCCCAATAGGGAGTAGCTTTTGTACATCCCATTGGTCCTGAGTCCATCTGGCTACACACAAGGAAATAGAGAAATTACTTACCTCATAATTTAGTTTTCCTTAGTGTAGACAGATGGACTCAGCATCTCGCCCTCGGCTGCCCAAGAACTGCGCCACGGGTAAGTGTTCATCCAGTCCCTAGATTAGGATACCTGTATTCTTACTGACGTTTAGTATTTAAGGTTGGTTGAGTACAGTTACTGTTATCTGTTTTAATCATAATTTTAATCATATTTTTAGTCAAGTCTTTTCACTAGTATGTCCACAGTGGCTTTTGAAGAGAATACTGGAGAGCTGAGGTCACTGCAGGGCTATATGTACCTTGACATCAGCTTTGCAACTTCACTCCGTCTCTATCTGCTGGCAGGGGAACATAACCCATTGGTCCTGAGTCCGTCTGTCTACACTAAAGAAAACAAAATTATCAGGGAAGTAATTTCTCAATTATTTTCCATTGCTATGGGGCCTATGCAATAAAACATTACTAAAAAAAAGTTTTTGCATGTATGTGCTAAAAAAATATAATGTGCATGTTGAAATGCACTTAATGAATGTCGCAAAAAGATTTAGCATGGATGTGGTAAAAAAAAAAAAAAAAAATCCCCAGACAGTGTGCTCATATTCAGGCTGATTCAATAAAAGTCGCAGGAGAGCGGGTGAGCGCCCAGGCCACTCTCCTGTGCGCTTGATTCAACAATCATTCAGTGAACAACACAATACCCCCACATGAAAACCTGCTTATTCAAACAATCATTCACTGAGCAACACAACACCCCCACATGACACCCTCTCCCCTCCATCCTCCCATCTTTTCTGTCAAAAGTGCCTCTTCTGTAAAAGTGACATATTGTAAATTGTGTAAATAATGACACTGTTTAAGCCTTATAGTTTACAATCTCTGACTTTCTCTCTGTAACTTGCTAAAAATTATGCCGTCATTATTTGTAACTTGTTGAAAATTATGCCTTACTATCTGTAACTTGTTGAAAATTATGCCTTTTCCTTCCGTAACTTGTTAAAAAAAATTTTGCCTTCCTTCTAACAGTTCATTGTTTCACTGTAAAGCGCTTGTTGCTGAATTATGTTTTATGTGAACCGATGAGATGTTCCCAACGTTCATCGGTATATAAAAACCTCCAAATAAATAAATAAATGAGGGCCCGCGGTAAAAAGAGGCGCTGGGGACATTAGCACGTCCCTAGCGCCTCCTTTTTGACAGGAGCGGCGGCTGTCAGCGGGTTTGACAGCCGACGCTCAATTTTGCCGGCGTCTGTTCTCAAACCTGCTGACAGCTACGGGTTCGGAAAACGGACTCCGGCATAATTGAGCATCCGTCTTCCTACCCACGGGCCGATTTTACATTTTTTTTTTTTTAATTTTTAATTATTTTTAACTTTTGGGACTTGATATTAAGTTGGAGGGTGTACAGAAAAGCAGTTTTTACTGCTTTTCTGTGCACTTCCCCGGCGCCTGCATAAATTAATGCCTACCTTTGGGTAGGTGCTAATTTCTGAAAGTAAAATGTGCGGCTTGGCTGCACATTTTACTTAGTGAATCACGTGGGAATAACTAATAGGGCCATCAACATGTATTTGCATGTTGCGGGAGCTATTAGTTTCGGGAGGGGGGGTTTGGAAGCGTGTTTTTGACGCGCTATTACCCCTTACTGAATAAGGGGTAAAGCTAGCGCGTCGAAAACGTGCGCCCAAACGTGGATTAACAGTGCACTCCACCAGAGCGCACTGTCCTGTATCGGCCTGTATATATGCTAAAAATGCATTGATTAAACAACCTGACCAAGGGGGTTATTTTCAAAAGGAGTTACACACATAAATGTAACTACTATTATAGCAATTTCCAAAAGCCCACTTACCGCTGGGAAGCCAAGCAGTGTGATCATGCTAAACTGAGTATGTTCGGTTCTTTTTTCCTCTGCTTTTCCTGCTTGCTTGCTGGCACAGTGGGGGGTTTTGTTTGTCGGTTCTCAGGAGAAAAGTGGGAGAGCTGCTAGACTCCAGGAGAGTAAGTGAAAGGAGAACAGTTACAAGAGAGCTGCAAACTGGCATGACTGTATGTTTGTGTCTTCTATGTCAGTGTCTTCAAAGAGAGGATTGGTTGAGCGAGTGTGAGAGGTTTGGTTGGAGAGGGAAGGGAGCATGGAAGGTGGCAACCCAGGGAAGAATCTGGCTGTCCTGACTCATAACAGCATTAGCATTTCAACTTTTCCCCCTCCGTGACTTACACTGTAGTGTAGTGACTGCAGTAGTTGAACCACACAGTCTGTTAGTGCCTCAAAGCTCACAGAAAATAGCTCTGTATTCAAGCCATAACAATTGGTGAGCTCATAGATTTTGAGGCTTAGGCTGTTGTTCATTCTCAAGCCTCTGAATGCCTATAGTGTCTTTGTCCACACTAACAATGACTAACAAAGAAAGTTTGTTTTCTGCGACCCTATTACTTGGAAATACATTTGCCTTGTGTAAATAAAGGCATATTGATTTTTAAAGTGCTCATGTGAGTGTTGGTGTGTCTCCTCCTCCTCTCACTGTCATTCTTTCACACTGTTATCTATGTCTCCACAGTTCTGGTTGTGCCCTGTGAAAGCTTTCTTTTTATATTGGGGAGGGGGATAGAAAGGACTGGGGGTCTGTTGGTTAGTCACTTGCTACTGGAGGGACCTCCTGAAACCTCTTGCTTTGTGTTTAGGCAGGGGTTGGGGCTGTGACCCCAACAAAAACTGCAGTTCATAGTCAAGCCTTGGAAGACATGCAGTACTTGTTGGCCAGACCACCACAACAGTAATAGTAATGATCCTGATAATCATGCCAATACTTTGGAAAATATGAATTTATACATTAAACCTCTTATCTTGTACAATGTGAGGTGTGTGGCACTGCTTGAAGAACCTCCTGTGTTATATAACTCTTGTTTGAGAAGACATATTTGTCTTATGAATATATGTGTGTAAGAATTCCTGAAAAAAGTGTTAGCTGTGTTTTTTTTTGCAAAAAGAAGTGTGGTTAAATGTATTTATCAGTGGTCTATGAGTAAAGTTTTGCAGTGTCGTTTCATTTTTCAGGCCCTCTGCAGTTAGCTGAGGCCTTCCTTCCTTTCAGCAGAATAGCTTTAGTATCACCTCCCATAATCAAGTACTTTAGTAGTCAATTCAGGTTAGCCTTTACCACAGTGCACCAGCTCTTCCTTTTTAACAATGGAAGAATTGGTAGATACCCTACCTTCCCTGCAGCAGAATAGTTTAAATGTCACCAGTAGTACTCATAAAATACCGTTTATATGGATTATGTAATTCCCCATGAATTTACTTTTGCTAGTACTCAGAAGTTCCCAGCAAAATACCTGTATAGTTTTTATGCAGTTCCCTTCAAAGTTATCTTAGCTTATCCCTAGAACGTTCCTAGAGGAAAAAAACCTTGACATAATGCATCTTCTGATCTTACTATTTCCCTCTATTCTTTTAGGAATTAGAACCACAAGTTGGGGAACAGTTGCTACAACTGTGGGATCGTATTCCTTTAGGAGATAAAAACCCTACTCATTGACACACATCACCATATTAAGGTAGGTATTTATCAGCTAGTAATATCCTATTTTGGCTAACTGCAAAAAAAGTTCATAAATTGTATTCTATAATTGATCTCTGAACCTCATAAGATGTGGGCATTGTCTGGTCCAACATGGCTTAGCCTTGAAATCTCTTCTTACTACTGATCTCATTAGAGGAAAGAAAACAGCATTCAGATTTAGTAAAGTAATGACTTCAAAAACCTTGAAAATAGTGTGGCAAACAGAATGTCTCATGTACTCATGGCATAATCCATACACACATTTTCAGCTCCACAAAAGCTACTGTATAAAGCCAAAAACTTAAGTCAATCAATCAACTGGTCTTTTTCTTGCATTTTGGTTGTGTAAAGAAGAGTTTTAGTAGCCGGATTAATATTGAAGAATACTGAAATTATAGTAGACTGTGATACCTTTTAATTGACTAACAAAATAGCAGATGTAGTATAGAAGCTTTGGCAGTCACTGTGAACAAGGGACACTGCATAGTCTCAAAAGGTCACTTACAACATTTTTTTTGCTAGGCTAATAAAAATTACTGCAACCTGCAAATAATGTTTACTAGTAAACATAAAGCAGCTTGAATAGTGTACAGTTTCTGTTCAGATCACAAATCAAGGATATCCTTTATTTATCATTTATTTTATCTGTGGGAAATGCCGTATTAACAAATTTCTGATCTTCAAATAGCTTTAAGTGATTATTTCAAAATGTTTAATTGTCAGTTGAAACGTTTTTGTTTGTTAAGAAAGATGTGGTTGCACTTTTACGTATTTAATCATGGGATGAGAATACAGTTGCTTATTTTTCTCGTGTGTTTTGCTTTTTAGTTGTTGCTGCTCCAGAGACACCTTTTGTTTATATAATCACCAGAGATCTGAATCTACAGGGAAAAATATAACAAATAGATGGACAAAATGTTGTGTGACTTCAAGAGGTTGCATGGAATTGATGACATTCCTTTCAACATACCGTCTTTAAAACTAAACTGAACTGCACCATTTCAACTATAGGAGAAAGCTGTGGCCATCAATGGCTTAACAGTATGTTGTTTGTTTGAAAGTTCAATGTTAATAAGATCTTTTGATTAAGCATGGTGTATTACATTTTTCCTTATGTGGCAGTCCTGAAACTGAAACAATTTTTTTTTTTTAAAGAAAAAGTTTAAACCAACTCAAATAACATTACTGACAAGTTTTTAATAGAATAAAATTGGTAAAATTGTTTTTCACTTCTGCTTTTCAGCAATCATCCAAATAGCTAGGTATAAATAATGGAGTAGAAACTGCAGCTCTTGTTTACCTGAGCCTTGTGAAGCCAGTAAATTTCTGACATATAATAAGTTGCTGTTGAGGATATTCTCAAGCTAATTTTATAAAGTTGCAGTTATCATAGATGCTGATCCATAGTTGATGCTGTTGGTCTGCTTACCAAAGAGCCTTGTCAGATATATAGTTAAAAATGACATCTGAACCGCTCTTCCTGGTTCCTAACCAAGAATACTATTATTCCTTCAGTGCTGCATTTGGCCTTCACGTTTTTCTCCGTTTTCCTCCACTACATAAAGCCCACCACATTATGTGGTGTTACCAGTAGGGAGCACAGACAATATTAGCAGACTCTAGAACATATATTATTCCCCTCTGGCTGTTCAAACTTGCTTTCATACTGGTACACCTTAACTCCAGTAGTAAGTTAAATGATTTTATTGGTTTCTCATAAACAGCAAAACCACTAAACATTTGTTTGCATTATCTTTTATTTATGTTTTCTCTTATGAGGTCTTTTGGAGGGGAAGGGAGATTTAGTGGATTGCACTAGTCCTTAATCTCTGAAAATTTGAATGTAATCGCAGTTTAAGTGTTTACTCTAATAGATTTGGTGATTCTGAGTTACTGTATCAGTTGGCTGCTCATCCAGGCTACAAAACCACTGCATGACTGACAGTGTCAAAACCCTAGAAGTAGCCATAGTAATTCACGAAGATTGGATACAAATGGCTGTGTGAGGAGTTGGCACAAAGGCTGCTTTTAACTAACTGGTGCTATTAAAAAGATGTAGCAATTTCTCCAAAACAAAAGTCCTTTATAACTCACCCTTTGCTTCCTTGTATGCTAGTTTTGAATTTAAAAATTAGAATACTTCTATTTTTGCTTTCTTTTTAATAGTTATACTTTCCGTATTTCTGTCATACACATTTACTTTCCCTTGTGCACTGCCCTGTCTGGGAATAAAAGGGAGAAGGCAGGAGAAGCCATGAAATACTAGATCTGCACTGAATTGTCTCCCTCCTCAGGATTTTACAGATTAGGTTCTGTAATTTAGAAAGGGAAGTTTTAGGGGCTTTTTATTTATAGTAGTGGAAGTCTCAGTCTTCTTCCACAACTCATGATGTATTTTAATCAGATTTAGATCCCTTTTTTGTTTCAGTAATATGTTTCATAAAAACGTTCTCTAATTAATGTAACTTTCCATTCACGCTTGCATGTATCTTTGGTCTTTCACTTGACATCTTCGAAACTTAAAATAATATGAATTGAACTAGCTGTATGATTTGAGACCACATGCAATTATGTTAAACAGTACATTGCACCACTGAAAATGCATTGTGGTCTTTTCAGCTGCCACTGTAACTTGTGAAGCTTTAGAGAAAATGTACATATATATAGTGTGTCTAATATTTTACATGTAACAGTTCACATACTGTTTTGATGTTCAATGTAAAAACTTTCTGAAATAAAGTTCTGTTATGATTTACAGTTTGAAACCATGGTTTTTTTTATATTCTTGTTTTCTGGAGACATTGCATTTAAAAAATAAAACATTAAAGCGTTTTAAATGTAATCAAATGCTTCTGTAGGATGAAATCCATTCATGATCGTGAATTTCCTGCAGAAGATAGGTTACTTACACTTGACTTGGCACAACAGAAAACAGTATAGTTACAGAAAGTCCCTTAGCACATACCGTTGAGCTTTAAATCTTTGAATGCATAGGAGAGACCTCAATAAACAACTTAAAATGTGAAAATAACCTTTAAAAGTTATTGAAATGCTGATGCATTTTACCCCTGAAGATGCAATTCAAAAGTAGCATTTCTTAGCGTCCGGACAGATGAATCCAGAACCAGTGGGCTATGCACTTCCACCAGCAGATGGAGACAGAGCAAACTGATGTCACAGAATATATGCTCCTGCAGTGACATCAGCCTGCTAGTATTCTCTGTCTCCAGCAGATGGTGGACGTGCATCTCCTACCTGGGATTGTTTAGATTTTAGAAGGAGAATTTACGATAATTTAAAAGGAAAATTGATTGCCCTGCTCTCCTACAGTGATACCAGATGGTTCCTCCCCCAGTTGAGAATTCCTGAAGTGATTTCCATGATATCTCAGAGGTGTGCCTTGATCCGGTAGCTGGTTTTTCAGCCGGTGTGGACTTAGCTGATTGTATGGCTTAAAGGCAGCGGGTGCAGGAAGCCAAGCATGGCGGTGACAACAAATGCCCTCTGCCCCTACAGCTTTAGACCATCTCTGTACTCAGCTGGGAAGGGCTGAGCTCAGATAAGTTTAAAAAAAAAAAAAAAAGAGCGAGCTACCTTACAGAGACAGTGAAGGAGAGTTGTTCAGGGATTTCCCTTCCCGGTCTCTGAGCTTGCGCGCAATTCCGATGTTCTTCCTGCTCTGTTGAATGTTCAGGGACAGAGAGCAGCCTGGCAGGTTGAGCAGCTTCTTCTGGCTAGGCCTCGCTCTGTGGCTTTTTTACTGCGCACCGAGTGGTAGGCCGTGACAGTTTTTTCGCGCTTATGCCTATGCGTTTGGCTGCCCTCTAGAGAATGTCGTTTTCAACAATGTGTTCCAGTGTGCCATCCAGGTTCTGTGTCCAGGTTTTGAACGCTTAGTTGAGAGTTGGCTTGGGCGACCAGGTTACTTGGTGCTTGGCTTGGTGGACGCGCACTTATCCTGTGCGCGTATTTAGGTGTATGTTTCTGTGCACTTAAGCTGAGCGGTGCCTAGTCTTGGGATGCCTAGCTCTTGGATGCCAGGAGAAGCTGGCCAGTAAGGGGGGGCGAATCTCCGGTTCATTAGTTGCCAGAGGATAAGATGCAGTTGTTGCGCCCCTTTGGTATGAGGGGTCATCTCAGAGGTTCCAAGCATTGACAGCCTTTCAGAGGACTCGGCCTTTTGGCAGATCTCAGTCCTTTTGTCCCAGACAGCCTAGACAAGGCAGGGACTCGGATAGTGCAGCCTCCCGACCCTCCCAATGAAGGTTTGCCAACCCAACCCCAGGAACAAGAGATAGGAGGATGCCTCTCTCTCTTTTATCAGAAGTGGGCTGAGATCACATCAGATCAGTGGGTCCTGGAAGTGATACGAGAAGGATATGCGCTGGAGTTTCGCAGTGCACCTTGGGAGTGTTCATGGTGTCTTCCTGCCACTCCCCGCAGAAGAAACAGGCGGTGGCGTGTACACTGTCAAGGCTCCTCATTTTGAGGGCTGTGGTTCTAGTATCCACGTGTCAAGAAAATACGAGTCAATATTCCATCTATTTTGTTGTGCCCAAGAAGAGGGCTCCTTTTGCCCCATCCTGGATCTCAAAGGGTCAACTGTCATTTGTGGGTGACTCATTTTCATATTGAAACATTGCGCTCAGTCATAATGGCCAAACAGTCGGAATTTCTGACTTCCTTGGATTTGTCCGAGGCATACCTCCATATTCCTGTCCAATGGGAGCACCAATGTTTTCTACATTTTGCAGTTCTGGGGTGCCATTATCAGTTTCAGGCGCTGCCTTTTGGTCTAGCCACCAGCCCCAGAACCTTTTCCAAGGTTATGGTTGTGGTGGTGGCAGAGCTGAGAGAGGATGGAATCCTTGTACACCCATATTTAGATGCCTGGTTGATTTGGGCCAAGTCTCTGGAAGAGAGCCATCTGGTGACGCATAAGGTGATCTCCTTGTTACAGGAGCTTGGTTGGGTGGTGAACCTAGCCAAGAACAGTCTTCAGCCATCTCAGTTGTTGGAGTATCTGGGTGTTTGATTTGATACAAAGCAGGGCAAAGGTTTTCTTCCAGAAGCTCATATTCAAAAGTTGATGGCACAGGTGCATCTCCTGGTGAGCACTATATGCCCGACAGAGTGGTCCTATCTACAGGTACTTGGGTTGATGGCACAAACCCTGGAAAATGGTACAGTGGGCAAGGATGCATTTGTGTCCGCTTCAGCGTTCCCTGTAGTCTCAATGGAACCCACAGACTCAGGATTATTTGATTTGGCTCTACCTGCTGATGGAAGTCTGCTCTCACCTCCAGAGGTGGTTGCAAGCAGATCATCTGAGAAAAGGTGTCTCCCTGATGTCTCCGGACTGGTTGGTACTCACAACAGATGTGAGCCTCCAAGGTTGGGGAGCTCACTGTCAGGAACTAATGATGCAAGGGCGCTGGAAAACAGAGGAGTCTCTCTGGAACATCAATCAGCTAGACCGGGAAATCCAGTTGGGGTGCTTGCAGTTCATCAGCAAGCTGCAGGATTGAGCGGTCTGAATAATGTCAGACAACACAACAACCGTGGTTTACACCAGTCTGCAGTGAGGAACCAAGAGCTGGCAAGTATCTCAGGAGATAAACCAACTTATAGAATGGGTGGAAGTGCATCTTCAGGAGATCTCAGCCTCACACATTGCAGGAAAAGCCAATGTACGAGCAGACTTTCTCAACAGGGAGAGTCTTGACCCAGGAGAATGGGTATTGTTGGATGAGGCATTCCAGCTGATAGAGGATCACTGAGGCCTTCCATTTCTAAACCTGCTGGCGACTTCTCACAGTGCGAAGGTTCCTCAATTCTTCAGTCGCAGGAGAGATCCGAAGTCCTCGGGTATCTATGCTGTATGTCTTTCCCCTGTGGCCCTTGTTGGGAAGAATAGTTTGAAGGATCGAATGCCACAGTGGGATGGTGCTTCTGGTGGCACCAGATTGACCTAGAAGACTATGGTATGCAGATATGCGAAGACTCCTGGTAGAATCCCCCTTTCATCTTCCGCTGCATAGGAATCCATTGTAGAGGGACCTGTCCTTCACGAAGATCCGTCTTGGTTTTGTCTTATGGTATGGCCCTTGAGAGGGCTTGCTTGTTGAAACACGGATATTCTACTGCAGTGATTGCCACCTTGCTTCGAGCACGAAAGTTTTCCACTTCTTTAGCCCATGTGCGGGTTTGGCAAGTGTTTGAGGCTTGGTGTGAAGATCTAGGTGTTCTTCTTTATTCAATTAAAATCCTGCTCATTTTGGAATTTTTGCAGGATGGGTTAAATAAAGGGTTGGCCTTTAATTCCTTGAAGGTACAGGTAGTGGCTCTTACCTGTTTCAGGGGCCAGGTGAATGGTGAATCCTTATCTCATCCTGATATGGCCTGTTTCTTGAGGGGAGTGAAACATCTTTGTCCTCCCTTGCAGTTACCGGTTCCTTTGTGGAGTCTTAACCTGGTGTTAGATTTCTTGGCGGGCCCTACGTTTCGACCGCTGCGTAGCCTTTCCTTGCGGTTACTGATCTTGAAAACGGTGTTTCTGGTGGAGATTTGTTCTGTGTGTCGTATTTCCAAGCTGCAGGCCTTGTCTTGCCTGTTGCTGTTCCTTCGGGTGACTCCAGGAGTGATATAGCTGCGTACTGTTTCTTCCTTCTTCCCTAAAGCGGTCTCAGATTATCACTTGAATCAATCGATTTCCTGGCCGTCTTCAGATAAGGAAAGAGATGCGGAGGAATACCGCCTGTTGGGTCACTTGGATGTCAAGAGACATATTGTGGGGTATCTGGAAGTTTCTAAACCTTTCCGAAAGACGGATTGCCTGTTTGTCCTTCATGGTGGGGGGAAAACAGGGTGAACCAGCCTTGCAGGCTAGAATAGCTCGCTAGATTAAGGAGGTGGTTACGGTTGCATATGTGGCTGCTGAAAAAAACATTGCCTACTCAGGTTAGGGCTCATTCCACTATGGCTCAGGCAGTGTCATGGGTGGAGGTTAGATTGTTGTCTCCCATCGACATTTGCCGAGCTGCGACATGGTCCTCTTACACACTTTTTCCAGGTATTATTGTCTGGATGTGCAGGCCCGGGAGGACGCAGCCTTTGCACGTGCGGTTTTTGACTGTACCATGGGTAGCTGCCTGTCCTCTTTGGGAGTAGCTTGGGTACATCCCACTGGTTCTGGATTCATCTGTCAGGACACTAGGAAATAAGAAATTACTACTTACCTAATAATTTCCTTTTCTTTAGGACAGACAAATGAATCCAGCTTCCCACCCTTGGCTGCCGAGTGATTATGCTATAGTTCTCCTGGATGGCTATGTGTTTCCAGGGATTACTGGTAAGTGTTAATCCAGTCCCTAGTCTAGTGTTAATACATTCCTTGTCTGAGCTCAGTGTTTTTTGTTGCTTGAGTATAGAATTGGTTGTCTGTTTTTAATCAAGTTTTTTGCTAGTCTGTCCACAGTTGCTTTGGAAGAGAATACTGGCAGGCTGATGTCACTGCAGGGGTACATATACTGTGATGTCAGTTTGCTCCATCTCCATCTGCTGGTAGAGGGGCAAAACCCACTGGTTCTGGATTCATCTGTCTGTCCTAAAGAAAAGGAAATTCAGGTAAGTGGTAATTTTTCAATAAAGTAGGAGCTAGTTAGAATAGTTGTGACATTTATTAAACATTATTGAGGACAGGGCTTAATTTGTGAGGGAACTGTTTGGAACAGAGTTCCATCACTTCTTTTCAGACTTAAGAGGCATATCAGCAGGGGTGTTCTGCTCCAGCCCCTGCCCTCCAGGCAGACTGCAGGGAAGAGGGAGGGGAGTCTAGAGTAGACAGAGCAAAGAACAGACACTCATCTCTCTAATTCAGTCCTTCCTCTTCTACTACTCTGCCCCCACCCCTCCTGTTCTATAAGGATGAGGAGTGGAGGGTATGATCCTGCAGCTGACACTTTAGCTCAAAGAACAGACACCAAAAGGGGTTGAATTACCACCAGTTTGAAACTTGTGTGCAGTAGTGCCAATCAACAAGGCTTCAACCCAGGCTCCTACACTACTGCTCACAATTTTCAAACTTGTGTTAAATCAATGCCTTATTGTATCTGTTAACCCAGGGCTTAATTTCTGAAGGCACAATCTAGAACAGTGTTCTGCCACCTTCCCCCCCCCCCCCAGAACTTGAGGAAGTAAAGCAGAGCTGATGGTGTAAATCAGTTCTGGTGAGCAAAGGATTGCTGGAGGTTGAGCAATAGTGGGGGCTTGGGATGGAGGGTCACTGGAATATGGGGGAGGAAGAGTGTGTTGAGTCTGTGTGTGTGTGTGTGTGTGTGTGTGTGTGTGTGTGTGTTTGGGAGAGATCGACTTCACACCCAATTTTTTAATGCCCTCTTAGATTTTCCTACATACATCAAGTAACAAGGGTGCCACGACAAATACACCTGAACTCATGCTGTGTTAGCTGTGCAAAAGGGAATTTATTACCCTAAAAACAAGAGGACATTCTAAACAAAGCCCAAAAGGGTAATGTCCACCTCGAGGAGTAGATGATCCCGCAGCTAAATCATCACTATATAAGCAGAGCTCTGCCATTTTTGAGACCTATTATCAGGTATGAGAAGCATAGTTTTGTAAGGAAACTGGTCTTTTGTGAATAATTTCGTGATTAAGTGTTGAGATTTTACCAACATAGTGATACGTTTGCTGTTTCCCCTGTCGAAGGCACCACATGCCAAAACACTGGCTGTGTTGGGATTTGCTAGCGGAGCACCTTGAGCACAAGAGGTGGTTTTGTACCTTTTGAGTGACAGTATTGAACTAAATGATCGTGCTAAGCATAAGCATTTTGTGAGGAGTTGTTTGATATAGCACAAAATGTTTTTTTGATTTAGGCTTTCATATATATTCATAAAAAAATGTAAGAGGTGGTAAGTGATAAGAACTTGTGGTATTCCTTATAATTCAATATGAAGCTCATTGCAGGCAAGAGATTGCAGATTAAGACTTTGTGCACCTACATTTGATCTCTGATACTACTTCTGTTTTTACTTTTGTAGTCCGCTCTTTTTAACATAAATGGATAATATATTAATCTACTAAGGAGTGTTTTTGATACAACAATATTTGTGCATATTGTAAGTTTGATAATTCATTTTCAAAGTGAGGTGCAGCTTGTTTTATTTTTTTAGTATTGCACTGATTTTGCAAGCAGTGTGGTGATGACTAGCTCTTAGGGACAAGTGTTTATCTATTCCCAATCACATCTACAAGAGGTTTTGAATACCCCTCCTGTTTTCTCCTCAATTACATCTTTTTTAAGAGGTGCTATTTGGAATCACATTACACAGCTTAATAAACATATAAGGAATTACATGCAGGAACGCTCATAGAATGCTGTAGTGTCCAGTGAATACCTAGAGGATCGAGGTTGGTAAAAGAGCCACAATTATTTATTTAAAATATTTTTTACCTGCCCTTCCATTGTTCAGGGTGGGGTACAAAAATTGCATACACAATAAAATGGAGAAAACGGGGTAGGTACAATCAGGACCATCAAAAACGTCAAACAAAGAGGCAACTCAGCTAAGTGTTTAATAGGCTGTCAAAAATGAGTGCATCTTGAGGGCCTTTTTGAAAAACTTTGCATCTTTAATGCGTCTTGTGCACAATGGAAGAGAATTCCAGAGGATAGGTCCTGCAGTAGATAAAGCCCACTCTCTTGTCTCAAGAAGATGGATAAGTTTCAAAGATGGCACATCGAGAAGGCATTGACTGGGAGCATATGAAGGTTTGTGATGGGATATACAAATTCAGTGTCGAAGAGATCCAATGTGAGGTGATGTTACTATGAATGGTAACTGCAAGTTTATACTGAATCGGTAAGGAACAGGAAGCCAGTGCAAGGAATACAAGATAGAAGTAATGTGTTCACGTACTGAGGTATTAGTAACTGGGCAGCAGAATTCTGGAGTAACTGAAGTGGACATATAACATAAGCCGGCAGGCCAGTGTAGAGATAATTGCAATTAGGGATGTGAATCGTTTTTTTGACGATTTAAAACAATCGTCAGATATATTTTAAATCGTCAAAAATCGTTAGAGCCGCGATACAATAACAATTCCCCCGATTTATCGTCAAAAAAATCGTAAATCGGGGGAGGGGGGAGGGCGGGAAAACCGGCAACCTAAAACCCACCCCAACCCTTTAAAATAAATCCCCCACCCTCCCGAAGCCCCCCAAAATGTTTTAAATTACCTGGGGTCCAGTGGGGGGGTCCCGGCACGATCTCCCGCTCTCGGGCCACGGCTGCGTTAAAAGAAATGGCGCCGGTGGCCCTTTGCCCTTACCATTTGACAGGGCAAAGGTAGCGCCGGCGCCATTTTGGTTCCTGTCACCCGACATCATGAGTGCAGGAGATTGCTTCCGGACCCCCGCTGGAACCCCAGGGACTTTTGGCCAGCTTGGGGGGGCCTCCTGACCCCCACAAGACTTGCCAAAAGTCCAGCGGGGGTCCGGGAGCGACCTCCTGCAAGCGGGCCGTATTGCCAATATTCAAAATGGCGCCGGCGCTACTTTTGCCCTCACTATGTCGACATAGTGATAACAATTCCCCGCTGGACTTTTGGCAAGTCTTGTGGGGGTCAGGAGGCCCCCCCAAGCTGGCCAAAAGTCCCTGGGGGTCCGGGAGCGATCTCCTGCACTCTTGACGTCGGGTGACAGGAACCAAAATGGCGCCGGCGCTACCTTTGCCCTGTCAAATGGTAAGGGCAAAGGGCCACCGGCGCCATTTCTTTTAACGCAGCCGTGGCCCGAGAGCGGGAGATCGTGCCGGGACCCCTCCACTGGACCCCAGGTAATTTAAAACATTTTGGGGGGCTTTGGGAGGGTGGGGGATCCGGGAGCGACCTCCTGCAAGCCAGTATTGCCAATATTCAAAATGGCGCCGGCGCTACTTTACCCTCACTATGTCGACATAGTGAGGGCAAAAGTAGCGCCAGCGCCATTTTGAATATTGGCAATATGGCCCGCGTGCAGGAGGTCGCTCCCGGACCCCCGCTGGACTTTTGGCAAGTCTTGTGGGGGTCAGGAGGCCCCCCCAAGCTGGCCAAAAGTCCCTGGGGGTCCAGCGGGGGTCCGGGAGCGATCTCCTGCATTCGTGACGTCGGGTGACAGGAACCAAAATGGCGCCGGCGCTACCTTTGCCCTGTCAAATGGTAAGGGCAAAGGGCCACCGGCGCCATTTCTTTTAACGCAGCCATGGCCCGAGAGCGGGAGATCGCGCCAGGACCCCCCACTGGACCCCAGGTAATTTAAAACATTTTGGGGGGCTTCGGGAGAGTGGGGGATTTATTTTAAAGGGTTGGGGTGGGTTTTAGGGTGCCAGTTTTCCCGCCCTCCCCCGATTTATGATTTTTTACGATTTAAAAAAAACAAAAACCATGACGATCAGATTTCCCTCCCCCCCCCCAGCCAAAATCGATCGTTAAGACGATCCATCACCCGATTCACATCCCTAATTGCAATACTCCATTCCAGAAGGAAGGAGAGATTGCAGACCTGTACGAAAAAATAATAACTTCAGCAGATGTTTTAAATGGCAAAGTAATCACAGTTTGAAAAATAGGGATTTAGTTATAGATTTTATTTGTTCATGCATGGATAAAGAAGAATCAATTAGAATGCTGAGACTATGAACTGTGCTTGAAATGTGAAAATGGTGATGGTTGAAACATTGTTTAATTAATTTATTTATTTTAAAACTCTTCTATACCGTCGTTAAGTTAGTTCACCATCACAACGGTTTACATAAAGGCACAAAAATAAAAATATGATTGGTATAGATTACAAATTAAACATGTGCCAACATAGAACGGTAACATGTTTTTAATAAGAGAAACTAGGTGTAAATTAGAGTTTATACGTGGGTTAGGTAACTGTTACGTGGTTCAAGTCTACATTTAATATGTATTTGGAGACATAAATGAAAAAAACTGATTGCTTAGTGCTACCTTATCTATCGATTGTTTCCTCCTTCTCTTTGTCTTTATAAAAAGCTTGTTTAAAGAGCCAGGTTTTCAGATTGGTTTTAAATAGTTTCAGATTCCTCTGCAGCCTTATTTCGAGTGGCTTGGACTTCCATAGAACTGATCCAGCCAGCGACAGAGCTCTCTCCCTTACTTGCGTGAGGCGTGCTGATTTAACATTGAATAGAGGGAAAATTAATAGAAGGAAAATGGGATAGGATGATAATTTTGGTTTTGCTAATATTGAGTGAGAGTTTAAGGTGTAATCAGCAGTGGCGTGCAGTCAAGGCCTCAAGGTCTTCAAGGCATTTGGTGAATTCCCAGCCCTGGACCTTTTTTTTTCCCAGCTGCAAGTCTTTGTGGCCAATTGAAACAGCCTGCACCTCAGAGGAATCCAATAAAAAGAAGGTTCAGGCAGACCAGATAGGGGGGCCTCGTGGGTGAGATCAATCATGGAGACTGGATGCAGGAAAAGCCGGTGCCAAGGGTATTGGCGCCCTAGGCGATCCATGCGCTCTTGCCCCCCCCCCCCCTACCTGTTTTGGCGCTGACTGTGCTCAGGGTGCCGAGCCGTAGGGGGCGCTGAAGAGCAGCCACGTGGTGCCACAAGCGGGGCCAATCCCACTTGCGGCAAAGAGAAATAGAAACAGTTGGCGCCGAAACAGAGGGGGGGGGGGGGGGCGTGACACTGTGTGCTTCGCAGGGCTGTGAGCAGCGCTGAGAAGCACACAATCTCTATTTGTTTGCCACCAGCGGGATAGGCCCCGCTTGCGTCACCACGTGGCTGCTCTTTGGCGCCCCCTACGGCTCGGCACCCTAGGCGACCGCCGAAGTTCGCCTAATGGACGCGCCGGCCTTGGATGCAGGCAAGTGGCAGCTAAGCTCAGGCACTGACTGAAGCAGCAGCAGCACAACATGAGGTAAAAGGCAGGACTTTGCTTCGGCTGGAAGACAGTTTGGGACGAGATTTCTTAAAACTCGGAGCTTGTTACTACGCTTATGTAGACCCAAGAGCAGGTGGTAGGGAGGTTAAGTAAATGTTGTGCAGCTATTTCTTCTAGGATAGATCTCAGTGCTAGTGTTTGAGCTGAGAAAAAATTAAATGAGCTATGTGTGACAGTGAGAGAGGAGAGGGGGCTGAAGAACAAGACTGCTGGGGACTGGAAGGTCTAGGTGGAGAGAAGGGGCTTGGGAACATAACTACTGGGGGTCTGGGTGGGAAAATGGGCCTGGGATCATGACTGGAGATCTTGGAGGTGAGGGCCTCGTAACGACTGCTGGGGGCTGGGTGAGCAGAGAAGACTGGAGAGCATGACTGAGGACTAGGGTCTGGGTGTGGAGAGGGGACTAAGGAGCATGAATGGTGGCTGGTGGGGGAGAGGGCTGGAAACTGGGGGGGGGGGGGGTCTGGGTGGAGAGGGGACTGGAAAACATGACTGCTGGGAGTTGGGGAGAGGGGACTGGGGACCGGGAAGCATGACTGAAGGAGGGGATGGAGAGGGGATGGGGAGCATGACTGCTGGGGATTGAAGGAGGCTAGGTGGGGAGGGGGGATTAGGGAGCATGACTTCTGGGGATTGAAGGATCTGAGTGAAGAGGGGACTGGAGAGCATGACTGCTGGGGGCTGGGTGAAGACAGGGGATTAAGGAGCATGACTGCTGGCGGCTGGAGGATTCTGGGAGGGGAGAGTGTAGTGTGGACTGGGGAGCATAACTGCTGGAATCAGTGGAGAGAGGAGGGCAGAGAACAAGACTGGGGACTGGGTGGGTAGAGGAGTGTGGGAGCATGTGTATGGGAGCTGAGGAGGGGGGGGGGATTGCACTGTGAGAGCATTTGCGTGTGTGAGACAGAAAGAGAGGGAGTGTGAGTGAAATCATATGAGCATGCATGTGTGAGAGAGGATAAAATTTGTGTGGCACCCTTCCCCCAATCCATGACAATCTCAGTGTGACTGAATTAAAAAATCCCATGTAAGGAGAGCAGGAGATTTTTTAATTCTTAAATTTCATTATTGGATGTTTGATGCATCTGCTCTTTTGAAATATATTGGTGTTTTGGGAAATTTATAAACATTTTTATGAGGTTTTAAATTATTGAATGCTATTCATCAGCTGTCTTGAAATATTCATTTTATTAGTATAGTTTTACTATTATGATTGATGTTTTATATTTCTTGATTTTATTGTTGGTCGGTCTTCCAGAGCGACCAAGGAGAAGGATTCTGTTAATGAGTACCGTATTTTTCGGACTATAAGGCGCACATAAAATCCTATGATTTTCTCAGAAATCGAAAGTGCGCCTTATAATCCGGTGCACCTTATATATGAATTACCGTAATTCTTCGCTTGGGTTTTTACAGTATCGGTCGCCCACAAATGGATTGAGTATTACGGCCACCGTAGTCAGGAGCCTCACTGAGTGCGGTGATACGTACAGCTCTGTGCGCAGGATCCCCGCGGAGTATCTGTGCTCCAGCATTAATGTGCGTGCATTCAATAATTTTTTATACCCACTACCCCAAAAATGCCTCCTGTTAAGAGACATGCTTATGATGCAGATTTTAAGCTTAAAGCTATGCTAAGTATTTCTGATTATTCTTGAAGTTGTGTAGAAAGCTTCTGTGCCTATTTATAGTGTGTTTCATTTCTTTATAGTAAGAAATTATTCCAGTAAGTTCATTTGCTGTTTGCTTGCACAGGGCTTACTGCTTTGTATTTGTGCAGAAAGCCTCTGTGCCTAATTCCTGACTGTTTTAATTTTCTTTATAGTAAGATAATAATTTTCTAGTAAGTTAAATTGCTGTTTGTTGCACAAAGTTAGAACCCCCTCCCCCCAACAAAAACTCTCTCCAGCTTGTAAACTGTTATAATCTCTCTGATTTGGGGTTAGCTGGCAGAAATAATCTATTCAAACTAAAATATTGGGGCATAAAGACTGTTTTTTAAAACAATTGACCAAAAAGCAAAGATAACCGTCCAGAAGTGCCCTGCTTTACCCAGCTTGTCCCAGGCTTAACTGTTTAACTCCCACCCACCCCTGGGGCTTGTTTTCTAATAAAGACTGCCTAACTTGCCATTGGCAGCGACATAAATTAGTACATTGGTAACAGTCAAGGACATACAAATCATAAATTACCAGGATGAGGACTATCCAATGTAACTGCTGTGGAGCCTTTATTCTGAGGGAAAGCATCTGGAAACTTAGAGCTTGCCCAATTTGTACACAACTCTCTTCCCTGAAAAAGGAGTTGACTGACATTAAAAATCAATTAGCTTCAATTAAAAATAATACACCCACATTGCATTACTCAGAATATAATTCCCCAATATCACAGAAAAACCAGGAGTCAAGAAAAGGAAATTCATTAGGCTCAGGAAGGACCCACAGTCACCCATTCTTGACAGAAGAGCAGTCAACAGGTATACCCCCCCACTCAAACAGGTCATTAAGAAACTCTTTAAAATCCAGGAATACAGTGGGCTCTGGTAGAATTAGACCTGTGATGAGGAGACACACCATGTACCAAATGCAAAAAGAACAAGCCTTCTCTATATTAAAAACTGAAGAAGTTCATGAGAAAAACATTGAAGTGTTACCAGAAAAGAGGGAAAAAACACAATGCATGCAGTATTTCAGGATCCATAACCAAAAGAAAAATCTAATTGAGAGGAATAACTCTGTCAACAGTGGCACAACTACAAAAAGAAAGAGTGAAGTGAATAACAAATCTCAACTAATATCTTATAAGGAGTCCAGGAAATGCAATAACCTTAAAGAGAGTACCTGGAAGGTAATGACCACAAATGCTCATAGTTTGGGAAATAAAATCCCAGATCTGCAGGCCCTAATGGCTGAGGCAGAATTAGACATTGTTGCTATAACAGAAACATGGTTCACAGAATCTCATGAATGGGATACAACAATACCAGGCTACAACTTGTTAAGGAAGGACAGAAAGGATAGAAAAGGGGGAGGTGTGGCTCTTTATGTCAGACAAAACATCCAAGCAACTGAGCTACAAGGAAGTTGGGGTAAGGAAGAAGCTCTATGGCTCGACCTAAAAAAAGATGACGGAGCATCCATTTATATTGGAGTGGTTTACAGGCCTCCAAACCAAAAGGAAGAGCTGGACAGAGAGCTGGTTGAAGACATCCATAAGATAGGTAAGAAGGGAGAAGTGGTGATCGTGGGTGACTTTAATATGCCAGATGTAGACTGGAAAATCCCATCTGCAGAAACTAAAAATAGTAGAGCGATAGTGGATGCCATGCAAGTATCTTTGTTCAAACAAATGGTGTTGGAACCCACGAGAGAAGGAGCTATACTCGACTTAGTGCTCACTAATGCAGATAATGTCTCAGATGTCCAGGTGGGAGCCCACCTCAGCAGCAGTGACCATCAAACGGTATGGTTTAATATCAATAAAAGAATAGGGAAAAGAACCACAAAGACCCGAGTTTTACAGTTCAAAAACACAGACTTTGAGGAAATGGGTAAGTACCTGGAGGAAGAACTAAAAGGATGGGAGAACGAGAGAGATGTGGATCAGCAGTGGACCTATCTAAAAGGAGCAATCACCAAGGCAACTGCTCTATATGTTAGAAATGTAAAGAAAAGCAAAAGGAAACTGAAACCTATCTGGTTCTCAAAGGAGGTGGCTGACAAAATTAAAGCTAAAAGAACAGCATTCAAGATATATAAAAGATCCCAAAGGGAGGAGCACAAAGAAGCATATTTGAATCAACTGAGGGAGACAAAGAAATTAATCAAGTTGGCAAAAAGTCAAGCGGAAGAGAGGATTGCCAAGGAGATAAAAAATGGTGACAAAACATTTTTCAGATACATCAGCGAAAAGAGAAAGGTCCAAAGTGGTATAGCAAAATTGAAAGGTGGTAATGATCAATGTGTGGAGAGTGACGAAGAAATGGCAGAAATATTAAACGAATACTTCAGCTCTGTGTTCACTAAAGAAGACCCTGGAGAAGGACCATCTCTACACAACAAGAAACTGGAGGGAAGTGGAATAGATGAACATCCTTTCACAGTAGAAAATGTGTGGGAAGAGCTAAAGAACCTGAAAGTGGACAAAGCCATGGGGCCTGATGGTATTCATCCAAGGATATTGAGGGAGCTCAGAGATGTTCTGGCAGCTCCACTGTGTGACCTGTTCAATAGATCCCTAGAAACGGGAGTGGTGCCGAGTGATTGGAGAAGAGCGGTGGTGGTCCCGCTTCACAAGAGTGGCAACAGGGAGGAGGCTGGAAACTACAGACCAGTTAGCCTCACTTCGGTGGTGGGAAAAGTAATGGAGTCACTGCTGAAAGAGAGAATAGTGAACAATCTACAGTCCGGAGAATCGATGGACCAGAGGCAACATGGATTCACCAGGGGAAGATCCTGTCAGACAAATCTGATTGACTTTTTTGACTGGGTAACCAAGGAATTGGATCAAGGAAGAGCACTCGATATCATATACTTGGATTTCAGCAAAGCTTTTGATACGGTTCCGCACAGGAGACTGGTGAATAAAACGAGAAGCTTGGGAGTGAGTGCCGATGTGGTGACCTGGATTGCAAATTGGTTGACGGACAGAAGACAATGTGTGATGGTAAATGGAACCTTCTCTGAGGAGAGAGCGGTTATAAGTGGTGTACCGCAAGGATCGGTGTTGGGACCGGTCCTGTTCAATATCTTTGTGAGCGACATTGCGGACGGGATTGAAGGTAAGGTTTGTCTTTTTGCGGATGACACTAAGATCTGCAACAGAGTGGACACGCCGGAAGGAGTGGAGAGAATGAGACGGGATCTAAGGAAACTGGAAGAGTGGTCGAAGACATGGCAGCTGAGATTCAATGCAAAGAAATGCAAAGTCATGCATATGGGGAGTGGAAATCCGAATGAAATGTATTCGATGGGGGGGGGAAGGCTGATGTGCACGGAGCAGGAGAGGGACCTTGGGGTGATAGTATCTAATGATATGAAGTCTGCGAAACAATGCGACAATGCTGGGCTGCATAGAGAGAGGAATATCGAGTAAGAAAAGGGAAGTGAGGCCTCACCAAGGACCTGTACAGGTCCTTGGTGAGGCCTCACCTGGAGTACTGTGTTCAGTTCTGGAGACCGTATCTTCAAAAAGACAAAGACAAGATGGAAGCGGTACAGAGAAGGGCGACCAGGAAGGTGGAGGATCTTCATCGGATGACGTACGAGGAGAGATTGAAGAATCTAAATATGTACACCCTGGAGGAGAGGAGGAGCAGAGGTGATATGATACAGACTTTCAGATACTTGAAAGGTTTTAATGATCCAAAGACAACGACAAACCTTTTCCGTAGGAAGAAAATCAGCAGAACCAGGGGTCACGATTTGAAGCTCCAGGGAGGAAGATTCAGAACCAATGTCAGGAAGTATTTCTTCACGGAGAGGGTGGTAGATGCCTGGAATGCCCTTCCGGAGGAAGTGGTGAAGACCAGAACTGTGAGGGACTTCAAAGGGGCGTGGGATAAACACTGTGGATCCATAAAGTCAAGAGACCGCCAATGTAGAGTGGGTGGCTCACCAGAACGATGGCTACTGCCCGGAGACAATACCCTTATTAAATAAACATACAGATGCTTACTGTGACTCCAACATCGCTCTAAGCTTCAACGGCAAGAGGAAATGTGGAAAAAAGGATTTGCTATCACAAACAGGGGAGTAGCTGGCTTGTTACGGCGGTTACTACCCCAAACCAAATAAGCCTAATACTTCACTTTCCAAGCATATACAGCATAGTTCTCTGCTTCAACGGCAGGGGAGAAGAAAAGAGGGTTCGCACTCACAAAGCGGGGAGTAGCTGGCTTATTACGGCGGTTACTACCCCAAACCAAATGTGCCTGATACTTCGCTTTCGATGCATATCCAGCATGGCTCTCTGCTTCATGGCATGGGAGAGGCTGATACATCAAGCATTTCCAGCATAGCTCTCTGCTTCAACAGCAGGGGAATAAGAAAAGCTGAGGCTTCACGCATATCCAGAATAGCTTCAACTGCAGGGGAGAAGAAAAAAAAAAAAAAAGGATTCGCACTCAAAAAGCAGGGAGTAGCTGGCTTGTTACGGCGGTTACTACCCTAAACCAAAAGGGCCTGATACTTCACTTTCAATGCATAACCAGCATGGCTCTCCGCTTCAACGGCAGGAGAGAAGAAAAACAACCAATAGGGGCTGTATGACATAGTCTGGGTAAAGGGAATAAACATGGGTGTAGCTTGCTTATTGCAGCAGTTACTACCCCTACTACCCCTAACTAATCAAGCTAGGTATTTCACTTGGATGCAGCTCCATCACTGCTCTCTACATTAATGGTGGGGGTGGAAGGGAAATAGAACCAAGAGTTAAGAGAAAATGATAAGTATGAGAGAAAAAAATGTGTGAAGCTTGCTGGGCAGACTAGATGGGCCATTTGGTCTTCTTCTGCCGTCATTTCTATGTTTCTATGTTTCTATGTTCTATGCAGTAGAGCATGGAAATAGAGCAGCTGCGAGAGAATTCAACATTAATGAATCTATGGTGTGTAAGTGGAGGAAACAAGAAGATGCCCTATGCCAGGTAAAGAAGACCAAACTGAGTTTCCGAGGAAACAAAGCAAGATGGCCACAGTTGGAGGACAAAATAGAACAGTGGGTTATCGAACAGAGAACCGCAGGTAGAAGCGTCTCCACTGTCTCTATTCGACTCAAAGCCACAGCGTTAGCACGCGACATGGAGATCAAGGACTTTCGAGGAGGTCCTTCATGGTGCTTTCGTTTTATGAAAAGGCGTAATCTCTCCATCCGCACCAGAACTACTGTCTGCCAGCAACTGCCAAAGGATTATGAAGAGAAGCTGGCCATTTTCCGCACCTACTGCATAACCAAGATAAATGAAAAGAATATCCAGCCAGAACACATCACTAACATGGATGAGGTCCCCCTCACTTTCGATATCCCCGTAAAACGTACTGTTGAGAAAACAGGGACCAGTACGGTATCTATATGTACCACAGGAAACGAGAAGTCATCTTTCACTGTAGTTCTCGCCTGTCAGGCTAATGGCCAGAAACTACCACCCATGGTCATTTTCAAGAGGAAGACTTTGCCAAAAGAAAAGTTTCCTGCTGGTGTCATCGTCAAGGCTAACCCAAAGGGCTGGATGGATGAGGAGAAGATGATTGAGTGGCTGAGGGAGGTCTACGTCAAGAGACCGGACGGCTTTTTTCACAAATCCCCATCCCTATTGGTCTGTGACTCCATGCGCGCCCATGTGACCGATACTGTCAAAGCCCAAGTGAAGAAAACTAATTCAGAGCTTGCCGTAATTCCGGGTGGATTAACCAAAGAGCTCCAGCCGCTAGATATCGGTGTCAACAGGTCATTTAAAGTTAAATTGCAAGCTGCGTGGGAGCATTGGATGACAGAAGGTGACCACACATTCACCAACACAGGGAGGCAACGCCGGGCGAGTTATGCCACTATGTGCCAGTGGATCGTGGATGCCTGGAAGAAGGTATCAGTCTCCAGTGTCATCCGAGCTTTCAGGAAGGCTGGAATCATCACTGAAGAGCTAAGCAGCAGCAATGAGACTGACTCGGATAATGATGAGGGGGACCCGAGCATTCTTGATACAGAAATCGCCCAACTGTTAAACCCCGACACTGAAGATGAAGGATTTGATGGATTTGTGGTGGAGGAATGAACTGAAAATGTAAGTGTATTGATTTGCAGTTACAACTGAACAAGTTGAGAGTTATTGTGAAAGAGTTGAATAAAGTTTGCCCTACGGTCTGAGCTTTGTTTCATTTAATGCACTGCGCCTTATAATCCGGTGCGCCTTATATATGAACCTAGACGCCTTAGCAGGCGCTCATTGATAATGTGCCTTATAATCCGGTACGTCTTATGGTCCGCAAAATACGGTAGTTTCTGAGTAGGGGTCTATAGGGTTCTGTTTTCAGTAGGAGGTGTATTGGTTTTCTAGGACCTGTTGTAATATTTCAGTGCTGTCCTTTCCTGTGTATGGTGGTAACTGTTTGAGTCCTGGGAGTTGGTATTGTTTTGATATGGCAGATTTGTTTCTTGGGGTAAACTGTAAGCAGGCTGTGATAACTTGGACTGTGTTTAAGCATTATCCAAAAATACTGTATCTGAGCTATTGAGGCAAAGTAGGACTTGTTTTGTGAATGTCTCTGATCTGACATCTGAAGAAGGGATCTTTGTAGTTTTAAAAGCTTTTGTACAATATTTTTAGAAACGTTTTTTTTTTTTTTAATTTTACAGATATTTTTAGGCAGCCTGACATGTTGTGATAGGAGGTGTATTGGGGTTTAGGGTCTGGTGTAATATTTGCAGTGTTGCCTTTTCATAGATAAAGGTTATTGTTGCTTTAGCACTGTTTTGGTATGGGAGACAGGGCCTCGCTATCCCAGCTGGGCTTCCACTCTTAATTCCCTCTAGCTGGTCTTGCCCTCTGAGCTCCTCCTGCCCTGCAGGGTCTCTTTTGGGAATTTAAGGTGGACCAGGCACCTAGCCTGTTCCTGCACAGGTTTATAGGGGAAACTAGGGGGCAACCTCTCATATACCCCTCCCCTCAGCTTGGACCCATCGGGTCATGTGTCCTCACGCACCCTGGATTCTAACCAGGGAAGTGCTTCACATCACCAGTCCCCCTCATCAGCCCTCTTGCCCACTAGACGTAGGCCCGGGGTACTAGGGTCATACTCAGTCCCTCCTACTAGGGTTACCCTAGACAGAACTAGCAGCACCATGCAGTGTGCCGTTCGTGCAGTGTGCACCTCCAGTCTTTTACTGAGTCCTTTGCTGGCTCTGAGTTCAAATTCCACGACGGACCTTCTTGGACTAGCTGGAGGACATCAAGTGCTGGTTCCTCTGTTACCAGCTTTGAGCGCTTCCTGGCATCTGATGTCTCCTTTATAGAGCCCCCTCCTTGGCTCCTCTGTATCCCCAGTTGCTGGGGTCTCAACAGCACCCCCCTCTGGGCTCTCCATGGCCTCTTCCACTAGGTTTTCCGCAGCACCTCCTTCTGGGCTTTCCGTGGTTTCCTCCTTTGTGATCTCCATAGTGCCTCCTTCTGGGCTGTCTGCAGTTTCCATACCCTCTCTCTTTGGGCTTCTCACAGGAGTTGTTTCTTGATTCCCGGCGAGTGTTTGGACACCCTACAAGGTCTTCTTCATCCTGTAGCAGCATCCTCAGGCCAATCTGTGCTGCAGCTCGCTAACCACTCTATGCTGCTCCCTTCTGGGCACTCTGGGTTGCCACTTCCTGGTACGGCTACGAGGTTCCACCACGAGCTTTCTGTTACTTCCATCACAGTCACTGTAGGCTCCAAGCCTTGGCCCTCCTCCTGCTCAGTTTTCTTCCTCGTGGGCTCGTGGGCTCATGCCTCTCTGGGTCTGCCTTGATTTGAGCCAGGCTGATGCTTTCCCAGCTCCCTGGCTCGGATTCCCGCTGAAGGGTTGAACTTCAGTCAGGTGTCTCCTTAAGCAGCTGTGCTCCCTAGCAGCGCCGGCTCTCCCGTATCTCGGAGGCCAACCAGGCACAGAGCGCTTCCAGTTTCTTTTGCTCCCTATTCCAGGACAGCTTGCTCTGTTTGCAGCTCTCCTGAAACTTTCTTTGTAAATCCAGCGGCTGCTTTCTGCCCCTCTGAGAAGCTCTGCTCCCACGCTTGCGGCCATACTTCATTTATGCTTACAGACTGGTGCTGCTCTCTCCTTAGAGCCTGAGCTTATTAGGGCCTCTCTCGGTCTGCCTTGATTATTAGGGCCAGGTCCTGTTCATACACAGTGATCCCTTCAGTTAGTAGAGGGACCATGCCCTGTTTTAGTCCCTTGCACACTGTGGGCTTTTTTTTTTTTTTTTCTTTTCTGCTACTTTTTTTTTTTTTCAAAAAGGAAAAAAGTAGAACAGAAAACCTGCCTCACTGGCTCTTACTATACTTTTGATGCAGTCCAAATTGTAGACAGGGCTTGCCCCTTTAAATCAATACAAAAACCTAATCCTTGCTTCTCTACCTAGGCCCTTCAGACTTCTCTCTGTTTTAAAGACAGTTTCACTGCTTGGCTTCAGTGTGCTCTGTAAGCCACAACCTTTAGCCTTCAGCTGCTTCTGGTAGGCCCCACAGAAAAACATTTTTCTTCTTTCCAAACAAACTATTCTGTGCTCTGGTGCACAGTACAGCAGTGCTTGCCTTCAAACTTCTGGCAGTCTATGCATACACAAACCTTTCTCCTTCCTTCTGGAAGCTTTGGGCTTTTCTCTTTTCCACGTTTTAGAGGAAAAAAAAACCCCATTCATGACACCATATATGAGGACTGGCCAAGCAAAATCCTCTGAGCTGGAGCAGTTCAACACTCCAGCCTTTTCTCTTGAAAACTTAAATGTTTATTAATATAACAAACAATATCAAAGTAGGCTGCCTTAGCTCAGGACAGAGTGCATTCCATATCTTCATACAACTTCTCAGAGAGGATCAGGAGTTCCTTGCTCCTTGAGACGGAGCCTCTCTATCCCAGCTGAGCTTCCACTCATTTCCCTCTAGCTGGTCACACCCTCCGAGCTCCTCCTGCCCCGCAGGGTCCCGCCCATAGAGCGCTTTCTCTTTTGGGGATTTAAGGTGGACCAGGCATCTAGCCTAGTCCAGCACAAGTTTATAAGAGGAAACTAGGGGCACTCTCACAGTCCACATACAATTTATAGTATACTCTAAGGCTAGCAACTAGACTATATAAAGGTGTCAGGTATATGTTAAATAGAACTGCAGATAATTTATTTATTTATTTAACAGTTTTATATACCGAAATTCTTGTAAGGGTTTACAAATCAGTTCGGTTTACATTGAACAGAAAACAGTGCTTCGGTAAATGAAAGCAATTACATAGAACATTAACAGAGCTTCAAATGTGAACAATTACAAAGAACTAATAATAAATATCTTATTAACCAACAAACAAGCAGAACAACATTTAACATTTGTACAGAAAACAGTGTCCCAGAGAGAGTAAATATAATACATCCGTGGTCGCAGAGGCTTAGGCTTAGGTCTTGAACTAAGAAACAGAAAACTAGGGGTTGACGCTAAGGTATTGCACCAAATTGAAATCATGGAACAGAGGGGCATATAAGGGTGTCACTGTACAATATAATAAACGGCTAGTGGGGTGAGGAATAGGTATGTGAACCGTAGTGAAGGCAACAGGAGCTAAGTAGAGGGGCAAAATCTGGACATGAAATTTTTTTGACTAAGGAGATATAAATGAATAGGAAGGGTGTAATACTGCTGGGGAACGGGAGGAATTTAATTCAGAGGATTATCTGAATGGGAAAAGGCCTGATTGAACAACCAGGTTTTGAGTCTTTTCTTAAAAGTAACCGGGCAGTGTTCTAGCCGTAGGTCTGGAGGGAGAGAATTCCAGTGTTTTGGACCAGACGCTGAGAGGGCTCTCAATCCTGAAGTTGTTTTTAGAAAGGGAACCTGGAGGGTGTCTTTATATGCTGCTCTTACCGGCCTGGATGGTAAGTGCAATCTGAGAGGGAATTTGAGATCCAAAGGTGTGATGTTGGAAATCGCTTTGTGGGTGATGGTTAGAACTTTGAACAGTATTCTGAAATTGATAGGGAGCCAATGGAGGATCTTCAGAATGGGGGTGATGTGGTCCCATTTTTTGGATCTGGTTAGAATCCTTGCAGCGGCATTTTGTACCATCTGTAATGGCTTGATAGTATTTGCAGGGAGGCCGATCAGAAGTGAGTTGCAATAGTCTATCTTTGAGAAAATGATTGCCTGAAGTACTGTACGGAAGTCGTGGAAGTGGAGGAGAGGTCTGAGTCGTTTTAAGACTTGGAGTTTGAAAAAGCAGTCCTTGGTGGTGTTATTGATGAAGCTTTTGAAGTTGAGTTGTTTATCCATGAGGACTCCTAAATTTCTGACTTCGGCGGAGAAAGAGGGAAGGGTTGCAGGAAGTGGGTTAAGCTGTGTGAAATTGCCGTCGTGTGAGATAAGTAGATATTCCGTCTTTTTTGTGTTCAGGATCAAGTTGAGGCTTGATAGAAGGTTGTTTATGGACTTGAGGCAGGTGTCCCAAAACTCGAGGGTTTTGCTTAATGATTTGGTAATTGGTAAGAGAATTTGTATGTCGTCTGCGTACAGATAGAAGATTAGATTAAGACTAGTGAGGAGATGGCAGAGAGGGAGGAGGTAGATATTGAAGAGGGTTGGGGATAGCGAAGAGCCCTGGGGAACTCCCAACGTAGAGCAGACAGGTATGGATTCTTCACTGTTGATTTTGACTTTGTAGGTCCTGTTCTGAAGGAATGACTTGAACCAGCTTAGGGCGGTGCCTTTGATGCCGATGTCTGATAGACGATCTAAAAGATGGGCATGGTTCACAGTGCCAAAAGCCGCAGAAAGGTCGAGGAGAATGAGAAGACTTGATTGTTTTTTTTCCAGACTTGTGAGGATGGTGTCTGTAAGTGTGATTAAGAGTGTTTCTGTGTTGCGGGCTTTTCTGAACCCGAACTGATGTGGGGAGAGGATTTTGTTGTTGTTCAAGAATTCTGTGAGTTGCTGGTTTACTATTCTTTCCAATATTTTTGCGATGAGTGGGAGGTTTGCAATAGGGCGGAAGTTGGCTGGATCATCCGGGGAGAGATTCGGTTTTTTTAGCAGAGGTTTTAGGATAGCAAGTTTAAGAGGGTCTGGTACATGGCCCTGTGAGAGCGAACAATTGATGATTTTTGCAATATGCTTGGAAATAGTACTAGGAATGGAGAGAAGCAGGTTGGATGGGATTGCGTCCAGAGGGTGAGATGCAGGTTTGAGCTTTTTGAGAATAATTTCTATCTCCAATGAAGAAGTAGGTTCGAAGGTTTCCAGATTTGTAATTGGATGAGTGGTTGCAGTAATAGGGGTTGGAGGGAGAGGAGAATTGTTGATCGTGAACGGAGCTACGAGGTTTAGAATTTTCATTTTGAAGTAAGTAGCTAGTTCGGCTGCTTTGCTTGCGGCTTGATCATCTGGAACCGCAGTAGGTGATGGTTTGGTGAGCGAAGAAATAAGGGTAAATAACGCTTTTGGGTCGTAGATGAAATGATGGATTTTTTGAGAGTAGAAGTTTCTTTTGGTGCGGAGGATGGCGATCCTGTATTGATGCATGAGTGTTTTGTATGCCGTCAAGTTACTTGTCGAGGAAGGGTTTTTGCGCCAAAGGTGTTCTCTGCTTCTGAGGACTCTCTTGATAGATTTAAGTTCCGGTGTGTACCACGGTTTTCTGTTGTCCTTATTTGAATGAAGAGTTTTTATAGTTAGTGGGCAGGTGAGGTCGGCCACTTTTGTCGTGATTTTGGACCAGGAAGCAGTGGCCGAGACTGCGTCAGTGAGGTCGAGAAGTTCTAACTCCGGAGTTAGGTGATTGATGAGTGTGTCAGGGTTACATAGCTTCCTATACTGGATTAACCTTGGGGTACATCAGAGAATAAAGTATATCAAGAAACATTTTCAGTGCTTAACCTTGGGGTACATCAGAGAATAAAGTATATCAAGAAACATTTTCAGTGCCCACCAAACCTATTGGGTATAGTGAACCATGATAGGACATTGCCGGTGATACCCAGAGAAGAAAGGCGAGATAAAGGTCAATGGTTTCAAATGCAGAAGAAATGTCGAGTAAAATAGAGATACTGAGTTCCAGTGTCAAATCCATGGCGTATAGTGTCAAAAGTAGAGAGAAGTAGCATGTCAGTGTTGTGATATTTATAGAATCCGAATTGATATTGATCTGAGGTAGAGTGAGAATCAAGAAAATAGGACAGTTGATGCAGTACAACATTTTCAGTAATTTTTGCCAAGTCGGAGAGGGACGAGATGGGACAGTAATTTGAAAGGATTGTTGGATCAGCTGAATATTTTTAAAGATAGGGCAGACAATTGCTTTTTTTTAATGGACAAGGGAGAATGCTAGTTGATAATGAGTTTACAAACCTAGCAATGAACTCAGAAGTTTCTTCTTTAATGGCCTTCATCAGGGCAGTAGAGCAGGGGTTAATTGGACTGTTAGAGTTAAGGTTGGTAATTGCTTGTACAATTTCCGATTGAGATACCTCTTCAAAACAGTCCCATCTGGTTCCGTCAGAGAATAGATTATCAGCGGGGGAAGTAGTATCGTTTGAAAACGTTGCACAGAAGGAGTATATATATATATATATATATATATATATATATATATTTTTTTTTTTAGAGAAATAATATTTAAATGTCTCTGCAAGATTTGAGCCTGCGTTTGTCGGGGGAGCTGCCTGAGGAGTAATAGATGCAGAGGTGAGCTGCTTATTAAATGATGCTGATAATTTGGTATAGAAATAACATTTCTTAGCAGTTGAAATGGCAGACTTATATAATGATAGTTGGTTTCAATAAAGGTCTCAATGAAAGGGAGAGGGATTGGACCTCCATTTCCTCTCTGATTTTCTTAATAGGCACTTTTGCTCCTGTAGGCCATATGTAAACCATGGTGCAGTCCATGATGGCCTTTTGGTGACAATTCTTTTTGGGGCTCAGTTGATTGGCTACATGTGAAAGTGAAGAATCCCATTAGATGAATAGTGCTTCAGGGGAATCTTGACATGGGGAGTTGATAAGGGGAATACATTTGGATCTGAAATCATTGAGGTTAATAAAGTCCCCTTTTACAGAGGTTGACTTTGCATCTGTTATAATTTGATTTCCTTGGTTTAGTTATAATACGCAGGAGATCTGAGGGTGATCTGTAGAGGGAACTTTTATGACAGACGCATTTGCATGAGGAGAAATGACCATCAGTGGATTTACAAATAAATCCAGAGTGTGGCCTGCTTTGTGGGTGGGAGTGGAAATAATCTGTTCCAACCCACAGGCAGGTAATGTATCAAAAAAAAAAACAAAACAGTGGCCGCATTAGAGAGAGGAACAAGGTCAATATGAAGATTGAAGTCACTGAGAATTAGTCTTAGATCAATATCAGCATTTACAAGGAATTCAATCAAAGGGGAGGAGTTTTGCAATAAATCAGGAGGGCAGTAAGAGGCAAATATTTAGTGATCTAGATTTTAATATGACCTCATAGGGGTGCACAAAGGGGCTAGCTCTTTTGTTATGTAGAACCCCACTTTTGTTGTCATGGGTTTGGAAGAATGGACCCTGGGATCATTGACAGACAGAGCCAAGGCAAAGTACAAAATCATAAGGCAGAGATGGGGTCAGGCAGGCAAAGTCAAGGCAGATAGCGCTAGTTCAGAAGCAGGAGACAAGCAAGGATCAGGGCAGGCAACAGACAGAAGCAAGGGTAGGAACCAGACTGGGTCTCAGTCATAAATCAGTCATGAACAGCCAGGCACAGCGGAACAAAAAATCAGGACCTGTTGCTCAGGCACCTGGCCAGAGGCATGAACTTTCTTTTATGTTAGAGGTGCTAATGCCTTCAGTCTGCACCACAGAAAATCTTGGGAGCTGACCCTATAAAGCTAGTGAGTTGCTAAGGGCCCTTTCTTAGAATAGCTGGATGCAGCAAAGAAACAGAATGCTGGGCGGCTCCAGCAGGTTGCAGGACTGTAAGCGGCATGTTATAGTACCCCCAAGCCCTTCCTCCAGAGCTCCTTTTAAGACCCCGTTTATTAGGCTTATCGGGAAAGAAGCAATGAAGTCTCTTGATAAGTAACGGGGCATTCCAATGGTTTCCATGACCTTTCATCGGGGTCATAACTCTTCCAATCAACTAAGTAGTAAAATTTGTTTCTTAGCACTTTGAGATCAATGAAATTATCAGTTCCAAACACTGCATCGGGGCAAACAAGACAGGAGTGGGCGAAATAGTTTTCTTGGAGAATCTGCCGAAAACCAGTTGTTTAAGTAGGGAGACTAGAAAGGTGTTAGGAATACGAAGGGAAGGGGTAATCTTGACTTTTATATGTCACCAGGTTAAGTTGTCTTATGACCTGATAAGAATCAATAAATCTAGGAGAGTAGATATAGGAGAGTAGAGTGAAGGAGAGTACCTTGAGTTGGATGTTTCTAGTGATGAGCCACACCTGTCCGCACACCTCTTGTAATGGTCAGCTGCTTTCATGAGGAGAATCTGAGTATTCTCTCAGATCTTTTGGAAATCGGAAGAGAGAAGATCTGCCACTGGAGTCCCTTTGGACAACTGGAGAGGTATAACTATTTTAGGATGTCTGACAATTAAGATGTAAAATGGAGAGGACATAGAGGATTCACTGACTTGACTATTGTAATAAAACTCAGCCCATAGGAGTAGATGTATCCATTCATCCTGCCTGGCCGACATGTAGGCTCTAAGGAAGTTCTTGAGAATCTAGTTAATCCTCCCCATTTGGCTGTTAGATTTAGGATGATAGACCGATGAGAAGTTTGTCACTTCCAACCTTTTACAGAGGGCATGTCAAAATTTTGATATGAATTATACTCTTTGGTCGCTTATAATGTGTTCAGGAAACCCATGTAACCTGAATATATGTTGGAAGAAATGGTTGGAGAGGCTTACAGCTGGAGGTAGGGTTGCAAGAGGAACAAGTGGGCTATCTTGGAAAATCAATCGATGACTGCCCAGAGGAGGGGGTAGATTGGTAATGAAATCCATAGACAGATGAGTCCAGGGTTTCTGGGGTACCAGTAAAAGATGGAGTAGATCCAGTATTCATTGACGAGAGGTCTTATTTTATGCATAATTAGTGCAGAAGGATACATAGTCATGTACATCCTTGGCTAAACTGGGCCAGCAGACATTTTCTGTTACAGTGATTCATTTGTTGTTTCTCATGACAAAGGTACAATATGATCAAATACTAGTCATGTTGGGATTTGTTAGTGTAGCACCTTGAGGATAAGAGATGTTTTTGTTCCTTTTGAGCAACAGCTTTGAGATAAGTGAATGTGCTAAGCATAAACTTTTTTGTGAGGAGTTGTTTGGTATAGCACAAAACATTGTTTTTTTGAATTAGGCTTTCATATATTTTCATTAAAAGATGTTAAGAGGTGTTAAATGATAACAACTTGTGGTGTTCCTTATGATTCAATCTGAAGCCCATTGAGGGCAAGAGATTGCAGATTATAAGGAAGATTTTAAAAGGCTTGTGCGCACAAAAATGGCAATTTACGCACGTTAGTGGCCCGAGCGGAAGCTAAGTGAATTTTAAATAACCGGAAAGAGTGCATGTACATCAATGTATGCACGCCCAGAAAAAGTGGGTGGAAAAGGGGTAGGGCACGAGTGTTCCAGAGGGAGAGCCAGCACCGAAGCACGTAGCCTCTCTGTTACGCGTGCTACTTTGCTACTGCTCCTTATTAGGCATAGGAGAACATTGCGGGGGAGGAGGGGGAGAGAGAGAGTGCCTCTTTATAGGGCTCATTCTGATACTCTATATATGGACCATTCTAAGGAGGCACTTTGATTTGGGGTGAGTTTTCGGGAGGAGGGTTGAGGGTGCAACCCTCTGATACCACTTTTTCTAGTTTTACATGAGCTAAAGGAACCATGTAAATGTTAAATAGCAAAAGAGACGAGGAGCTCTATGGGACATTATTGATCTGTTTCTTAACATTAAACAAGAAGGGCAGCCTGGGAGCTAATTCAGAATAAGAAGTGAAAGAAGAGTACTAACCTATTTTACATAGGGATTACTAGATTGAAAAATCTAAGATTTCAAATGCATTAAAAATCTTAGCTTTCTTACCACCTGCACCTATCAATCAAGATCTAATCCTTGCACAAATTAGTTTATATCAATAGAGAAGCTTGGTATTGGAAATCCACTCTAATTTATTGTTCAGGTGAGTCAGCAAATAGTATGAAAGTCAAAGGATGCTGCTTGACTTCTGTGAAAACATCTCTCTAAATCAGCAATGCAACCATTGACTTTATATTACTAGGGCAATCCTCTGCCACTTATTTGAACAAAAAGCTTTTATTTGAAACTACTTGGGAATTCAAAGTTAGAAGCCAGGAAACTAGGAAGAGTCAATATAAGAAATAAATGGGAGTAAATTTTAAGAAGCCAAGGGAAAAGTATGTCATAGTAAAAGTAAGGCAAGATACTGTATTCATTCATATAGATGTAAACTCCTTCTACATTTCTAATTGTACACACAATGGTGGTTCCCCTTATCATAGTGGGTAAGCTAATGAATGATGTATTTTAAACTCTTTATTTATAGTTTCAAATATTACATAATTGAAGTTAATCGTGAAACAGAAAATCAGGGTTAATATAACATCCAAAGAAAACACCTCAAAGGAAAAGAAAAAAAAAATTATCAACCCTAAATCAAATCCACAAGATTAGGGAGATCCCATTACACCATCCAAAAAGAAAGAAAAAAATTATATATGTAACAGGAAAATTCTAAGGTAGCTAAATCCTGAAGTTTGATCACAGAACACAGCAAATTAAGGGAACAAGAAAAGAAGCTGGCAAAGATCCCAGCTGTACAATTGATTCACTCAAAAAAAAAAAAAAAAAGGAAAGTTGGTTATGTTCTTAGAATACATAAGAAATACCCTTGTACACCACACAACATTTACAGGAGAATTTTAAGAACAAAGCTTCTAGCTGTAAAACCCTGGGCCTCTGCAGTAAAACTTTCTTCCATTTTTTTTTGTGTTTGGAAATAAACTTTCAATAGCCAGTCTCTATCAGGTTCCAATATTAGAGAAACTATCAGGGTAGAGGGTTTTGCAGCTACTGTAACAAAGCAGTAAAATCCAAAAACAGCTTAATACACAGGATCACAGGAAGTATTACAATAAGTTGTCAGGTGATATCACCGCAGATATACAAGAGACCGCAGATATACAAGAGAAAATTGGCACTGCATTGAAAATAGCTGATGAGTTGAAATTTCTAACAAGAAAAAAGCGGAGACAAGCCTCCAGTTATTCTTGTGTTTTACGGAATACCCAACGTACATAAATCCATCATGGATCTGCCATTAAGACCGATAGTCTCAGGCCAAGGTTCAGTTTTGGAGCCCATTGCAAAATGTTTGGACTGCTTGTTAAAAGAGGCGACAACTCAGTTACCATTTTATATCCAAGATACATCAAATTTGTTAAGGAAACTGCAGCAGTTGGAACAAATTCCTGAGAACAGTTGGCTGGTAACCATGGATATAGCAGCCTTATGCACTAACGTTCCACAGCAAGCAGCGTTTGATACCACTGAAAGAGTACTGATGGAAAGCGTAAAGCCCACATGGATGCCTACAGAATTTTTGTTGGAATTAAGTAGAATAACAATCATTTTATGTTCAATGGAGAATATTTCCTCCAATTCCACAGTATGGCAATTTCACAGTATAGCTAATTTATATGTGGGACAATTTGAATCCAAATTAGTTTATACATCTACTTGGTTTAGAGATATAGGGGTAGATTTTCAAAGGGTTACGCGCGTAATTCCCGAAAACCTACCCCAACACCCCCCCTGCGCGCGCCGAGCCTAACTTGCATAGGCTGCCGGCGCGCGCAAAGCCCCGGGACACGTGTAAGTCCCAGGGCTTTCCTGGGGGGGGGGGGGGGGGGGGGGGAATGTCGCGGCCGGTGCATCATCGGGGGTGTGTCAGGGGCGTGTCACGGCCAGTGTGTCATCGGGAGCATTTCGGGGGCGGGGCCGTGGGCGTGGTTCCGGCCCGGGGGTGTGGCCGTGGCCTCCGGACCGGAACATGGCGCGCCGGCAGCTGGCCCGGCACGTGCAAGTTACGCCTGCCTCCCCCCCGCACCTTCCCACGTGTATCTATTGAAATCCGGCATACTTTTGTTTGCGCCTGGTGTGCGAACAAAAGTACGCGCGCGCGCGTAGTTTTATAAAATCTGCCCATATTGTGGGTGAGATTCATAGATATATTTTTCATTTGGACTGCTTATAAAAAAAAAATGTCTGGATACATTTTCATGTTGAATAAATTCTTTGGATGACAATTTAACATTTATGATGGAGACAAATTAGGAATGAAAATCATTTTTAGACATCTCTATCATAGCAGAGGGAGGAACTATCAGAACCACATTATTTAGAAAACTGAGCAATAGATACAATGTATTGAAATATCATAGCTATCATCCATGTCCCTTAAATCCTTAAAAAATGGGATACCTGTTGGTAACTGATCTAGGCAATTTCAAAGGGCAGTCTTTAATTTTGAGAAATCGTTTATTGGAGAGAGGATATCCTCTCATTAAACAGGCAAATTTAAGAACTCTGTTTTCAGATAGAGATGAATTGTTGAAATATATGAAAAAAAAATGAACCACAACGGTTAGCTTGTGTGTGACCTTTTACAGAATGCACTAGAGAAGTGATGTAATAATAAACAATTATTGGCACGTTTTATCTATGCACTAACGGCCGGATTTTAAATCTGCCACGCGAGTAGAAATTGCCACTTACGCGCGGGGCTGGGCCCCGTGTGAATTTTAAAAAGGGCCCGGCCCCATGCGCATTTTAAAAAGGGCCCAGCCACATGTGTAAGTGGTGATACGCGCATAAGTGCCGGGCCCTGACAAATGGGCAGACAGGGGAGTGGAGCGTGTGGGCCGGGGGACCAGCCTGGACAGCGCCATTCATTGCTGTCTCGGAACCTCACGCACTGGCAGCAAGTTACTTCAGGTCAGCTCCTGAAGTAACTCGAAGAAAAAAAGGTAAAAAAAAGGGGATTTAGAAGGTGGGGAGGAGAGGAGAAGGGAGGTTAGGGTAGTGGGTAGGAAAGGTCCCTCCCAGTCTTTTCCTCAATAGGAGTGACTGGGAGGGAATTGGGGGAGCTCTGATTTCATTGCCACGCGAATTTGCAAAATTTTACCCCCTTTGTGCACACCGCCCACACATATGCACGCAGATTATAAAATCCGACGCGTATATGCGCGCGGCCCATGTTTTTTATAACATATATGTGCTGGTGTGCCCATGTTATAAAATCAGGGCGTCCATGTATATTCGCTGGGTAGCGCGTGCACATGGACTCATGCGCACACCTTTTAAAATCTACCCTTAAGTGTACAAGAAAGACCTATGATTACATTCTCAAGAGGAAGAAATCTGAGAGACATATTAGTATATTCCTCCTTGTAGCAAGAGTCAGTCATTTACATTTTGGAGGGACAAAAGCAATGTGAGAAAATATGGATTTTGCTCATTGTCAGTGACAGGTAGGGATGTGAATCGTTTTCCATATCGTCTTAACGATAGAAATCGTGTGGCAGGGCAAGAAAATAGTCTTAGGCACGATTTTTTAGTTAAAAAATCGTTAAAAATCGTTTTTTTCCGATTAGTGCGCACTAACTGGGAGTTAGTGCGCACTAACTGAAAATGATACAATTTGACACTTTTCAGGTCAGTTAAGGTCAGTTTAGGAATGAATATGTATTCCTATTGGCTGCCCTCTTATTTATTCATGTTACCAAGTTTCCTACTGACAGTATATGGGGGATGGGAAATGGAAACAGTTGGTAGCTTGACAAAACAAGTAATGTGATCAGTCAATGTGACTAGAACTTGTGCCCTAACCCTGATACCAGGGGTATTGTGATCTTCCTGCACACAGTGCCCTATCCCTATTAATACCAGGAGTGTTGTGATCTTCCTGCACACAGTGCCCTATCCCTAATACCAGGGGTGTTGTGATCTTCCTGCACACAGTGCCCTATTCCTGATACTGGGGGTGTTGTGATCTTCCTGCACACAGTGCCCTATTCCTGATACCGGGGGTGTTGTGATCTTCTTGCACACATCCCGGTATCAGGGATAGGGCACTGCATGCAGGAAGATCACAACACTCCTGGTATTAATAGGGATAGGGCACTGCATGCAGGAAGATCACAACACTCCTGGTATTAATAGGGATAGGGCACTGCATGCAGGAAGATCACAACACCCCTGGTATCAGGGATAGGGCACTGTGTGCAGGAAGATCACAATACCCCGGAGGAGTGAGGGTCAGGCAGCTCCCCCCTGTCTGTGAAGCCAGCCTCTCACTAGTAATGCAGGGAGGGAGCTGTCTCAGACTTCACCATCCTCCCCCCCCCCCCCCCCTCACCCACACACCATTCACTAGCTGGGACATGGGGGAAGTCAGGAGTGAGGGTCAGGCAGCTCCCCCCTGTCTGTGAAGCCAGCCTCTCACTAGTAATGCAGGGAGGGAGCTGTCTCAGACTTCACCATCCTCCCCCCCCCCCTCACCCACACACCATTCACTAGCTGGGACATGGGGGAAGTCAGGAGTGAGGGTCAGGCAGCTCCCCCCTGTCTGTGAAGCCAGCCTCTCACTAGTAATGCAGGGAGGGAGCTGTCTCAGACTTCACCATCCTCCCCCCCCCCCTCACCCACACACCATTCACTAGCTGGGACATGGGGGAAGTCAGGAGTGAGGGTCAGGCAGCTCCCCCCTGTCTGTGAAGCCAGCCTCTCACTAGTAATGCAGGGAGGGAGCTGTCTCAGACTTCACCATCCACCCCCCCCCCCCCCCCACACCCCATTCACTAGCTGGGACATGGGGGAAGTCAGGAGTGAGGGTCAGGCAGCTCCCCCCTGTCTGTGAAGCCAGCCTCTCACTAGTAATGCAGGGAGGGAGCTGTCTCAGACTTCACCATCCTCCCCCCCCCTCACCCACACACCATTCACTAGCTGGGACATGGGGGAAGTCAGGAGTGAGGGTCAGGCAGCTCCCCCCTGTCTGTGAAGCCAGCCTCTCACTAGTAATGCAGGGAGGGAGCTGTCTCAGACTTCACCATCCTCCCCCCCCCCTCACCCACACACCATTCACTAGCTGGGACATGGGGGAAGTCAGGAGTGAGGGTCAGGCAGCTCCCCCCCTGTCTGTGAAGCCAGCCTCTCACTAGTAATGCAGGGAGGGAGCTGTCTCAGACTTCACCATCCTCCCCCCCCCTCACCCACACACCATTCACTAGCTGGGACATGGGGGAAGTCAGGAGTGAGGGTCAGGCAGCTCCCCCCTGTCTGTGAAGCCAGCCTCTCACTAGTAATGCAGGGAGGGAGCTGTCTCAGACTTCACCATCCTCCCCCCCCTCACCCACACACCATTCACTAGCTGGGACATGGGGGAAGTCAGGAGTGAGGGTCAGGCAGCTCCCCCCCTGTCTGTGAAGCCAGCCTCTCACTAGTAATGCAGGGAGGGAGCTGTCTCAGACTTCACCATCCTCCCGCCCCCCCTCACCCACACACCATTCACTAGCTGGGACATGGGGGAAGTCAGGAGTGAGGGTCAGGCAGCTCCCCCCTGTCTGTGAAGCCAGCCTCTCACTAGTAATGCAGGGAGGGAGCTGTCTCAGACTGGTATCAGGGTTAGGGCACTGTGTGCAGGAAGATCACAACACTCCTGGTATTAATAGGGATAGGGCACTGTAAGAGATGACTGTAGTAGATTGAATAAAGATCTGATGTTTCTGCTCTCCTCACACCAAACAAAAACAACACACAAGCAGAGAAGCCCTTCTTACAAAGCTGAGCTAGTGAGTTAAGTAGGAGGAAAAGTAAACATACTGGTGCCAGTGTGGCTACTTAAAAAATACACTTACCAACAATCAATTACATATATTTGAACTGTGTACAGTTCCAGCCAGGACCACCTTTCTAAAATGCACAGTGATTGGCAAATTCAACATGCACTAGCATTTCAGGTGCCTGCTAACAAAAATAATAAACAAACAAGTTCTAGTCAGGTGAGTGCTGATCATTACATTACTTTTTTTGTCAAGCTTCCAACTGTTTCCATTTCACATCCCCCCAACCATATTGGTAACATCAATAGATAAGAGCACAGCCAGCCAATAGGAATACATACATACATATTCATTCCTAAGTGACCTTTACTGACCTGGGAAGTGTGAACACTTTGTTTCATTTTCTGTTGGTGTTCGTTAGTTTCCAGTTCCATTTCCCATCCCCCCAACCATCACCTCAGTGGTAACCTTGGTAACATCAATAGATAAGAGGGCAGCCAGCCAATAGGAACACATATTCATTCCTAACTGACCTTCAGTGACCTGGAAAGTGTTTATTTGTATCATTTTCAGTTAGTGCGCACTAAATCGAGTTAGTGCGCACTAACGGGGAGTTAGTGCGCACTAACTCGAGTTAGTGCGCACTAACATGATTTAATGATTTTTAACGATAAATCGTTAGAATTTCTATTGTATCGTGTTCTATAACGATTTAAGACGATATAAACATTATCGGACGATAATTTTAATCGTTGAAAAACGATTCACATCCCTAGTGACAGGTATGGTTTTTGAACATCAGTTTTTGAGCAACAGTATTAGAAGATTTAATACTGATTGCGAATCATTTTTTGTGGTTTATGAGATAGGTTGCCCATGTGACAAATTATACGTTAGTTGAACTTCTCAGAAAGTGAGAACCAGGTTAACTGAGCACAAAGGCTACGTCAAACACAAGGAAAACAGCAACTATACTTTTCAACAATTGAAATGGACAGCTATTCATCAAGGGCCGGTGCGCCTATTTTGCATAGGCCGCCGCTGGCTGCCGGCGTGCGCACAGCCCCGGGACGCACGTAAGTCCCGGGGCTTCCTAAAAGGGGCGGGGCGGGACCGGGGTCAGGGGCGGGACCGGGGGCGTGGCACCGGCCTGGGGGTGTGGTCGAGGCCCCCGGGTCGGGTGATGGCGCGTGCAGATTTACGCCTGCTGAAAGCAGGCGTAAATCTGTCAACAAAGGTAGGGGGGTTTAGATAGGGCCGGGGGGGGGGTGGGTTAGGGAGGGGAAGGTGGGGGGAGGGCGAAGGAAAGTTCCCTCCGAGGCCGCTCCGATTTCGGAGCGGCCTCGGAGGGAACAGGCAACGCGAGCCGGGCTCGGCGCGCGCAGGTTGCACAAATGTGCACCCCCTTGCGTGCGCCGACCCCGGATTTTATAAGATACGCGTGGCAATGCGCGTATCTTATAAAATCCAGCGTACTTTTGTTCGTGCCTGGTGCGCGAACAAAAGTACACCCTCGCAAAATCTACCCCCAAGTTCCTTGAAATATAAGAGGGATAGATTAAAATGATTAGCCATCGGAAAACAATTCTGGACTTTTAAACTAGACACAGATTCTCTGAAAAGGCTAAATGAGTCAATTGGTTTGAAATCATCAGCCATTGTGAATATTTTATATGGGGCATGATTTCCTTTGCAGATAGAAGGCCTTCTATCATGATGGAGGCGAGTTCTCCTGATGCAGAGAGTTAGATGCCGTGATCTCTTGAAACAGTATTCACCATTGGTCAGTAGTGCTTGCACTTCACATTACGATAAGTGTTGGTGGAGTTGCCAAGTTATATAGAAAACAAAAGACTTTGTTAAAAAGATAAAAAAAAATTAAATGCATAAAGAAAATGAACACAAAAACTGAGAATTAAGAATATGAGAGACTCGTAAAAGTGTTTCCCCACAGCACAAAAACTGTTGAGGTGTAACGGTTTCACGGCTCCATATTTTACATATAGTGAAACACGTAGTTGATATTGTATTAAGTGATCCTGTGTACTGGGCTATTTTTGGATTTTACAAGAGTGTACTCAGCCTACAGTTTGTGTTGAGCAATTTTTGTTACATTCAAAGGATGATCAGAGATAGGTGAAAGATATTGATCATCAATATCTTCTCCCTCCTTTCTCTTGAAGGGAGGAAAATAATAAATCCTTGATATTGGTGGTACTGAAAATTACAAAATTTTAAGAATCTTCATTAGGTATTTTCTATACATATTTTTGGCAGAAATCACTGGTATTTGGGGAAAATTAAAAGAATATAATTTCTTCCTACACAAAGAATTCTTAGCTCTGTCTAATCTGTTGTTCAAATAAGTATTTTAATAAGTGATACCTGTAAAGTCTTAAAATGATCTATATTATCATTTATATAAGAGATTTTTTATCCTAATTCTGTAACCAAAGTTTCTAGAGAGATGACCTGTTATCCAGCTTAAGAACATAAGAAAATGCCATACTGGGTCAGACCAAGGGTCCATCAAGCCCAGCATTCTGTTTCCAAAAGTGGCCAATCCAGGCCATAAGAACCTGGCAAGTACCCAAAAACTAAGTCTATTCCATGTTACCATTGCTAATGGCAGTGGCTATTCTCTAAGTGAATAGCAGGTAATGGACTTCTCCTCCAAGAACTTATCCAATCCTTTTTTAAACACAGCTATACTAACTGCACTAACCACATGCTCTGGCAACAAATTCCAGAGTTTAATTGTGCGTTGAGTAAAAAAGAACTTTCTCCGATTAGTTTTAAATGTGCCCCATGCAAACTTCATGGAGTGCCCCCTAGTCTTTCTACTATCCGAAAGAGTAAATAACCGATTCACATCTACCCATTCTAGACCTCTCATGATTTTAAACATCTCTATCATATCCCCCCTCAGCCGTCTCTTCTCCAAGCTGAAAAGTCCTAACCTCTTTAGTCTTTCCTCATAGGGGAGCTGTTCCATTCCCCTTATCATTTTGGTAGCCCTTCTTGGTACCTTCTCCATCGCAATTATATCTTTTTTGAGATGCGGAGACCAGAATTGTACACTGTGGGGTAGATTTTTTAAAAAAGCGCGATCGCGTACTTTTGTTCGCGCAGCAGGCGCAAACAAAAGTATGCAGGATTTTATAAGATACGCGCATAGCCGCGTGTATCTTATAAAATCCTGGATCAGCGCGCGCAAGGCTGCCGATTTTGGGCAGCCTGCGCGCGCCGAGCCGCGCAGCCTGCCTCCGTTCCCTCCGAGGCCGCTCCGATTTTGGAGCGGCCTCGGAGGGAACTTCCTTTCGCCCTCCCCTCCCCTTCCCTTCCCTTCCCCTACCTAACCCACCCCCCCGGCCCTAACTAAACCCCCCCTTACCTTTGTCCCTAGATTTACGCCTGCGAGAAACAGACGTAAATCTACGCGCGCCAGCGGACTACTGGCGCGCCGTCTTCCGACCCGGGGGCTGGTCCGGAGGCCTGGACCACGCCCCTGGTCACACCCCCGAAACGCCGCGTCCCGCCCCGAAACACCACCTCATCCGGCCCTGCCCCCGACATGCCCCCTTCAAAAAACCCCGGGACCTACGCGCGTCCTGGGGCTCTGCGCACGCTGGCGGCCTATGCAAAATAGGCGCGCCGGTGCGCGAGGGCCCTGCTCGCGTAAATCCGGGCGGATTTACGCGAGCAGGGCTTTTAAAATCTGCCCGAGTATTCAAGGTGCGGTCTCACCATGGAGCGATACAGAGGCATTATGATATTTTCTGTTTTATTCATCATTCCCTTTCTAATAATTCCCAACATTCTGTTTGCTTTTTTGACTGCCGCAGCACACTGAACCGACTATTTCAATGTGTTATCCACTATGACGCCTAGATCTATTTCTTGGGTTGTAGCACCTAAAATGGAACCCAACATTGTGTAATTATAGCATGGGTTATTTTTCCCTATATGCATCACCTTGCACTTATCCACATTAAATTTCATCTGCCACTTGGATGCCCAATTTTCCAGTCTCACAAGGTCTTCCTGCAATTTATCACAATCTGCTTGTGATTTAACTACTCTGAACAATTTTGTGTCATCTGCAAATTTGATTATCTCACTCGTCGTATTTCTTTCCAGATCATTTATAAATATATTGAAAAGTAAGGGTCCCAATACAGATCCCTGAGGCACTCCACTGTCCACTCCCTTCCACTGAGAAAATTGTCCATTTAATCCTACTCTCTGTTTCCTGTCTTTTAGCCAGTTTGCAATCCACGAAAGGACATCGCCACCTATCCCATGACTTTTTACTTTTCCTAGAAGCCTCTCATGAGGAACTTTGTCAAACGCCTTCTGAAAATCCAAGTATACTACATCTACCGGTTCACCTTTATCCACGTGTTTATTAACTCCTTCAAAAAAGTGAAGCAGATTTGTGAGGCAAGACTTGCCCTGGGTAAAGCCATGCTGACTTTGTTCCATTAAACCATGTCTTTCTATATGTTCTGTGATTTTGATGTTTAGAACACTTTCCACTATTTTTCCTGGCACTGAAGTCAGGCTAACCGGTCTGTAGTTTCCCGGATCGCCACTGGAGCCCTTTTTAAATATTGGGGTTACATTTGCTATCCTCCAGTCTTCGGGTACAAGCATGTTATATGAGTCATTATTGCATTCTCCATCCCTTCAATAGTTTCACAGATAGTCTCAAATGAAAACTCAGAGTCTCATCAACTTAAAGCTTTCCCAAACTATTGTAGGTAAAGCCATAGATTTCTGTGCAGCCAGACAAGAACTCACCAGACCAACTCTACAGGCCTACTTCTTGCTGGTAATCTTTTGTCAACTCACCAAACTGCAGAGTAGAGGCTCTGCAAATGGTAGGATCTAGAGGAGGTGTTCGATCCTCCAGACTCAGGGAAACTGATGATCCTGGGGGAGATGTGAGCAAACATTCCCTCTCCATATTCCCCAATGGATACTCTAATGGCAGAGCTGCACCTTGAAGGACATGTGCATCCATCAGTCTCCGCAATGGTAGCACAGACAGCTGCAGGGAGACCTCTGTATCTGGCTTTCCTCTTGCGGTCCATGCTAAGGTAATATAAATAACTGGAAAAATGCTTCAGGAAGGAAGCTCAACAGGCTACATACAGGCTGCCACCATCTTGGACCTCCCATGATGTATATTTTAAAATTGGTAAATCATGATATCCTCATTATATCAATGTGACCAGTCATAATAGACACTTCTGGCTAGAAATCAGAGCCTTCATTGTTTTCCTTTCTTTTTTAAGATTTTGCGAAATGAATACTTATCTCAATGTGTGCAATGAATGTGGCAAGAAACCCCGACACGGAGCCATGTTTCAGAAACCAGCATCGGAGGTACGCATTCTTCTGGTAGCATCACAGTGTACCACATTGTATAAAGTGAATATTGCTAAAACAAAAAAAATCATAAAGAAAATCCATTAGATATGTGCCCATACTGCATTAAAAGAAAAGCACAGACAATAGCTGGCACAGCAATACATAGTAATATAGCATATTAGAAAATCATTAAAGAGGAGTTGTTTGATCCTACCTGCAAATGCCAAAGTTAGGCACGAAAAAATATAGAGGTAATTTGAGAAGTTAAAGCAGATAAGTTATTTGCAAGCAAAATCAATGCATTTGTGTCAATTCACTTCATATTACACATGTAACAACTCTTATACTCTATAGGAGACAAGAATACATTTTCTTCTAGTAAATGAAAATTTACAGGAACACTTCTTTTTTCAGCAGTTGCAAATCAATATCAGGTAAGTATAGTTTGCCCTTGTCACTAGGCAACATAAAACACAAAATGACTTCTCTAAGAAAATCTATAACAACAAGATAGTTACAGTTACGATACGCGCAATGCGTAGATAGAACAGGTATCACTAAAGAACACTGTAAAGAGAATATTTAGTGCGTTATAAAAACTCATTTAACCCCTTTTGAATTTATGAGTTTAGATATGTGTCATTTAAATTTGAAATTCTGACCCTAATATTGTTTGGGTATGGGTTTTTAGTTTGAGCTCATAGGACAAGCAGGAGGTGCAACATATATCCTAAATGTTTTTTTGATGATAAGCAGCCAGGGATAATTCTGGATGCTTGAATGCTTCCATGGTAACTTCTTTTGTAGGCTATGAAAGCCTACTTGGTACTACTACCAAATGGGCTTCCATGGTTCTTGAAGGTGAGTAAGAGGAGCATGAACTTGTAATCAGAAGCGGATAGAGAGCCAATTCAGTGATTTGAGAAGAGTTGTGTGAATGTAGTGAGTTTGTCAAAAGAAAAGATGTGCAGCTGAATTCTGGATAGATTATATTGGAAAGAGATAGTTTAATGGGAGACTTGTGAAGAGCAGTTTGGAGTAGTCTAAGTGGGAGATAATGAGAGAGTTGGTAAGTGTTCTGGTCATGTGTGAACCCATGGCCCTGGTAGTTGTAGGCCATGGACTTACCATAGCAAATAGTTTCACCTTCTATTACTGCATACCATTCACTGTAGCTAGTCGTGGACCAAATTCTGATGATGTATTTTTAACATCTGTGATCTGATCCAATATGATATCACGTTTATTATTTAAAGCAGCCACCACTGCTAGTGTTAATGCCATGACAATGGTGTCATCTAAGGAGAACCAAATTGCACTTTCTTTGCCAGAGGCCATTTTGGGATCAGTGAGCCAAGTTTTCTGTCTCTCATTTTTTCTTTTTGCCTACTTTTATGGGCATCACTCTCGGCGATTTTTGCATAAATCAGTCCATAGGCGTTTACCACACACAAATCCCCAAGTTTGTCTATCAAAGCACCACTTGAATAATACAATTTTTCGGATTTTCGGAGGTCAGCATCAAGAGCTCAGAGAACTACATCTTGACTCACCACTATTATGTGACTCCTTCCAATTTGTTATTAACTGAGCAAATAAAGAAGGCAACTAAGACTGCAATTTTTAAACTGTGAATATTGAGGCCATTGAGACACATTCTTTCTTCACTTGATATTCTCTTAATAGTTCAAATAACGTTTTTATTAAATTTGGATTCTTTATATGTGGCTTGCCTAAATATTTACTGTATGTTTTGCAATTAATCCAATATGTTAGAGTTAGGTTTATAGTACAGAGATAACATTTTTCCTCATCTAAAGGATTTACACTAGTTACCAGTTGCTCACAGGATTAAATTTAAACTGCTAACCTTGATTTATAAATCCATATACTCATATTCTTTTTGTTTATAGGATAAGTTTATCAATGTGCCAAATCATTTTTTATGCTCTGCTTCACAATGTTTATTTAGTGTTCCATCTATGACTATGGCTAGGCCGAGTATTACAAGAACTAAAGCTTTTTCTATATTAGGTCCTGAACTTTGGAACTCTGTTCCTTGGAAGATTCACAGTGTGTCAGATTATTTAAAATTCAGTAAAATGTTGAAAGCTTTTTTATTTTTGCAAACTTTTAACTTTATGTTTTGCATTTTATATATGTTTTTATTGTTTTCTATGAATCCATTTTTATTAGTATGTTGATTGCAATCTGCAATTTGTTTTGGAGAATTGTGAAATAGAAGAATTAAATAAAATAAATAATACTTATACTCAAAGTTTTTCTAGAAAATCAAGTTTTAAATATTTTTGTTTAAAAACTAAAATTATTTTACAATTTTTGGTGTGTGGATATGTTCTTATTTTCATTTCATTCTTTTCTCTTTTTTACTACTTTCTGCTTTTCTGTTTTCTTTCAGTTTTCATTCTCTATAACTTGTTTCTTATCTTTCTTTCATCCTCCCAAATGTGCTTTTCCATTTCATTTCTCATCTTTTTTTTCTTCTCTTTGTAATCTCTTCTCTCTTGGAGTCTCTTCCTGTATTTCTCTCTATCTCTTCCTCTACTTCTCCCTCTTCGTTTAAGGTCCACTTCACCTATTTTACTGTGAGTAAATTGATCCAGTCCTGGTTTTGTTCCATTGTATACATGGCGTTGTAGTTCTGGAGAGATACAGAGTACTAATCAAGCAGAGGTTTGGGTTTTCCTTCCCCATGTGGGAGAAGCAGATGGTGTGCTCAGAGCCTTTATAAACTCCTGCCATCATCTTAGGGTGTGAATTCTTGAGTTGGATTTCATGAATTATATTTCTAAAGGACCACATGTCCTATGCTGCTCCATGTGTATTATTTTCTTGGGTTATGATTCCCGGGTCTCCCTGCAAGGAGACTGGGAAAAGTAAGGAGACAGTGCTCCTGTTCCCTGTAATCTTTTTGTCCATGTTTTAGTAACTGTTTAGTTTCCAGAGGAGGAAGATTTTCCACCCTTCCTGCCTCTGGTTTAGGTTTCCCCTTTTTCATAAGATTTTGTCTGTACGTATTACAGAGCACCCTAAGGCCCAGGGGCTCAGCTACTGCTGGCCTGAGGATACAGTGCCTTTCCCTTTGAAAGGATGGACAAGAAGAAGAAGGTGTCATCAAGGAAGAATGGACTCATACATGTATAGGGAGAAGAAGCGGAGGTATAGTATAAGAATTCTGTGTAAACTCAGGGATAAACCCCAGAGAATTGTGGTGTAATAAGGTACCCCTCTGGTGCCACATAGGAATGTGATAGACCCTACAGTTCTGTTACTATTAAGCCCTGGGTAAATCCTTGTACCAGTTAGTGCAGTTAGTGAAGAATAATTAGGGGAGGATCCATTCATATGTAGCCCCTCCCTTTGAGGGTGCAGGAATGGATGTCTCACTTCAGACGTTTTATAGGAGCTCTCCATATAGAGCTCTGAGGGGGTCAGGGGGCAGTATAATTTGCAGTTCTGGAGGAAGGTTGTATATTTTTTGGTTCAGTTGTATTTTTGGCCTGTCTGGCATCTTTCGGAATGGGTCGAAGGTTTCACTGCTGTATTCTTCTCCCGAGGTGCAGAGTGGTTGTCCTGGGAATATTTAGAAATTTTGAGCTTTTACATGGTAGGAATCCTGCTGGACACCTGGACCTTTCTTGGACTCAGGGAATGGGGAACCCTGTGTTTTGGACACCCAGGGATAAGCAAGACCTGCCAACAAAGGTGGTGACCTGCTGCAAGGAACAACTTCGGTGTTATCATTTTTTGGGGACAAGAAAGACTTTTGGTTAATTGCTCACCAGGAAGATTTTTGTCCTTCTTCCTGTCTGGAGCAGAGAAACAACCCAAGCTGCTGTTTGTATCTTTATTATTAATGTTTCAGAGCTATTTTAGGCCCATTTAAGATACATCTATTTTAGTAGTTATTAACCTATTACTATTTGTATTTTATTATGTTACTGTATTTCTATTTTTACCAATTGTACACTGTTGTGATGGTTTTATCAAAGATGTGACGGTTTATAAAAACCAAATAAACCATAAACCATGCCACTCAATTGGGATCCCCACAGGAAAAGACCAGGGAAAAGATGAAGAGTAAAGATCCTGAAGATCTACTAAGTATGAGTAAGAGATTATCTACATCTCTGAGACACCCATCTGGCGTCTTCACCCCCTGGGGAGAGATAGGATTTACTCTTTGTGCACGGACAGGATTTTTGCCATCTTTGGAAGGGTTTCCCCAACCATTTTAGGGTTACCCTGCCCACTGGGACCACCACTTTGCCTAATCCAGGAGGGTGGATGGATCCCTTGCCTGTCTGAAAGATTCCTGAAAAGATAAAGAGTAAAGACTGTAACCAAAGAAAGAGAAACTGTGGTGCTGGATTCATATTTATTGTGTCATTATTCATCTAATGTTTGAATAGTAAAGTTTTATTTTTGGACACTGTCCTACTGTGTCCTGCATTGTTTTTGGCACATAGCACACAGTGAAGAGATTATCCCTTTCCCAGGGAAATTTCCGTAAGGAGGAAGTCACCCCTGCACTGGGTCCTGAAAGTAAACCTTTCCTCCCAACCAAAAGAATCCATACCTTGAGGAAAGGGACACAAAAAAGAGCTAGTCAGGGTTCCTGCCCTGAAGAATTTACAAATTCTTTTATGGCCCACCTGTGCAGGACAGGCACACTGGGTTGGGTTTACAGGAAAAACTGGAGAAATTTGATGTGAGTACTTGTGCTACAGATACAAGAGAGAGTCATTTGGGAGCATGAAAATCCTGGTGTCACTTTGGTGCCATAGAGTGAGAAGCAGAGAAGGCTATGGTCTTTGTTGCGATTTTGGGAAGTAACTTGGAATGGATATCTTTCCTATTCCCATGGGAGGATCTGGAGCACAAAGTATAAATTGAGGACAAGTAAAGCATCAACTTACTCAAGGAATTGACTAATCTAATTGGAGAACTGGATGCAGGAGAAGTGAAGTCACAAATTTATTGCAACTCAGCTTGTGATAATCAACTGAACTGTTTTTACTTTTGAGTTCATAAAGAAATTATTAATTCACTTTTGTAACCTATCTGTAAAATTGAGTTGGGACCCACATAGTTTGTTTCCAGCCTGGTTATTGCTGCTCCTAAGTGAAGGGGATTATCTACAGGGTGTGTGAAGAAAGGCTAAGGTGTGTGTAATGCAAAAGGCCCTTGATGCTGACGCTTCCCTCCAACCGATGATCCTAGACCCTCAATGTGATATGCTATCCTGGTGAGAACAGTGCAAGTAGGATCCAAAAGCTGAGATGTGAGCTTTAAGGGACATTATTGGGATTTTTCCACCCAGGAGCTACACATGCATTTCAGTTTAGTAATCTAGACGCTTCTCTGGAACTGGTAATTGAGCTTTCACTACTAGACCGCTCTTCACTCTGTACCAGGAAATCTAGTTTTCTGTGTCCCCTGGAATAGAAGGTTAAGATGACAACAGCTGAATAGGGTTAGTATAACTCTACATTACTAGGGACAGCCTAAGCTGCTCCTATTTTGTCCCATTGCATTCATGGTGTTGTAATTTTTTTTATTGCGATCCAAAATAACCCATATTCATTATATGCAAAGCAATTGCACTCACTTCTATTTGGGATTTTTTAATCTCAATTATAATAGGTTCAGGTGACCACTTTTTTATTCGTTAGCTCTAGGACACATAAAAATATAATTGCAGGAAATAAATAACTATAAATAGAAGTGCAAAATTGTGATAACAGCACATGAATGAGTAATGTATAGGGCCTGATTTTAAAAAGCATTTACACGCTTAAAACTTGGTTTTACGCATGTAAATGAACTTTACCCGTGTAAGTGTGCTTTTGAAAATTGCTATAATATATGCTATTGAATTTTCCATAGGATGTTGATGCATAAGTGCATGTAACGCAGGTAAATGGGTTTTGAAAATTGCTATGATAGTATGGACATTTACATGCTCAACACCTTTGAAAATTCACCCATAAGTGTATGCGTATTATCTGAAAGATCTTTTTTTCTTAGCTCCAGAAAGGTTTATGATAGCCATTGTTTTCTTTTCTGCTATCAAATAATGAGTGAAGATAGAAGCTGGGACATTGAAGACCTGACAGAATTCTGTCTAGAAGAAAGACAGATCTGCAGTGACAGTGATTAGTCTTTAGAGAGGATTTTTGCCTGCTAGAGACTGATACTATTTTTGTTTGGCGTAAGGATTTTTTTGTCCACCCCCTCCTTGCCTGGAGCTGGGCTGGAAAAGCACAGATCTGGAATTTACCATCAGACCCCCTCCTCCAGAGAGGTCCCATATCTACAAGGAAGGAGGTGAAGACCTTTAGCAGGATTATTCAATCTCCAAGGACACAGGCACAGGCTGGGTAAAAGGACAAAGCAACAGTGGACCCAGGTAGGATTTTTCTACGTTCTACAGAGACCTAGCACAGAGTGGGATTTCTCCCAAGTACTGGACTTCTTATGCATTCTCGGCCTAATTTTAAATGGCTGGCATACGTGAAAACCGAGAGATAACGCGTGTGCCGGGGGGATTTTTGAACGCCCGCTGTCACACGTGTATCTCCCGGTATGTATGGAAGGACTGGATGAAAAAAAGGGGTGGCCTGGGGGAGAGCCGAGGTGGGGGCAAGGCGTGGGAGGGCCCTGCACGTGCTGGGAATGCTGGACCAGCACAACTTGCTCCTTCCTGCCCTGGACCGTGGGTAAGTTGTAAAACAAAAAAAAAGAATGATAGATAGCTGGGGTTTAGGGGTCAGGGCAGATAGGGGAAAAGCAAGGTAGGATAGCTAGGGGGGTTAGGAAGTTCCCTATTGCGTTGCTGTGCGCTTCTTAGAATATTTCCCCCTTATGCGTGTGAGTTGGCACTCGCGTATACATGCGCCCGCCAATATAAAATCAGACGTGCATGTGCACGTGGGTAGAGGATTTTATAACATGCATGCATCAGGAACCGCACGCACCTGGATGCCTGCACACGTGTTTTAAAATTAACCTTTCAGTCTTCTATTAATAAGTTAGTAGTAAAAGTGTTCACATTGTGTGGTGTTTGTTCTCTATGTCCTGCTTCCAGGAATCAGGTGTGAAAGGGAGCTCAGGTTTTTTGAGGGGGTGCACAGGTCTCATCTCTTTCAGCGTTAAGTAAGAAACCCGCACCCTCACTCTGCCCTCTATTATTGGTGCATGTGGGGGTCTTCTATTACAAAAATACCACTCTCCCTTAGCAGCAGATTTCCCCAGATTTTACTAGAAGGGGTGCCACACTAAGCTATAAAAATGCATATGGATGAATATTTTTCAGAAGCTTGTGTAACGTGCAACTACACCCTCCCCCCAGAATCAGCAGAATTTCTCAAGAGGGTAGGCTTGGTGCGTATCTTCCTTCCTGGTCTCTCTGCTCTCCATGCTCTCAGCAACTTCAAAATAACACCATGGGATTCACTCCAGTTGAGTCCAACCATCTCATTTATTTTCTTGCACACACATGAGACAGCAGACAAAGGTTTCAGTTCAGAGGTAATTGTTACAGTTCAATAAAATCCTGAAACTGCCAGTTCATCAATGGATATTAATACAATTTGATAATCCACATCAAGCAATACTGCTCATAATCTCTGAAATTTCCCTACACAGTGGACTGAAACGATCCCATGATACTCACATGAGGATGGTTTGCCCCCATTCCTCAGAAAGAGGAGCCCCAATAAATCAGTCGGCATTTCCCTTCCTGGAGCCTACAGATGCTCTCTAGGGAGCTGGGTCCCCTCAGGCTGCATGCCGGAGAGGAAGTTCTTACCTGTGCCAATGCTCACCAAGGAATGATGCAAATAAAAACGGGTGTATGTGTAAATAAAACACAAAACATTAACAATTCAATAAGAGATGCTTGAGTACCATTTTAGCTAGTAACCATGGGTTACACTTGGTTTGGTCTATCTTAGTGAGCAATATTCTACAAAATTCTGGCTACAAGAGAAATAAATAAGTTCTATAAGAATCATTCCAATTCTGAATTTGTCATGAACTCTATGTATCACTAGATGGCAATATTCAACCAATAAAGAGCTTGAAAAATACAGTATGTGTATAACATATATATATATATATATATATATATATATATATATATATATATACATACACACACACACAGAGGTCAATATTCAAAACACGTTCAGTGCTATTTACCCGGGTAAGCAGGACTTATGCGGCTAAATAGTGGCTGCTGAATATGCACCCACGTTCAGTGGCCACCGCTTAGCCATACAAGTCACTTATACAGCTAAAATGTATGCACAAAAAAGTGGGCGTGCATTGGGTGGATTGGGGGCGGAGAGAGTTAAACATATAACTTATACGCCTATATACCGATATTCAGAGTTACAGCAGGTCTAAGCTTAACTGGGTAGACTTAGCCGGCGAAGTACGCATATATTCAGTGGTTTTGCCATGCCATTGAATGTACATCGGAACTTAGCTGGATAAGTTATACCCAGCTAAGTTACTTAAATGGCCAGCTTTGAATATATATATATATATATATTACATTGGGAATATATATATATATATATTTGAATATATATATATATATATTACATTGGGAACATGTAAAATAGTGCAATTACAAATACAGTGGTGATTTGAAATTGCACTCACTGAGGGGAAGGGAGTGGGAGAGACTCAGAATAGTAGAGCAGTAGCCCATATGACTACCCTGCACATATTGTCAGCCAAATCAATTTTTCAAACACTTGGTTACTACACAGTGAATATGGACCATGTACTGGGGCTTCAATGGGAATAGGACTTAAAGTGAGGGGGCACATAGAGGAGCCCATTTAGATAGTCACAAAAAAGCAGGAGAAGGAGAAGGGATGGTAGCAGGGCCTTCAACACCATCAAAAAAGAGCAGAAGTGGTGGAGGAGATCACAATTTGCTGAGGAAGCCAAAGGGTGATGTATATGGGGGGAGGATAAGAGAGGAAAGCCAGAGACAGGTGTAGGGGAGAGAGAGAAGAGAATCGGAGAAGGGAATGAGAGGGGAGATGAGAAGAGAGAGAGCATGAAGGGGGAGGGGAAGAAGGAAAGCAAAATGGAGTAGGAGAATGGCAAAGGAGGAAAAGTGAGATAAGGACCCCAAGGACAGTCAAGTAGAGAAAGATGTGAGCTACTCTTTTGCCTGTGCTTCCAAAGATGAATACAACAAAGGTAGGACTTGGGTTTATCCCTATTTTTGCTTTGGGGAAAAAGAGAATCCTAAGGATTTGGGAGCAATGACTTCCTGACAAGATTTTTGGGGCAGGAGGCAGGACTAATGGTGGTCAATATTCAAAAGATTTGCCTGGCTAAAATTGAGTTTAACCGTGGAACCCTAACTAGTTAAACAAAAAATCTCTTCTTCTAACCAGCAAATTTGTGTGAGTAAAACTGCAAGCCACACAGATTTAGCCAGGCAAAAAAGGGACTGGCCAGAGGTGTTCATGGGGCAGATTATTTTAGTTTATTTGGTTACCACAATATTCAGCGCTTAACTGGCTAAAGTTACCTGCACAAGTCTGGCCACACAAATGGCTATCCTATATCTATCCACTCAAATTCTGAGCAGGTAGATTTCACCAGATATTCAGTAACAAAATTAGCTGGTTAAATGCAGCCAAATATCTATTCAAGGATAACAGCTTACCTCACGGGGCGTTCCTGGGTCCGGGACCCACCTGGCAGAAGCCCCCCTAGGACAGACTCAGTCGGTCCTCAAGTTCTTGGCCCCTGGTGCCTCCACCTGGGGAAGAAGGTGTTAGTGGGTGGGATTTCCCTCCCTTCACCCCAGGAAAACAACTGGACTGTGAACAAGATGGGGAAGTATGTACAAATATATACAGGTTTATTAGACTATACCAGCACTTATCTACTCGTGGTTAGTAGACTCAGTCTACACAACTATATACATTTCTACAAGGTAGCAAGAACAATTGATATTTGGCAATTTGGGGTTGTTGGCCCCCATAATATGTTGCGTCCGCCAGTCTTCGATGGCTTCGCCCCGCCTACCTCTCTCTGCTTGCGGCTCCTCCCGCTCACCTTGGACTGATGGCCGCGGTGGCGTCTGCTTGCCGTTCTCTCTGGCGTCCCCGGACCGGCTTTGGTGCTGCTTCCCACCATTCTCCTTCAAGGTACCTCTAGGGCGCACACGTGCACGCTGCCCTCATCTTTATCTTCACGTTGGCGCGAACTTCAGGGGCGTCCCCCTGTTCTGATATCACGACTCCAGAGTAAATCTGCCTACAGTATTTGCTAGCTTGTTGAGTTAGCAACAAGCTAGCAAATACTTATGGATAAGAATACTTATGGATAAGAATACTTATACCATTCTTATGGATGGGATTCGCTCTCCGTTCCTAAGCTACTCTGCCACTCCAGCTGTACCTGGAACTCTTACTGCCCTTCGGGGTTGCTAACGGGGTACCCGCTCCTCGGGGGCCTCTCTGCTTCTTTCAGGTGCTATCAGGAAACCGGTACTTGCTCCTCGAGGGCCCATGTTCCCTGTGTCGCTGCCTGCTACTTCTACCCTTCTACTTGGAAAAACTAACTTATAATCATCATCAGTGAGTACAGAAAACATCTCTCTCTACAGTACTGCTTCGCCGGAATCAGGTAATTGCTCCGGTGCCAGACCCCCTCATCTAGTGGAATCTCTGCTACTGCTAGTGAGTACAACACCACTGAGTCTCTCTGCTCTAAGGGATCAGGTACTCGCTCCTCGAGGGCCTGCTCTCCCTGTCTCGGAGCTTCTCCTATTTCTATTTGGGACTCTGAATGCTAATCTTATTGTGTACTCATATCTCTCAGTCTCTTTCCACTATATCACTGCTCTACAGAGGATCCGCTGTTCCAGCGTTCTGTGAGAGACGCGCCCAGCCGGGCTCTACAACCACTACTCACTACTGCCACCTCTGGTGGTTCCATAAACTGTTTAATAAAAGATTCAAATCTGTGTTTGTCTGTCCAGAGTTTAGCCTGACACTGTGGTCCCTCACGGGACTGCCCCCCCCCCCCCCCCCTTGGGCATGGTCAGCTGCTACAGTGTCCAAGGATCCACCCAAACACCATTAACTATAACATAATATACTACCCTATAGAATAGAAGTGTCCTTTTGTATTCCTGCTTACTCAAGCATTATTATTATCCTCCCCTTTTATGCCAAGTCTCACCCATGTGAACAGATGCAACTGGGCTGGTAGGCAGTGTTGGCCTGGGGGAGGTCCGCTGTATCTAAACCATCTCCTTCCACTCCACTGAAAGGTCTGTGCTAATGCTGGGGCCCATGCTCTCCTGGGGGACCTGACTCCACCTCTCAGTCTATCGCTGGGGTCCACGCCCTCCTGGGATACCCGATTTTGCCTCCCGGTCTGCTGCTGGGGTCCATGCCCTCATGGGGAACTCGACTCCACCTCCCGGTCTACCACTGGGGTCCATGCCCTCCTGGGGAACTCGACTCCACCTCCTGGTCTGCTGCTGGGGTCCCCTTTCTCAAGGGGAACCTCTTGATTTCTAGATCTGCCGCTGGGGTCCCCTCTCTGAAGTAGGGGACCACTCTACCTCCACGCCTGCTGCTGTCCTTCAGTTCTCCTCCCTTGGTAGGAAGATTTTCCCTGGCTTGGGTTTACAGCTCCACTAGGATCATGGCTATTTTAGAGTTCAGTGGTTCTGGTCCTCCTCAGTCTCAGCTTTTAGTGATTTTAGCTCATGGCCAGTCATGTGCTGTTACCCAGGCAAGATAAGTTACCTTCTCTTAGTCTGGCTTTTGTTTTTTCTGTTGTCTGACCCTGTATGGGCCATCTCTCAGCCAAAAAGCCAAGACCCAGGCAGGACCACAGAGAGAAGACCACATGCACGCCCCTCTATTCTGCCTGGCCAATCCCCTTATGGTCTGGGATCTCGGTATCCATGTGTCTGAATATCTTTGTTGGGGTGAAAATCTGTTTACTTCCTAGGACTGTTTTCTAGTACATTTCTCTCATAAATCCCTTTCCCTGTCATGGTTCTGTAATATAGGAGTTTGAATCTTCTGATATTTTAGTGATATTTCCTACAAATTTACCAGCAGAAGTTCAGGGGGCTGTGACATGCAAATCTCCTACCTGAATCTGTGAATAATCTATTCAATGGTCAGTTAAGCACCTTCACAGTAAGGGGTATTTTGGGGCTCCTGGGCTGGGGGCTCAAGTTACAGAGATGCATTGTTTTTTTTTCTCTGCTGCAGTTCAGTTAAATGGTTGCATGCTCAAACTTCTGTCTCTTGCGAGCGGGGGTTTCATTTGCCCTGTTATATTTATCTGTTCTGCAGATTTTGAATACCTACCTCATTGCTCTTTGGGATAGTTATATGACCATAAACCAATTGGGATCAGCCCTATGAATAAAATGAAATTTTGGACACTCGTGTGCCTGAAAGGAGATTTTTTAAGGAAGTGGCATGTCCGGAGGACTTTTTGGGACAAGTAGTGTACCCGAAAGAAGATTTTGGGGCAGTGGGGGTTCCAACAATGAGTGTGTGTGTGTTTGTATATTTATATACCTGAGAACAATGATACACCTGATAGGTCTCTAGAATTGGCTTATACCATAGCTGAATACCATAAATAGAGAAAGACTCTAGCTTTTCTGACATACAAAACCAAATTTTGTTATTATGTTTTCCCCAAAAGTAGAAAAATTAAACCAAGGAAAAGTTTGCCAAAAATAAAAAAAAACAATAACTCTGGGGTGGTGAAGCCAAAACTAAAACAAACACGTAATAAAAATGCATACCATAAGTGTTGCACATTTCAGAGTTCTGAAGATGGATGCATCCTCCTCCCCTGGCTCTTTCCTTCCTGACAGTGATGCAGCTGCTGTTCTTCCATTATTCCACTATGAAAGTTATGCTCCTTCTCCTGCCAGTAATAAGCCTCCACAATCCCAGTTTCAGAACCCTAAAGTGTACTATACCCATGATGAGGAGGTGTGGTGGCATGAAGGGTGCAAGGGTGGAGGAGGAGTGGCAGCACTGTGGAGAGAGCAAGGGCTGGGGAGAGAAGGTTCCTTGGCAGTGACAGGGGGAGCAAGGGGAGAGGAGGATCATCACTGGGGTGGGGCCTTTGTAGATGTGCCCCCAAAAAGAACAGAATAAATTATCTGCTCACTCAAAAATGTCAGAAACTGACTACTTTTATAAAGTAAAATACAAATTAATATTATTTAATATTCAAAACTGTATAGATTTATATAAATGCGCTGCATAATTGCTGCTAAATTTCAGACACTTGGCCACAAAATCTACCCTTCAGCCGCCTCAGGAACCTGGGGGCTGTGGTTATGATTGTATCTATGCATTAATTGCTCACAGTCACAAGTTCAGCAGTTTTCCACTTAATAGAGGTGATTAGTTAATTATTTTTATTCCTTGGTATTATGCCTAGACTTATGACCTAGACCATTTGCTGACTAGCACATGATTTCAAAAGAAATGTTTTTTAGACTTTCTGGCACTTATGTCCCAATCTATTACAATTTCGGCTTACGGCCATTTTTAAGAAACTCCTAAGAGTGGAGAAGAGAAAAACAATTTTTTTTTCTTTTTTTTTTTTACCTGCCGGAGGTGCACCCATGCCCCTGAAGATGTACCCTGGAAGTGCCTGCTGGCATGGGTGCAGCCTATATGGCACATATTTGCTTTTATAGTTTAGAGCTGGCTGGGATGGATTGGAACTGTAAGGACTAGAGCCTGACTTCTTTAAAGAAAAAAAAAAGATTTTTTTTCTCCTGCAGCTTACTGTTCTACCTGCAGCTCATTGTTCTCCCCCTCCCCCAATTTAGCACTCTGAACAGAGAGACAGTTAATCCTATCACTCACTATAGTCTGAGGGGATAGCCTTGTGGACTCATGGGAGAAAGGAGATGGCGGTGGCTGGATAAGGACAGAGTGCTGTTTTTTGCCCTGCCATAGTCCAGAAAGAAAGCAAAGGAACTTGGGGAATCCAGCCACCAATCTAAGGGGAAACAGCTAAATACAAATAAAATATAATAGCAATATGAGTGCGTGTTCATGAGCCAATTTAAAGAGGCAAAGTAGGTTTTTGAATGAAAGTGGATGCTGGTTCCTTGTGCCACGGAAAGGAGACAGAGCATCTAACTGTAAAAATCCTGACAGAAGCACAGAGTTATTTACCCGTCCTTAGCAGAGGGAAGGGTTAGAAGCTTGTGAAGATGGATGAGAGCTGTACCCTCTGAAATAATATTCAAGACAGGGAATTTTTGTTTATTCTTTTATTTTGCTTATCTAGAAAATCAGTGTAATTAGCATGTGGAAGATTTTTGGTGCCAGGGAACTAGTCTCTCTTACTGATTTGATATAATCAGGGAATAGACAATCCTGATGGAGAGACCAAAACCCACTGCCTTAGGACCAGTCACTCAGAGAAACCGACCCCCGCTGCTAAAGAGGCCACCGCACTGGAGCGTCTACCTGGGATCAGAGCTAAATGAGCACCCCCCCCTCCCAGAATACACACACACACACACACACACACACACACTAGATCTGGCCATTCTAGTACACAGAAAGATAACACAAGCTAATAAAGATACTCACCTCCAGGGATGCTATATATGGTATGGAGAGCCTGTGAAGAAAACAATACAATGCACACAATCATTTTCTTAAAAATACCAGTTCTGAGAATATACATACGTTTACAGTAAAGCAAAGAGATTTTCAAGTACTGTACTTATCTGATACTCAGTTGGACATGGCATAAGGTTTCTATGAGAAAAAGAACAAGGATGAATTGTTTGAAATCTATAATTGTGGTTTAAGTATATATAAGGGTGATAAAAGGCCTTTTCTGGAAATATTGTTTAAAGAAAATATCTGTTGAAAGTGTTCAAGTATCTGTTATATTGTTTATTGCCAGGTTGTTTTAAAAATATATTTTTTGTTTATCCTAGTAAAATAAAAAAGTTACAAATATTTACCACAAGATATTTATTGCCGAGGTTTTCTTTTGGTTCAACATTCCTTGGATTTATCCAAGAGAAGTCTTGCCTCACAAATCTTCTACAGGTAGATATAGTGTATTTGGATTTTCAGAAAGTGTTCGACAAAGACCCATATGAGAGGCTTATAAGAAAACTAAAAAGTAATGGGATAGGAGGTGATGCCTTTTGTGGATTGCAAACTGGTTAAAAAAGACAGAAAACAGAGAGTAGGATTAAATGGTCAGTTTTCACACTGGAAAAAGGTAAACAGTGGAGTACCTCAGGGATCTGTACTTGGACCAGTTCTTTTTAATATATTTATAAATGATCTGGAATGGGGTATGACGAGTGAGGTGATCAAATTTGCGGATGACACAAAATTATGCAGAGTAATTAAATCTCAAGTGGATTGTGACAAATTGCAGGAGGACCTTGCGAGACTGGAAGATTGGGCTTCCAAATTTTATTTATTTTTATTTAAGGGTTTTTTATATACCGGGGCACGTTAAAAACATCACCCCGGTTCACAATGTAACATAACATAGCAACAGGCTTTACAATAATTTAGAGTAGGAAGAAACATTGAGACAACTAATTCAACTTGAGACCTGGTTACATATTCACATATTTTAACTATTCACAGGGTGACAGGGTATATAGGCGGTTAGATTAAGGTAGTAGGATGATGGGGAGGGTGAGAGGGGAGGAGGATGAGGGGAGGGTGGGAGGAAGGGGAATGGATGAGGGGTCATGGTTGTTAAGTTCAATAGGGCGTGTCAGTCGGGAGGGGCGTGAGGGTCGGGTGTGTATCTTTGGGAGTAGTCGGTTAGTCGGGGTATGCTAGTTTGAAGAGCCAGGTTTTAAGATTCTGTTTGAATTTTTTATGGCAAGGTTCCTGGCGTAGGTGGGGTGGCATTTTGTTCCAGTGGGAAGTGCCTGCTATAATGAATGATCTATCTCTGATCGTGGCATGTTTGATGACTTTGGGGGAGGGGGTCAGGAGTTTGGCTTGGTGCTGTTTTCTAGTTGGTCTGGTTGTGTTGTGGAGATGGAGATGTTCAGGGAACCAGTGCATGTCTTGGTTGTGAATGGCTTTGTGTATGAGGGTGAGGGATTTATAGATTATCCTGGAGGTTACTGGGAGCCAGTGCAGGGATTGAAAAACTGGGGTGATGTGGTCATGACGGTGAGTATTTGTGAGAATGCGGGCGGCAGCATTTTGTAGGAGCTGCAACGGTTGAAGGGTATTTTTTGGGAGGCCTAGGAGGATAGCGTTGCAGTAGTCCAGTTTGAATAGGATCATGGCCTGCAGTACTGTTCGGAAGTTGGAAGTGTGTAATAGTGGTTTGATTCTCTTCAAGGTGTGGAGTTTGAAGAATCCGCTCTTAATAGTGTTAGATATGAATTTTTTGAGGTTAAAATGGTTGTCTATCCATATGCCTAGGCTGCGGACAAATTGGGTGGGTGGGCAGCCTGGTGGTGAGAGGGAAGAAAGGCTGAGTGTGGGAATGTTGGGGGGAGAGAGGATGAGTAGTTCGGTTTTGTTGGTGTTGAGTGCCAGAAAGTTGTCAGTGAGTAATTTGTTTATTTCAGACAGAGCAGATTTCCAAGTCTTCATTGCGTTAGTGATAGAGTCAGTTATAGGTATGAGTATCTGTACGTCGTCTGCATATATGAAGTGCTGGAAGCCCAGTTTGGAGAGCAGTAGGCAGAGGGGTATGAGGTAGATGTTAAAAAGGGTTGAGGAGAGGGATGAGCCTTGTGGTACTCCTTGTGATAGCTTGACTGGTTTGGATTCATTGCAACCGATTTTTACTCTATAGCTCCTGTCGTGTAGGTAAGACTGGAACCAGAGAAGGGCATTGTCCGTGATGCCAATTTCCTTGAGGCGTTTAATGAGTATGTTGTGATTAACTGTGTCGAATGCCGCCGATATATCTAGTAGTGCGAGTATGTGGGACTGTCATTTGTCCAGAGCTTTGAGTATGGATTCTGAGAGGGAGCTGAGTAGGGTTTCTGTGCTATGGTGTTTACGGAAACCAAACTGAGATGATGAGAGAATATTGTGGTCTTCTATATATTCTGTTAGTTGTCTGTTAATTATTTTTTCGAGTATTTTGGAGTGGAACGGGAGGTTTGACACTGGGCGATAGTTCGCTGGATCAGTGGTGTCTAAGTCTGGTTTTTTGAGGATGGGTTTTATAATGGCTTGCTTAAGTTCAATTGGGACCTGGCCCAGTGTGATAGATTTATTCAGGACATTTGCGATGTGTTTGGCAATTGAAGTAGGGTTTGTGAGTAATGTTTTGGTGGGCAGATTGTCTGAGGGATGATAGGCGGGTCTGAGTTTTTTGATAGTGGTTTCAATTTCTAGTGCAGATGTGTTTTCGAAATTTGAGAGGGTGGTGTTTGAGGTTTGTGTGGGTGGATGTAGTTGTGTGATAGGATCGTAGTGGTCAGTGGGAGTATTGTTGGGAGTTGTTATGTTCGGGAGACTGGGGTGAGGTGAGAAACGAGCCATAATGGTCTGTACCTTAGTGTGGAAGTATGATGCTAATTTTTCACATTTAGTTTCATCGTCGTAGTCAATGTTATGTCTGTCCGGTGCTGTGATAAGGCTGTTTACGTATTGGAAGAGGGCTTGTGGGTTGAATTGGAACTGGTGGATTCTTGCGGCATAGAATTTAACGTGGCCAAGAGCAAAGTGATGCATATAGGGAAAAATACCTCTTGCTGTAGTTACACGATGTTAGGTTCTATCTTAGGAGTTACCACCCAGGAAAGAGATCTAGGCGTCATAGTGGATAATACATTGAAATCATTGGCTCAGTGTGCTGTGGCGATCAAAAAAGCAAACAGAATGTTAGGACTTATTGGGAAGGGAGTGGCAAATGAAACGGAGGATGTCGTAATGCCTCTGTATCGCTCCTTGGTGACACAGCACCTTGAATACTGTGTGTAATCCTGGTCACCGCATCTCAAAAAGGATATAGCTGCATTGGAGAAAGTGCAGAGAAGGGCAACCACAATGATAAGGGGCATGGAATGGCTGCCCTATGAAGTTAGGGCTGTTCAGTTTGGAGAAGAGATGACTGAGGGGGGGATATGATAGAAGTCTACAAAATCATGAAAGGGCTTGAACAGGTTAATGTAAATTGGTTATTTACTCTCTCAGATAATAGAAGGACCAGGGGGCACTCCATGAAGTTAGCAAGTGGCTCATTTAAAACAAACTGAAGAAAATTATTTTTCACTCAGTTCATAGTTAAGCTCTGGAATTCATTGCCAGAGGATGTGGTTACAGCAGTTAGTGTAATTGGGTTTAAAAAAGGTATGGATAAATTCCTAGAGGAAAAATCCATAAACTGCTATTACAGAAATTAATATCAATAGTAGCTTGCGATTTATCTAATGTTTAGGTACTTACCAGGTACTTGTGACCTGGTTGGCTACTGTTGAAAACAGGATGCTTAGCTTGATGGACCCTTGGTCTGACCCAATATGGCATCTTCTTATGTTCTTATCTTCTTATCTATTACATGCTACTTAAGGATCTTCTCTTTCTCCATACATTGTACATAATAGTCGCTTGGAACTGTAAAATGTATTTATTCTTGTGTTTTTCTGGTTTTCTTCAATTTAGCTTCTTATCGGTTAGACTGGGAATGTTCCAGGTGATCACAACTTCTTTATTCAGTACAAGCCTGTCAGGATCATGATCCCAGTCCCTTTAGGTTGCAGTGGATGAGCTTTGCTACCTTATTATACCTCTCTAAATACAGGACTTCTGACATCCGTACATCACACTCTGCGAGATGTGTAACCATTTCCAGTTCTGTTTTACAGAATGTGCATTTATCTGTTTTGCCATTTTTTTCTATGCAGATTTCAAACTATCTGATCCATAGTACATTGTTCTGTGCTTCAGTTATCAATTTCTTATCTATAGGTTTAAGTTTAGCTCTTGTTAACCATTCCTGTCTCAGGTTTTAATCTACTTGTGGTATTTCCCACTGTATTTGCGCTTTAGCCAGTTGTTTTCCTTGTTGCTAGTTGGACTGTTTAAAGAGGGATTTTTTTTTGTTTTGCATATTCTATTGCCTCTTTCCCCAAGTGTGCTGGTAAATTCTCATTCATTCCTTCAACTTATCATATGATTGTCCAAGATACAGAATGGAGACCGAATCTGGCTTATCATTTTCATATTTTAGCACTTTTTAAGTAGTTGGATCTGTTGATGCTGTTAGGTATGCTTGGAAGTATGTAATAGTAGATCTATAAGCCTAACTTTCAAACCTATCCCTGCTATAGCATTTACACACATAAGTGAGTGCACAGAGATTATAATTAATACTAGTATTTTATAAACTATGTGATGGGAACTGCACAGTTTATAAAATATCATGTATTTATGCTCTGAAAGTACATGTATATGTTTCATTGCACAAGAATACTTCCAATGCAAGAAAATGCATACTTTCTCTACCTATTATAAACATACACATATAGGGGTAGATTTTAAAAAGGAGCGCATAGGCGTACATGTGCGTGCGTGTGCAGGCGCGCGCATGTTATAAAATCCAGGGTTGGCGCGCACAAGGGGGTGCACAATTATGCATCTTGCGCGCGCCAAGCCTTAAATTTATTATTACTATTTTTTATTGAACTCAATATTCAAAAGGATACGTCCAGCAAAGTTTGGGCCTTAGCCAGAAAATCTGAGGTTCAAATATTTCTACACACAGCCAGGTAAGTCGTATTATGATTATAGCCATTTAAGAAAAAACAAACAAACCCTTGGCATGGACGCCCCTCCACTCCCAAATGATTGAAGCATCTGTGGGGGCATAGCCCCCAATCCAGGCTCCCCTCACCTCAAAAGAATAAACCACCAGGGGGTCATCGTGGCACGATGGCCCCTTACTACAAGCAATTAGAATTGAATGAATGGCTCTGGGCCACCTTCTCCTGCTGTCACATTGTCACCCATACTACTAACCACTCTCCCAGCCCACCTGGAATCTCCCCCAATACCTTGAGACTGCGCTGGGAACCAGTTGTGTTTGTACCGTTGTTCTAGCAGCAACACTATTAGGGGTACATGTTTAAAAAAAAGTGCAAGCGCGTACTTTTGTTCGCGCACCAGGGCGCAAACAAAAGTACACCGGTTTTCAATAGATACGTGCATAGCCGCGCGTATTTTTTAAAATCCGGGGTCGACACGCACAAGGGGGTGCACATGTGTGCACCTTGCTTGTGCCGAGCCCTGCGTGCACTGCCCATTCCTTCCACCTCCCCCCATCTTCCCCTACCTAACCCATCCCTCCAGCCCTATCTAAACTCCCCCTACCTTTATCGCAAACGTTACGCCTGCTCGAGGCACCATGCCCCCAGGAACGCCCAGAATGTCGCGCCGCCCCCCCCCAACACGCCCCCCTAGCAAAGGCCCGGGACTTACGTGCGTCCTGGGGCTTGCTCGCGCCGCCGAGCCTATGCAAAATAGGCTCGGTGCGCCCGGGGGGGGGGGGGGGGGGGGTTTAAGGGTTATGCCCGTAACTTATGTGCGTAACCCTTTTAAAATCCGCCCATTTGTGTACGTTACGGACGTTCTCAGAGTTTTTACTCCTGAATATCTATGACAAGTGATCCAGATAACTTTAGCCAATAATTTATCCACTCCCCAGCTTACTGAATATGGACCTCATCATAATTGTGTGTTTTCATATGTGTGCCCCAACAAATATGAAGTATCTTGAAAATAAATGATCAGATACAGTGCATTTAGAAAAGGCACAGCCAAAATGATCTCATATTTGTGTATTTTGGGGTAGGAGTGACAAATTGGGAGAATTATTGCTGGTTATGTGCCTGACACAAATTCGTTCCAGGGAGTGGTGTTAAAAAGCAAAGAACCTTGAAAGCGCACATGGAACTTTTTTAGTTGGGGGTGAGATTTGCTGCTCTGCTGGAAAGTATAAAAGATTAAACAAAGAGAAAAAAAATATATAGAGAGAGAGAGACTCAGTCCAGTGTAGTCTTGCATTTTAATAAACTTCAATTAGAAGCTCTAATTACATTTTACTGTGGGAAGAAAATCCCAATTTCCCCTTAAGAAAAAGAGCAGTTCTTTTAGACTAGTGCATTTCAAGGAAGATATTGGTGGGGGGGAAAGAGACTAGTTAAGGGATAAGTAAAGCATGTAGTCTAGTTTTATCTCTCAGACAGCTATAGTGGCTGTAAAAAGTCTATACCCCTTTGAACATTTTTCACGTTTTGTCATAGGTATAAATAAACTGGCAAAAACAGGATCTCCTATATCTATAAACAAAAATATGCATGAAAACACCTCCACATAAATTCCAAACGAATGAAGTGAATTACTAATAAATAACTGCAGGGCAAAAACTCTATTATTGTATGATGACACTGCAGCTTGGTTTCAATAATTTACAGGGTAAAAGTTTTTTTTTTAAATCTAATATGGTGATATTGCAATTTGCCTACGTGATACTCCTACTACCTTCAATTCTTACATTTCTGGGGAAAAAACGCCAGTTCATATGACCCTAAAGCTTGTCCCATGGACTAGCTTAAAAGTTTTTATCACTAATGTCAAAAGCCACACTCCATCCTCTATTGTGATAACATCACCCGCCATCCTCTTTTGTGATCACCCTCCATCCTCTTTTGGGATGCTATTTTTGCCAGTAATGACTGAAACGTTTAAGCTAGCCTAATGGGTAGCTTTAGGATCTCTCTGAAACCTCCCCAGGGCCATCCTCTCAGAACTCTGTCACTGAAGAATTCCTTTCTTCTTGGGGCTCTTCAGACTCAGAACTTCTCCTCAGAAACACTTCTCAGACTTTCAGGACTTCCACCCTCCTGAATCTTCTGCACCAAATATAATGCTTTGCATTCAGGCCAAAATGTTCTATTTTAGTTTTGTCAGACCACATAACCTTTGGCTCATGGACCACATAACCTTTGGCTCATGGATACAGAATCAGCGATTGTTCCTTTCAATACATCAAATGGGATTCAAGGTGGGCCTTCTTGAGTAATAGCTTCCTTTTTGCCAACCTATCATACAAGACAGATTTGTGGAGTGCTTGGAATATTATCACGTGTATGGCTTTATGTTTATTAGTTTTATTATTTATTATTGTTTGTTAGACTTTGTTTTTTGTTTTCTTTTTTTTTAGATGGACTCTGTATCAACTATTATCCTTGCTTTTAAACTGTACATTGCATTGAGTTACAATAGTAAGAGATTGTAATCTATTAAGAAAATAAATAACAATAACCAGTCTTGGCCATGGAAACCTGTAGCTCTTTCAAAGTTGCCATTGGCCTCTTGGTTACCTATTTGCTCAATCTCCTTTTTGCTTGATTATCAAGTTTGGAGGGATAGCCTAATCTAGCCAGTGTCTTGCTGTTAATAATTGTCTTGGCCATGTTCTGAGGGATATTCAAGGATTTTGCAATTCTTTTATACCCATCTCCAGATCTGTGCCTTTCCACAACTTTGTTCCAGAGTTTTTTTGACAGTTCCTTGATGTAGAGCCGTAGCTAGTCTATGGCCAATATGGCTTTGGCCATAGGCACCATCTACCAGGAGGCGCCATTGCTCCCTGCGGCTAAATAGCTGTCTCCCCTCAAGCCAATACAACTCTAAAACTCTCTACACCTGTTCCTGGTGTTCCCCCTCTCTTTGTGTGAGAGAAGTGGTGGTAGTGATGGGGGGGTACAGCAAATCAGGAAGAATCATGACCACCATGCAGCCCAGCTCAGAGGTGACCTGCACAGCCCCTCCCCCCACCCGGAGCAGTGGGACTAGGAGAAGCAACTGCAGTGCAGAGCAGCAGGTTGCAGGGCCGCTGGAAGCAGTGTCTTCTTCCCACCGGCCCCCCTGGCAGTGAGGAGCAGCAGGGCAGCAGGCTGCAACAAGCATCAGCCTCCATCCATCTCTCTCCCAGAAGGGTTGAGCAGCGCAGCCCGGGCAAAACATGCATCGGCCTCCTCCCACTGGCCAGCCACATGTTGACAAGAGCATTGCAGGGCCTCAGGAGGACAAGCACAGACCAAATGGAAGCTACAATATAGCCAGCAGGGCCTGGAGGAGGAGCAGCATGGCATGCGCTACTGGAAGGAGCAGGAGGGTAGTGTAGAGTAGTCTTCCACTGTCCAAAGAAGAAATCTTCCCATCTGTTGCAGGGCTGAAAGGAAAGACTTCTGCCACTTCTGCTTTGAGAGGGAGGGGGAAAGTGAGTGTGAGAGAGAGCATGTGTGTGTGAGTGTATGTGTGTGAGACAGTATGTATGAGTGTCTATGCCATTTCAACAAGTAAGACTGCTTGTTTACAAGAAACCCATTCATGAGTGTTTTCCTTTCAGTTGGACCTGTATTATGGAATGTATTGCCATATGTTTTGCAGGTAATAGGTGATATCAAGATATTTAGGAAGCAGTTAAAGGTCTATCTATTTATTTAATCATATAATCACTGAGGAAGCAGGTAAAGTACTATGTTTATGATTGCTTGGAGATATTGTTTTATTGACCAGTTTTTATTATTGTTTTTTTAATGTAAATGAGTTGTTTTAGATATTGTTATATTTTAATTGTGCTGTGCTGATTATTTTATTAGATTGCGAAAATTATATGTGAGTGAGAGAGCATGTATGAGTGCATGCAAGAGAAGAGAAAGTTTGTGTGTAACAACTCCACTTCTTCTCTCCCTACTAATCCATGACAATCTCAGGGCATCCGGAAATCCAAAGTTCCCAGGTTTTTGTTTTTTTTTGTATCCTTGTTAGTTTTAATTATTGGGTATTCTTTTTGTCTGTTTCGAAATAGTTTATTAATGTTTGGAAAAATTTTATATGAGGTTTTAAATTACTGCATGTTATTCTATTCATTGGCAATTTTGAATATTTTTTTAAATCCCTACTCTCAATTCCCTGTATTTATACAATTTTCTACCACCTCTAAGTTATTTCCCAAATTGTTATACAAGTGTTATATTTAACAACCTAGTTTTCTTCTAGCTGTGTTAATCAATCTCTTTGTTCTTTAATTTTTGACAATTGTAAAGCTCTGTTGCTAAGTTATGTTAAATGGAAACCGATGTAATGTTTTTCTAAATGAATGTCGGTATACAAAACTACGTAAATAAATAAATAAATAAAAATAAATAAATATGGTTTTAGTACTAATAATAATTATATATCTTGATTTTGTTTGATATTTTATGAGGAATGGTGATGTTTCTGTTTTTTCATCAATGCACTGCATGCACAATCTGGCTTGTTGCAGTTTCCAATTCAGTTTTTGTCTGCACGTTTCTGTTTAAACTTTATTTAAGGGTCTGTCTGTGTTCTGCATGTGTGAGCAAGGTGAGGTATTCTGCGTAGGGATCTATAGCAGCTTGGTTTATTCTCTTTTCCTAATAGGTGGTATATTGGCATTTTAGGACCTGTTATAATGTATGCATTATTGCTTTTTCACAGATGGGTTTGCTGCTGTTTGAGTGCTGGCAGTTAGTGCTGTTTTGATATGGAAGATTTATTGTTTTGTAAATGTAACTCCATTTTCTTTTGGCTTGCTGGGGTCCTGGAGAAGGAGAGTGGGCAGAATGCTGGAGTTTTCCTCACCCCACAGGAAGGTGACCAAAATTTTAAATTCCCCAGATATGTTTCTTGGGGTTTCCATTTGGTCTGCACATTTCTGTTTCTAATTTTTGATCCCTTATTCTATATTTGATGAGAATTTGCTCATGTTATGCATGAGACAGAAGTGAAGGATTTTTCTTGTGGAATATTCCATGTCAAGTGGACCAATTTAGAAAATCATCCACACTTGAACTCCTTCAAATTGTATAACATTTTATGTGGATGTTTGCTAGGGGCTCAAATAAAACTATGCAAATTTTTTCAACTGGATCTCTAGCTAGAGGCAGCTGAATGAAGGTCACTCTTAGAGTACTGTGCTCCACGCAACTCAAAATGGACACTTTGTCCGGGCACTACAGCCAAACAACCCCTATTAGGGGTCCTGAAGTTTTGTGGATTATTACAACCTCTGGTGCTAAGTTCCTTTACAAAGTTTGGAACCTAACATGAGGTTGCCACACTTTTCATGGGCCAGCAAACTATATGAAAAATTTTACAAAATAAATTTAAGGCCTACTTTTATTCCTCATTACTCCTGATGTTTACTTCAATTCAGGTCATAACTGGATCAGTAGTCATGGCCCATGACATACATCTAGGATTTGCACTAGGAGGCTTTGCAGCCAACTGGAAGCAAAGATAGAGTTACATAAAGACATCACATTTTTATGCAAATTTTTTGCCATTTTTTGGGTGCAAATATCTCTACTGTATAGTTACATTTTTTTCTTTCTAATGTCATTTGGAAGAGCACTTTTATTGCTACAAAAGTCACCCTGTTTTGTCTTGGACCTAGCCTTGCTTTAGTCAGAATTACAGTCCCAAAGACATTTGCATGTGTGAATGCACTATGTTAAAAAGAGCCATCTTTGGCACCCAACTCTAAAGCATGTAAATCAGCTCAAGATGTGAAATTTTACAATGCAGATCAGTTTACTGTGTTTACCACACTTTTAGCTTTTGAAACATATTTGTTTAGACATATTTTCATAGATTAGTCATCAAAGTCAGTGCAAATCTTTGCATGCTGATTAGTTACATTGCATTGGTCAGTGGTGGCTGAGCCACTGCCAGTTCAGCAAAATTGACAACCCCATCACTCCAGACAGCCAGAAAAGGTACCAGCCACAGGTTTCCAAGCTTTTATTTAAGCACAAAACAAGGAAAGGCAAGACACTACATACAAGAATTGCTTAAATTGCAGATCACAAAAATTCACTTCGTAATTTTTCCTGCCTTGCACATGCTTTTGAATGTCCCATCAATGCGTGACAAAGAGACTTGTGAATAAGTATACTGCCTGCCTGATGAAGTTGTTACGGGTGCATCAAGGGTAGCAATAATGAGCTCTTCTGGAACCCAACAGGTGTCCCTACGGGGCGGCCAGTAAAATGACCTGGCAGGACCTTGGGAGTGCAAGAAATCAACCAAGACATCACATTCCTCATTTGAGACTCTGCATATGCAAGCTAAAATACTGACCAGATTGGAAGCTGGATACTTGAAGGGTATGAAAATATTTACATTCATGTTCTAGAACACTTGTAATGAATGAAGTGACGTCATTCGAAATTTTGTTAAAGCAAATTTTAGTTGCATCAATGGGCTTGAATTGATGATTTTCCCTTGTGCCACCAAATGTATGACCTTTGCTAAACCTCTCATCCTGAACAGGTTTGATTGCTTCAATGTCCACCTTTGGCACAAAGAATTATTTGATACCAGGGACACAAATGGCTGATTTTAAAAGGGTCACATGCGTGCCTGCAGCTGTCCTGTGCGCAGAGTACTTCTGCTCCAGAGGAGCAGTAAGTACTAAAATAAAAAATTTGGGGACAGTTAGGTTTGATTTAGGGGCGGAGAGGGGAAGAGGGAGGAAGGTTAGGTAGGGGGTTAGGAAAGTTCCCTCCCAGTTTGCTCCTTAATTGGAGCTGACTGGGAGGGAACTTTGAGAGGCCTGATTGCATCGCTGCACATACTTAGAGAAAATGCCCCCCCCCCGCGCCCCGCGCCCTCGTCCACCCATGCGCGCGTGGCCATCAGATTTTATAACATGCGTGCGCTGGCATATGCATGTTATAAAATCGGCGCATAAACCAGTTTGACCATTTATAGATTTTTTGTATCACAAATTAAGATTGACTGGAATACACATTCGTGTTGTTTTGGGCTTGTTTGTGATTGAATTTCTTCATGACATGCCTCTATGGCCAACTTCTTTTCAAATTCTCTCTTAGCCTGTCTTATCAATGTCTTACATTTAACTTGCCAATGTTTATGGATTATCCTATTTTCTTCTGTTGGATCCTTCTTCCAATTTTTGAATGAAGATCTTTTGGCTAAAATAGCTTCTTACACCTCCCCTTTTAACCATGCCAGTAATCGTTTTGCCTTCTTTCCACCTTTCTTAATATGTGTAATATATCTGGACTGTGCTTCTAGGATGGTATTTTTTAACCATGACCATGCCTCTTGCACACTTTTTACCTTGGTAGCTGCTCCTTTCAGTTTTTTTCTAACAATTTTTCTCATTTTATCAAAATTTCCCTTTTGAAAGTTTAGCACGAGAGCCGTGGATTTGCTTACTGTCCCCCTTCCAGTCATTAATTTAAATTTGATTATATTATGATCACTATTGCCAAGCGGCCCTACCACCGTTACCTCTCTCACCAAATCCTGTGCTCCACTGAGAATTAGATCTAAAATTGCTCCCTCTCTTGTCAGTTCCTGAACCAATTTCTCCATAAAAATGTCATTTATTCCATCCAGGAACTTTATATCTCTAGCATGTACCGATGATACATTTACCCAGTCAATATTGGGGTAATTGAAGTCTCCCATTATTACTGCACTACCAATTTGGTTAGCTTCCCTAATTTCTCTTAGCATTTCACTGTCAGTCTCACCATCTTGACCAGGTGGACGGTAGTATACTCCTGACACTATAGTCTTTCCTGACACACAAGGGATTTCTACCCATCAAGATTCAATTGTGCATTTAGTCTCATGTAGGATATTTATCCTGTTGGACTCTATGCCATCCCTGACATAAAGCGCCACACCGCCTCCCGGGGGCTCCTCTCTGTCATTGCGATATAATTTGTACCCCGGTATAGCACTGTCCCATTGGTTGTCCTCTTTCCACCATGTCTCTGAAATGCCAATTAAGTCTATGTCATCATTCACTGCTATACATTCTAATTCTCCCATCTTACTTCTTAGACTTCTGGCATTAGCATACAAACATTTCAAAGTTTGTTTTTTGTTTTTATTTTCATTCTGCTTTTTAATTGATAGGGATAAGTTAGAATTTTTTAGCTCAGGTGAGTTTTTAGTTACAGGCACTTGGACTACTTTTCTTATGGTTGGAACCTCATTGTCAGGATGCCCTAATTCTAATGCATCATTAGTATCCTTTAAAGACACCTCTCTCTGAACCATGAGCTGCTGAGCGACTGTCGGCTTTCCCCTTTGTTCTAGTTTAAAACCTGCTCTATCTCCTTTTTAAAGGTTAGCGCCAGCAGTCTGGTTCCACCCTGGTTAAGGTGGAGCCCATCCCTTCGGAAGAGATTCCCCCTTCCCCAAAAGGTTCCCCAGTTCCTAACAAAACTGAATCCCTCTTCCTTGCACCATCGTCTCATCCACGCATTGAGACTCCGGAGCTCTGCCTGCCTCTGGTGACCTGCGCGTGGAACAGGGAGCATTTCAGAGAATGCTACCCTGGAGGTTCTGGATTTAAGATTTCTACCTAAGAGCCTAAATTTGGCTTCCAGAACCTCCCTCCCACATTTTCCTATGTCGGTGGTGCCCACATTTACCACGACAGCCGGCTCCTCCCCAGCACTGTCTAAAATCCTATCTAGGTGACGCGTGAGGTCTGCCACCTTCGCACCAGGTAGGCATGTTACCAGGTGATCCTCACGCCCACCAGCCACCCAGCTGTCTACATTCCTAATAATCAAATCACCAACTATGACAGCTGACCTAACCCTTCCCTCCTGGGCAGTAGGCCTTGGGGAGATATCAGTGCAAAAGGACAATGCATCACCTGGAGAGCAGGTCCTTGCTATAGGATCCTTTCCTGCTGCACCCAGTTGATGCTCTTCCATCATGAGACCTTCTTCCTCCAAGGCAGCACCAGGGCTGCCAGTCTGAAGTTGGGACTTGGCTACCATGTCCCTGAAGGTCTCATCTATATACCTCTCTGTCTGCCTCAGCTCCTCCAGGTCTGCCACTCTAGCCTCCAGAGATCGGACTCGTTCTCTGAGAGCCTGGAGCTCTTTGCATTGCATGCACATGTACAACTTCTCACTGGTGGGTAAAAAAATCATACATGTGACACTCGATGCGAAAGACTGGGAAGCCCCCCTCTTGCTGCTGGACTGCTGCCTTCATCTCAAATTTGTTCTGTTCCTACTTAAGTTTTAGGTTGCTATGGGAGTAAGAATGTGTCTAATTAATGTCCTTTAAATGTATTTGTGAATTCACTATATGTCTAGTAGTGGCCTACTGTTATGACCGCCGGCTGCGGCAGACGGCGACCGGGGCCAGTCACTTACCGAAACAGCGGGGCCAACCGCCGATGCTGAGGCCAGCGTCGGCAAGCCGTCTCCGCTGTTTTCCAACATGGCCGCGGCGTCCTCTCTGCGTGGCTAAGCCCCGCCCCCTGAAGCTTCCTAGGGCCGCGCGGGCAGCTAGAACCTGGATTTAAAGGAACCCCTACAGGAAGCAAGGGGGGTTCCTTCCTGTAGGCTCCATCTTCAGGGAACAATTTAAGGCAAGGTATGAGCCTTCAGACCTTGCCTTGGCTTCGTGGCTCTGGTGGTGTTTCCTGCTCGTTGTTCCTGTTTGGTTCCTCCGTGTGGTGATTCCTGGGTTGGCTGACGTTCCTGCTTGGCTCTTGATTCCTGGACTGGCTGTGGTACTTTCTGGCTCTCGACCCTTGGACTGGCTGCGGAGTGTTCTGGCTCTTGATTCCTGGACTGGCTGTGGTACCTTCTGGCTCTTGACCCTTGAACTGGCTGTGGAGTGTTCTGGCTCCTGATTCCTGGACTGGCTGTGGTACCGTTTTGCTCTCTCGACCTACTGGAGGCGCCAGCTTCTGTTCTCATGACCTACTGGAGGCGCCAGCTTCTGTTCTCATGACCTGCTGGAGGCGCCAGTTTCTGTTCTTCCGACCTGCTGGAGGTGCCAGCTATCTGGATTAAACGACCTGCAGGAGGCGCCTGCATCCAGATCTTCGTTCACCTCCAGCGACCTTCGTAATTGGCCTCGCCTTCCGACAAGAGAATTTCTTTCCTCGCCGGACCGAGGGTCCACCTTCCAAGTCAGAACACCTACAGGGGAATGATCAAACTCTCAATAAGGGTTTGGGTTTTTTGTTGGGGTTTTTTTGTAAGTGGCACCTGCCTATAAATTAAAGGATGAGCGAGGGGTGGGAGGGTTGGGAAATACAGTCTAACTTCAGTTAGTCAGCCAGAGTGACTCACTGCTCTCTTGATTAACAAATGTTGGTACCTAATCAAACCAAATCACACTACCTCAACACCTTTCCTAAGTGAGTAACTGAACTGAACTTTTCAACCTTTTTACTTAGGTATATACTGCTCCTAGCTTATTTCTAGCTTCTGGCTATTTTTTTTTGTTTGTTTTCTTTTTAATATACAAACACTCTAACTTCTGCTTACTAGCTGCCTTACTGACTATTTAAAAATACAAACAGTCTAACTTCTGTTTATTTGCTGTCTTAGTGACTGTTAGAAGCACAAACACACTAAATAATATTCCCAAATAATTAACTTTACCCCAATACTTTTAAAAAAGATGTCCCAAGCAAAAACTTACTGATTCCTTTCAGCCACCAGCAAGGTAATCCTCTTCTCTCAGTGTTCCCACTGGATTGTGTATTTCGAAGCTTTTATGAAGAATTATATAAGATAGAACCCGAAACGGTAGGAGGGGAAGAAGAAGGTCCTGCAGGTTACAAATTCTGTGCAGTCAGGTAAATCCCCAGGTCCTGATGGATTTTCATATGACTTTTCCAAAATTCGTAGTCCACATCTACTTACGCCATTGACAAATTTTATCTAGAGGGCCTCGCACGGCGAATATTTCCACAGTCTTTTAATCTTGCCCATATTACAGTTTTGCCTAAACCGGGCAAAGACCCTCTACTACCGGCCTCATATAGACCAATGTCCCTACTGAATTAATATAGTTTTACCTTCTCTGATCTCTCCCTGTCAAGTCGGTTTTGTCAAAGGGAGGAAACCAAACACGAATATTGTCAAATTCATTTCAGCATGTACAATTTGTCAGTCTCAAAACATACCAGCCTTAGCTATTGGTTTTGATTCTGAAAAAGCATTTGATAGGGTGTCTTGGTCATACTTCATCTCTGCCCTTCTCAGATTCAGCTTTTGAGAAGAATTCTTGCAGTATATTCTACTTCTTTATAATCATCCAGTATCCTGCATTGTCACTAATAGATTCCTGTCGGGAGACATACCTATTCAGAGAGTGGTTCGTCAGGGTTGTCCTTTATCAGCTTTACTATACATCCTTTCAATTGACCCTCTACTTTGCCATCTAGAAGCGTCTTCAGAAGTGAGAGGGTTTGGGGGCCCTAACCATTTTTTCAAGGTGTCAGCATTTGTGGATGATGTGCTGGTTTTCTTGACGAATCCCCTAGTGTGTCTACTGGCAGTCATCTCTCTGCAGCATCAATTTGGATGCTTTGCAGGCTTAAAAATCAATAAAGATAAATCAGAGGCTATGGATGTGACAGGCACAGTGTGGACTGGATAGCAGGGGGAGTTCCCTTTGAAATGGGTAACTGGAGAACTTAAATATTTAGGAATAAAAATCCCCTTAAATAATCAAGACATTTACAAGGCCAATATACAACCGCTGTTGCAGCATTCAACCACTACATTGGCCCGCTGGTGCTCTCTACTATTGTCACTCATGGGTCGTATACAACTATTCAAGATGATATTACTCCCCAAGTGGCTATATATCATGCAGATGGTTCCTTTGTGGATCATCCAGTGTGATCATAAGGCTTTTAAATAAAGCTTTATGGCTCTATCTGTGGCAAGGTAAATGTGCCAGGCTGCCCCAATCAGTCATGATGCGCTCCCCAGAGGAGGGCGGGATTGGATTGCCAAATCTTCAACTATATAATCTAGTGTGTTGTCTTCGTTATGTCCATGATTGGATAGTATCACAATCGCATGTCTCACCTCACCAGCATTTACTAGAATGGTATGGAGTGCCTTCGTTAAACCCCCTACTTCAAATTGGCATAAAGTTTATACTGGGACATTTAAAGCCCCATTTGCTGCTACACTCCTGTAGAAGTGCTTGGATGAAGCTTTGCTCCTACGGTCAGCACAAGTCACGGTTATCTCCACTGATTACAATAGCATATAATCTTCTTTTTCCCCCAGGCACAGACAAAGGTACATTTTTGAACTGGCAGAAAAAAGGTCTTATTTATGTCTACCAGTTATATGATTCCAAATCAGGGCAAATGTTAACACCATCAGAATTACAGCATCATTTTCAGATACCTACAATTGACCATTTTGCATTGTTACAAATACAACACTTTCTCAGAAGCAATCCTCTCTGTCTGCAAAACTCACAGACATCTAGACTACTTCGAGAGGTTTTGAAGGATGGGGCATCTCATTGTCTGCCTATATCGGCCCTTCACAAAGAACTTGTTAAACGTACTAAAACGCAATGTCTTCAAAAGCTATATACTAAATGGTCGGAATGGCCCCTATTTACTTTATCATTCTAAGAATTAAAAAAAAATATTCTTAACTTTACCAGCCATTACTGAGAATGTTATTTTAAAAGAGTCTTACTATAAATTTTTTTGGCAGATCTATATACCCCCGGCCAAAGAATTCTTTATGAAAATCTCGGACTCCAAAATATGCTTAAAATGTAAATTGCTGGAGGGAACCTTCCTACACTCTTTCTGGGAATGTCTGGTTATACAAACCTTCTGGGAAATGCTTAAATGGAAATGTGAGCAAATCATGCAGGTAGCCTTATCCTTGACCCCTAGCTTGTGGCTTTTTGGAACTTCCACAGATCATAGTAGCACATTACAATTGCCTGACCTATTATTCTTACAAAAAGTGGGCCTGGTTGGCCGCAGGATCATTTTATCACACTGGATAACAGATCAAAGTCCTGATAGTGAACATTGGTTTCAAAGTATGTTTTGCCTATATTCTTTTGAATATGTGGTGGCCCAGAATGCATCATGCAAGAAGCGTACATTGCACCAACAGATATGGGAAGCCTTTTCACAATTCATCTCACCCTCCACCACCTAAAAATAGGGAAAGAAAGAGACACGCTGGCTTGACGCATTATGGCACATGCATCTGATGGGCTATGCATAGAGGTAATCAATCATTTAATGCACTATTTCTCCTAGATGGAACTGTCTGTGCCTTCACTTTCTGCTGGGCTTTGTGCTATTGAGGGACTGGGTATCTGGAAGACACCTTAAACAGGTTGGGGGATGGCTTAGACATTGCCGACTACACTATAGGCCAAGTTTCCTAATTCACTATTGACAATAGCTGAAATCATAGGCCAAGTTTCATATCTGTATTGTGAACTGAAAAATTAATAAATATATTATAAAAAAAACCCCAAAAAAACCCCCCTGCACAGTAGGAGATCACATGATACAGTGAAGGGAGTAGGATGTGATCTCCTTTCTCTGCTCTTTGCCTCTGTATCCTACCCCATCCACGGAGGAAAATTTATTTTTTTTGATTCGCCAGTCATCCTGACACTAGCCTTTAATGGTGGGAACTGTACCTGGTTGAGACAATGTCATCCTGGATGGCGAAAAAGGATAAATTAATCGCTCCCAGAGGATGATACCGGTTCACCCGAGACCTCACATGTGGCGGCTACAGCTGAGATGAAAGTGGTGGTGGTTGAAGCCCTGGAGCATAAGCTCAAGAAAATATTTGATAAACTCACTGAAGTTTCAGCATCTATAGGGACTTTGAGAAACGTTTCACCAAGGTCAAACAATGAGTGTCCGACTTTCAAGATGGCCTCCAAGTGTCTCAGCATGAAATATCTCTTTTAAAAGATTCGCTGGCTAAGCATGCAGAATGCCTGAAGGATCTGAAAAATCGCTTTTGCAGGTCCAACCTGAGATTTGTTGGTCTCCCAGAAACTGGATGAGAAAGAGCTACCCACGTTTTTGGACTTGTGGCTCTCCAAGGAGTTGGGTCTGACCATGGTGCATGGCCCATTACGGGTAGAGTGTGCTCACCGTTTAGGATTCAAGAAGGTAGAGACCGATTGCCTGCACATAGTAATTGCGAAGACTTTTAACTTCGCGCACAAGAGTGAGATTTTGCAGGCGATTTGTGCCAGGAAATCGCTCCTATATGACAATAAAAAAAATCTTGGTGTTCCAGGATTTTTCAGCATCCCTGGTGGCTCAGCACCTTTGTCCCATTTTGCTCTCAGCTACATGCTATGGGGGTCAGATCAGCTCTGGTGGTAAGTCCCAGTGAAAAGTTTGGCAATCCGAAGACAGTCTTAAATTATAAAGAACAGCAATGGATTCATTGTTTGGACACTGTACATCCAGGAGATTTGAATGTAGCAGTCAAATGGTATACGCTTATTTAATTAGTATGATTGTCATTTCCTTACTATTAAGGTGGGGGAAGTTTATCATTTTGAAACCAACCAATCCTCTTCAGCATATTTTGAAATGTTATAATTGTGATGGACAGATGTGAATTTTAAATAGCAGACTTGTAGGGGGTTCCGGTTCACTAGCCGGAAAAGGAACTTTAAGTTGCCATGATGATTGTCCAGTAATCTCTTAAACAGTAAGCATTCATCCTTTGAATGTAACATGGTTTACTGACATTGCCTATCTGCCTAAATAACCTGGCAGCGACTTCCCAAAATAATCCAATAACGAGACCCGAGGAGGCCTGGTGAAGGACAAAGAATCACACTGTTTGGATTGGCTGGGCACTGGCGAGTTTCCCTTTGTTTTTTCAGTCTGAGCTGGAATTTTGATGCTCTACAAACTATACCATCTTTTTACCAGTTGTCTGGTTAAATTGTTGAACTTTTGGCTCTCATATGATCAGGGACTTTCCTGCCACTGAATGGGATATTGGTGACTTTATGAGACTCTGATTACTTTATTTTTATCATTGTTGGTTTCATACCTTTTGGACAATTTTTTAAATGTTTTTTGCATCCTGCTCTGTGATTGGGATGGGATCCGTGGTATTAGATCCATGTGCATGGAAGTGATCTCACTCATATTTTGGGGAATGATTAAGCTTGGGGAGATTTGGGATCTTGGAAGGGTGGGGGGATTTTGGGTTGGGGATTATTGGGTTGCTATGTACTTTTTTCTTATGTGCTGTGCCAGTTTGCATGCCTCTTATGGACATTTACTGCGAGGTGGAGACCCCTGCTGGGAGGGTCTACACCTGGTAGAGTCTCTGCAACTTCTTTTCTGTGTGCCCTCATGTTCTCCTAGATGGCTAAGCAAGCGATCTGTATTTTTTCCTGGAATGTGTGTGGTATAAACGCTCCTCTTAAAAGGACTAAAATTCTCACTACCCTGAAGAAACATAGAAACATATATAGAAACATAGAAGTGACGGCAGAAGAAGACCATACAGCCCAGCAAGCTTTCACAGTTATTTTTCTCATACTTATCTGTTACTCTGACTGCTGAGGTCAGGGTCCTTATTGGTAACTTTTTGGTTCTAATTTTGTTTCCACACCTGCAATTGATGTAGAGAGCAGTGCTGGAGCTGCATACAAGTGAAGTATCAAGCCTAATTGGTTAGGGGGAGTAACCGCTGCAATAAGCAAGCTACTCCCACGCTTATTTGTTTACCCAGTCTGTGCAATTTAGTCCTTGTTGGTTGTCTTAATATAAATCCTCTTTTCTTCATCCTCCCTGCCGTTGAAGCAGTGAGCTGCGCTGTATATGTATTCAAAGTGAAGTATTGGTTCGGGGTAGTAACCGCCGCAACAAGCAAGCTACTCCCATGCTTATTTGTTTTCCCAGACTATGCAATTTAATCCTAGTTGGTAGTTGTCTGAATGTAAATCCTCTTATCTTCATTCCCTCCTGCCGTTGAAGCAGTGAGCTGCGCTGTATATGTATTCAAAGTGAAGTATCAGGTTTAATTGGTTAGGGGTAGTAGCCGCCACAACAAGCAAGCTACTCCCATGCTTATTTTTGAATGCAAATCCTTTGTCCCACATTTCCTCTTGCCGTTGAAGCATAGAGCAATGTTGGAGTCACATTAACCGTGTGTATGTTTATTGAATAAGGGTATTAATCACTAAGAAGTAGCTGTTGTTCCCGTAAGCCACCCCCATGCCTCTTCTCTTCATTCACATTCTCGAGACTTTATAGATCCACAGTGTTTATCCCATGCCCCTTTGAAATCCTTTGAAGAAGTCAGCGAATATAGTGTTCCTACAGGAAACCCACCTTAATAACCTGGAACCTAAAAAATTATGCCAAACCTGGGTAGAGCAGTACACTTTGCATCTGCATCCAATAGATCTGCTGGGACGGCTATTTTGATTCATAAGAATTTGCCGATTACCATACGATCCGAGATTAAAGACCCTCAAGGGTGCTACATCATTTTATTGGCTACCATTAAGCATGCTCCCATTGTTCTGTGTAACCTTTATGCACCCAATACTTATAATTCAGTCTTTTTTCAAAATCTTTATAAATTATAAATTACTTTTCCCTTACATAGATCATACTATAATTCTAGGGGGAGACTTTAATGCTGTCTGGGACCCTCAATTAGATAAATCTCACGCTGGTCCAACTGATAGCAGATCCAGTAAGGGGATTTCCTTTCTTGAAAGTTCCCTTCAGCTTGTGGATGCTTGGTGAGTGCTACATTCCTCTGAGAACGATTTCACTCACTTGTCTCGTGCCCATGCTACTTACTCCCGATTAGACTATATTTTTGTAAGAGGTAACATTTTTCTAAGATTCGGGATACTGGCATTGATGATATCCTTATTTCTGACCATGCCCCTGTGTGGTTCAGGCCATATGTAAATAACAGAACATTTCAAGTACAAATTAAAAACACTCTATCTGAAAAAATAACCCTAAAAACAGGAGTTCCACAAGGGTCTTTTTAACGTATATCTACTTCCACTATGCTATCTCCTCGCAGGACTAGGAATCTTACACTATGTCTACGCTGATGACATTCAATTAATCCTACCAATAGAGGACACTATTGAAAAAACAATAAGTTTAGCTATTATGTATCTTGACATTATAAAACAAATACTCAACCAAATGGAGCTGATCATTAACATCGATAAAACTGAATTCATACACTTAGAAAGAAAGAGCATGAATATCACACAAACTCCAATAATTCTTAACAGTAACCAAAAAATTGAATTAGCCAACAAGGTACGCAACCTCAGAGTAATAATCGACACAGAGCTAAACCTCAAACAGCACATAACACTAAAGGTTAAAGAAGGGTATGCTAAACTTATGATACTCAGAAAACGTAAGCCATTATTCTCGCTGCCAAACTTTCGCACAGTGCTCCAATTACTGATATTTGCAAGCACGATTACTGTAATGCTTTACTACTTGGTTTACCCTACACTCCGTTAAGACCACTGCAAATATTACAAAATTCCGCAGCTAGAATTCTCACTGGAAAAAGTAGAAAAGATCACATCACAGATACACTGGCCGAACTACATTGGCTACCCATAGAACAAAGAGTGAACTTCAAAGCTCTTTGCACAATACATAAACTAGTCCATGATGAAAAAGCAGAATGGCTGAACACAGCACTCAGAGTACACGTTCCACATAGAAATTTAAGATCAGCAAACAAAGCCCTCTTAACCATTCCTTCTGTGAAAACAGCAAGACTAACCCAGGTTAGGGAACGAACACTGTCCCTGGCAGGTCCCATATTATGGAACACAATGCCCCTTGATCTAAGACTTCAGAATAATCATAAACTTTTCAAAACACACCTCAAAATCTGGCTTTTCACACAAGCCTTCAAGAAAGAGAATGACGCAAGCAAATAAATAAGGATAAGCGGACTTAGAGCTCCCAGCTTACAACGTCCAGATTCTGCCTGGAAATTATTTTATCCCTCGTATAATTTTAGTCAAACCGTTAGGTTGAATAGCAATAAAACATACAATCCCCCATGAGAATTTCATCAATGAAAATTCCACATCATAAACTATACTTTAATGTCATATTGTTACCGAATAATAATGGCACCCTATATTTAAAGTATGATCTATAATTTCCTTGATATATGTGCCCTACTGTAAACTGTTATGATGGTAAATAACTTAATGACGGTATAGAAAAACTTTTAAATAAATAAATAAATAACCCAGTCTTCTTACATATGGTGCTTGCATTATGTAGCTATAATTTGGGTTACTCTTCCCCATAAGTGCATCACTTTGCAGTTGTCCACATTAAATTTAATTTGCTATTTGCAGGCCCGATTTTGCAAGGTCCTCTTGTGATTTAAGAACTTTGAGCAATTTTGTATCATTAACAAATGTGATCACTTCACTAGTTCCCATTTCCAGGTCATTAATAAATATGTTATAAAGCAATGGTCTCAGAACACATCCCTGGAGCACTCTATTATTTACCTTTCTTCATTGAGAACATTTACCATTTAGACCTACTTTTTGTTTTCTAGCTTTAACCAGTTTCCAATCCACAATAGGGCACTGCCCCATATCCCATGACTTTTTAATTTCCTAAGAAGTCTGAGGGACTTTGTATCAAATGCTTTCTGGAAATCCAGATATACTATATCAACTGGCTCACCTTCATCCCTATATTTATTTACATCTTCAAAAAATTGTAGCAGATTGGTGAGGTAAGGCATGCCTTGGCTAAATCCGTGTTGGCATTGCCCCATTAAACTATGCCTATCTATATATTCAGTAATGTTGTCCTTTTTGATAGTTTCTACCATTTTGCCCAGCATAGATACATACTCACTGGTCTGTAGTTTCCTGATTTAACCCTGGATCCTGTTTTAAAAATTGGCGTTACATTTTCAACCCTCCAGTTTTCAGGTACCTTAGATGATTTTAATGATAGTTTACAAATTACCAAAGTACTTCTGCAATTTCATTTTCAGTTCTTTCAGTACTCTGGGATGTATGCCATCTAGTCCAGATGATTTGCTACTCTTTAGTGTGAATTTGCCCTAGTACATCTTCCCAGTTTACTGAGATTTGTTTCCGTTCCTCTGAATCATCATCTTTAAATATCACATTTAGCATGGGTAACTGCCCTACATTTTCCTCAGTGAACACCGAAGCAAAGAATTCATTTTGCCTCTTTGTCATGGCCTTGTCAACCCAGGGCCGGTGTTAGCTTTTTTTGCTGCTCTGTGTGAACAAATATTGTGCTTCCCCCCATCCCCCCACCACACTTCATTCATTCTCTGTCTTGGGCCTGCCAAAAAAAGCCCAGCTCCTTCCAGCCTCTCTCACCTCACCTTACCTTGTAAGGTTCTCTCACCTCACCTTACCTTGTAGCCATGCCATTAGTCGTGTAGCCTTCCTTCCGCCTCTTCTAATGCATTAAATACATCTGACCTGGGCTTCCAAGATGTTTTTTTTTAAACAAGGGTCATGCCTGATGTAAACACTTTACCTTTGCAGATGTTCCTTTCAGTTTTTCCTTACCATTTTCCTCATTTTATCATAATCACCCTTTTGAAAGTTGAATGCTCTTGCAGTAGATTTCTTCTAATTTCTTTGAACTGGATTGAGGAAGAGCACTCAATGTGATCTACTTGGATTTCGGTAAAGCTTTTGATATGGTCCTACATAGGAGAATTGTGAATAAAATGAAAAGCTTGTGAGTGAGCGCCAAGGTTGTGGTATGGATTACAAACTGGTTGACTGATGGAAGACAATGTGTAATGGTAAATGGAATCTACTCTGAAGAGAGAACTGTGTTAAGTGGAGTGCCATAGAGATTGGTGTTGGGACCAGATCTGTTCAATATCGTTTTGAATGACATTACAGAAGGGATAGAAAGTAAAATTTGTCTATTTGCAGATGATACTAAGATCTGCAACAGAGTGTACATGCCTGATGGAGTAGAGAGAATGACAAGTAATTTAAGAAAGGTTGAAGAGAGGTTGAAGACTTGACAAGTAGGGTTTAATACCAAGAAGTGCAGATGTGGTAATCCAAAAGAGCTGTATATGATGGGGGGGGGGGGGGGGGGGGGGGGGAGGGGTAAAAGATTGATGTGCAAGGACCAAGAGAGGGATTTCGGGGTAAGAAGATGGTGAAGCAATGTGACAAGGCGATAGTTAAAGCCAGAAGAATACTGGGCTGCAAAGAGTGGAAAAACCAGTAAGAAAAGGGAGGTGATGATGCTCCTTTACAGTTCCTTGGTGAGGCCTCACCTGGAATACTTCATTCAGTTTTGGAGACCGTTTCTCAAAAAGGATAGAGACAGGATGGTGGCAGTCCAGAGAAGAGCAACCAAAATGGTGTGAAGTCAGTATCGGAAGACTTAGGAGGAGAGGCTGAAGGAACTAAATATATATATACCCTGGAAGAGAGGAGGTGCAGGGGAAATGTGATACAGACCTTCAGATACCTGAAAGGTTTTAATGATGCATAAACTTTGAACCTTTTCTGTTGGAAAAAAAATCAGTAGAACTAGAGGTCACAAAATGAAACTCCAGGGGCGACAACTCAGAACCAATGTCAGGTAATATTTCTTCACAGAGAGGGAGTTGGATGCCTGGGATGTCCTTCTTGAGAAAGTGGTGAAGATGAAAACAGTCAAAGAATTCAAAGGGGCATGGGATAAACACTGTGGATCCTTAAGGCTAGAGGATAGAAATGAAGAAAAAAGTGCATGGGGGCAACTTACTGGTACAACGGTTACTACTCTTAACAGAAGGTATGGTGATTACTGTCCTTAACCAATAAGCTTTGATGCTTTGATACAACTGCAACATTGCTCTCTGCTTCAACAGCAGGGGATGAAATGGAATTGGATTCAGACAACAACTAGCAAGGCCCCGATTTTTACGGTCTAGGGAACTGATTAGCATGGGGATAACTTGCATGGAGTAGCAGTTACTACCCTTAACATAAAGCATGGAACTACTACCGTTAACCAATAAGCCTTGATTCCTTTGAAACAACTGCAACATTACTCTCCACTTTGACGGCATGGGGTGGGGTGGGAGAGTGGAAAGAGGTATTAGATTCAGATGACAATCACACGGGCCCTGACTTTTACGGTCTGGGGTAGTGATACACAGACATAAGGGAAAAAGCACAGGACGGCTTCTATGGCCAAGACTATAAGCAAAGCATGTCAAGCAGCGCTGTCTGAATTTTCAAGAAAGCTCATCACCCAGTAAAAGAGAAATATGGGGGTTACCTGCACAGCAGGGCAGATACTAGCATAAGAAGCTTGCTGGGAAGTAGGGATGTGAATCGTTTTTTGACGATTTAAAATATCGTCCGATATATTTTAAATCGTCAAAAATCGTTAGGGCCACGATACAATACCAATTCCCCCGATTTATCGTCAAAAAATCGTAAATCGGGGGAAGGGGGAGGGCAGGAAAACCGGCACACTAAAACCCCCTAAAACCCACCCCCGACCCTTTAAATTAAATCCCCCACCCTCCCGAACCCCCCCCCCAATGCATTAAATTACCTGGGAGTCCTCCGTAGCGGCGGTCCGTGGCTAAATCGGGGGAAGGGGGAGAGCACGAAAACCGGCACACTAGATCGTGAGGTCTTCAGCCGGCGCCATTTTTCAAAATGGCCGCCACAAAATGGCGGCGGCCATAGACGAAAACGATTCGACGCAAGAGGTCGTTCCGGACCCCCGCTGGACTTTTGGCAAGTCTTGTGGGGGTCAGGAGGCCCCCCCAAGCTGGCCAAAAGTTCCTGGGGGTCCAGCGGGGGTCAAGGAGCGATTTCCTGCCGCGAATCGTTTTCCGTATGGAAAATAGCGCCGGCCATATGCGTATGGCCGGCGCCATTGTCCGTACGGAAAATGGCGCCGGCAGGAGATCGACTGCAGGAGGTCGTTCAGCGAGGTCCGGAAATCTCGCGAGGGTTCCGGACCTCGCTGAACGACCTCCTGCAGTCGATCTCCTGCCGGCGCCATTTTCCGTACGGAAAACGATTCGCAGCAGGAAATCGCTCCTTGACCCCCGCTGGACCCCCAGGAACTTTTGGCCAGCTTGGGGGGGCCTCCTGACCCCCACAAGACTTGCCAAAAGTCCAGCGGGGGTCCGGAACGACCTCTTGCGTCGAATCGTTTTCGTCTATGGCCGCCGCCATTTTGCGGCGGCCATTTTGAAAAATGGCGCCGGCTGAAGACCTCACGATCTAGTGTGCCGGTTTTCGTGCTCTCCCCCTTCCCCCGATTTAGCCACGGACCGCCGCTACAGAGGACTCCCAGGTAATTTAATGCATTTGGGGGGGGGATTTAATTTAAAGGGTCGGGGGTGGGTTTTAGGGGGTTTTAGTGTGCCGCTGGACCACCAGGTAATTTAAGGCATTTGGGGGGGGGATTTAATTTAAAGGGTCGGGGGTGGGTTTTAGGGGGTTTTAGTGTGCCGGCTCACGATTTTAACGATTATGACGATACTTTACACACACAAACGGCAACAATACGATTCCCTCCCCCTCCCAGCCGAAATCGATCGTTAAGACGATCGAGGACACGATTCACATCTCTACTGGGAAGATTGGATGGACCATTTTGGTCCTTTTCTGCTGTCATTACTATGTTACTATCTTATTTTTAGTGTCCTCTCTCCAGTTATTAATTCTAATTTGATCATGTTGTGATCACTATTGCCAAGTGGCTCTGACATTGTTACCTCTTGCACCAAATCCTGTGTTCCACTAAGGACTAGGTCTAAAATAGTTTCCCTTCTTGTTGGTTCTTGTACCAGCTGCTCCATGAAGCAGTCATTTATTTCATCTAGGAACTTTACCTCTCTAGCATGTCCTAATGTGACATTTACCCAGTCAATTGCAGGGTAATTGAAATCTCCCATTATTACTGTGCTGTTGGTTTTGTTAGCTTCCCTAATTTCTTTTAGCATTTCATTGTCTGTCTGTTACTTCTGGCCAGGTGAACGATAATACTATTTTATTCCCCTTTTCACCTGGAATTTCTATCTATAAAGATTCAACATTGCATTTTGTTTCCTGCAGAACTTTTATCCTGTTTAACTCAACACCCTCTTTGATACATAGTGCCATCCCTCTACTAATTTGATTTATCCTATCATTATAATATAATTTGTACCCTGGTATCACAGTGTCCCACTGATTATTCTCCTTCTACCAGGTCTCTGAGATGCCAATTATATCTATCTTTTCAATCAATGCTATACACTCTAACTCTCCCATCTTATATTTTAGACTTCTAGCATTCGTATACAGACATTTCAAAGCAGGTTTTTTGTTTGTGTTAACAACCTGCTTATCAGCTGAAAGGGATAATTTGGAATCTTTTTGCTCAGTCTGCTCTTTACTTCATGGCACTTAGTCCATTTTAGCATGTATTTCAGCCTCTTTACTGGGGTGCCCTGACTTCCCTGTTCTATTAGTTTCCTTCAAGGATACATCATTACGAATCATGCACCCCTGACCGACTGTCTGCGTTCCCCCATCATCTAGTTAATTGAGAACCATTGGCTAGGAAGATACAAACCCAAAGATCCTGAGAGATTCAAGTACAGAGAATTTATGAAGTTGACTAGCAGAATTGAAGAGATTTAGGATGGTGAAGAGAGATTCACATTTATCTCAATATACAGTACATCTTTGGCCATTCATAGCAAAATACACTGTGAATAGACTGGTCTTTTCTAAAACCAGATTGTAAGGAATCAGGTAGACAAAAAAAGCAGGATTTCAGGTTTCTATTTGAAAAGTAGTAAATGTATCTGTGCTGAGTTTTGGTTACATTTATAAAGATGTACCTAAGCAAACAAGTTGAATTGACTGTATAGCAGGAATTATGATGTATTTTCAGTTACTCTGGACATGTCTATTCATAAAGGGTAATACAGTTCCCTATAGAAATCTTTAGAACTCAGTATGCCTATCAAATGAGGCTCTGCCTGACAGAATATAATTTACATATATATTATATAACTGTCATTTTCTATAATATCTTCATAACTTGACAGCCTTTACAGTGCTGTGACTTAGTAGGCCCTGCAAGTGTCAAGTGGAACGTGACAGTGACTAAGTATTGAACACTACCTGTATATATGAAAAGATTTTAGACTTTCTGGAATTCATCCGTCCTTGTAGGGGGTGACTTTTTTTGCAGGATTTGTAAAATATTTTCTTTGTTGAATCGTTTTGAGGACTCATGAAACAAGCATGTTACTGAACATGAACTGCAATAAAAGTTTGACAGGTGCTGAAGAAAGCCATTTAAGTTGTTTCTTGGACAGCATCATGGCATTCTAATACCATTCCTTCCCAGTATCAAGAACTCAAGGTGAAGGTATGATGTGAGTTAGCAATATATAATGGGGGTCCATTTTCAGGAGCCTATTGTGTTGCAGGTTACTTTATGATAGCTTTAGAAAAAGTAGAAATTACCATAATGACACTCAACTCTTGGTTAAAAGAAAATAGATTGACTTTAAACATGAAAAAACTGAAATCCTCTACTTGGCTAGAAATCTTAAGCAAGAAATTCCATCTAATATCACAATAAATGGGCACATTGTTCCCATTGTAAAACAAGCCTCACCACATTATCTCTCCACCCCCTTGTAAATCAATTAGTGAGAAATCCTTTTTTTCAGCTTTGTTTAATATATAGATTATGTCCATATCTTGAAGAACAAGACCTTAAAACAATTATTCATTTATTAATTATAACACCTATTGATTATTGTAATATCTTCTTGGTCTACCTCTTTCCACGATACAAGCTCTTCAACATATACAAAATTCAGCAGCAAGAATAATTGTGGGACTTCCATTAAGTGAACATATTGCCCCGACTCTTTTGCACAACCATTGGTTACCTATACTTTAGAGAATTACGTTTTGGGTTGTGCTTTTTGTCTTTAAAAGGATTAATGGGATTGCGTCTCCTGCTTTTAATGCTGATATAAACTTTATCAGCCTACAAGAACCCTTAGGTCATGGAACCAGATGCTGCTAGAAGTACCCTCTTTCAGATTAATTCACTTAACTGAATCCCATGAGCAACTTTTTATGAATCAAGGTTCCATTCTTTGGAATCTTTTACCATTAGAGTTAAAGAAAGAATTTTTAATTAAAACATTTAAGAATCTGATTAAATCATTTTATTTTAGTTAAGCTTTTAATATTTCATAACATTTTTCTAAGGAAGACTAAATACGTTGTGCAGATGGAGAATTGAATATGGCTCACTGTTGTTGTCTGTCGACTTTTGCAAATTTTGAAAAAAGTTTTAAACGTCCAGGGGGTACTAAAGCTGGAAATTGGGCTATCATGTAATGTATGTCTATTTGAATTTGTGATGTTTTTATTTATTTATTTGTTTTAAAGATTTTTTATTTTTTTTGTATTAACTGTGAATATTTTTATTGTAAACCACTCAGTAATTGATGAGGGGTATATAAATTCTATAAATAAATAAATAAATAAATAACTGCACAAATATTTAAAGATGAACTTTTATTTGCCTTAAACCAATCAGTAAATTATTATTTATCACCTAGTTCCTGGTCCTGCTTGTTCTTTGCAGCATTTCCCTCCAGAAGATGCCACAGCTACAAATACACACATGGGACACACTAAAGTTTCTTTCATTGTCTGGGCCACAGACAAGAGTCTCCCCCCATAGAAGGAATTCCCCCCAGGTATCAAGAGTCAAGATGGGAAGGAGTCAGCTAACTGGAGCAGCCCCAGAGGTTATAAATGCCCCGGGTAAGGGTTATATAATTGTAGTTCAGCTTACTTATGGCTTTGAGGGCTTCTATTTGACTGGACTGAACTCAGAGGGACAGCTGGCTGTGAAACCAGAGAGTGAGTTGGTGTGCCAAGAGAAGATGGGAATGGGGCATGGAGTGGACTGTTGCAAGCTGTGAGAGGGCTGACAGTAAGCAAGAGCTTAAAGTTTAAATAATCATATGGCATTGCTGTTTTGGGGGGATTTATTGAATGAGCACATGAGCAGCAGAACAGCAGTATGTTTGTATGGGACATTGTGTTTGTGTGTCTGTGTTTGGGAGAAAGTGACAGAGTATGTAAGTGTCTGGGAGAGAAAGAGAGAGAGAGAATGTTTGTGTCAAGGAAAGAAAGAGAGGGAGGGGTGTCTGGGAGGGAAAGAGAGGGAGACAGGGTGTGTGTGTGGGTGCATCTTGGAGAGAGAGGAGGGTGTGTGTTTGTTTTGTGTCTGGCAGGGAGTGTTTTTGTGTCTGGGAGGGTGAAAAGGAGGGAAGGTGTGCATGTGTATTTGGGAAGGAGAGAGGGGGCAAGGGTATTCCTGTGTGTCTAGGAGAGAGAAGGAGGATGTGTATTTGTATTTCTGGGAGAGAATGGGAGGGAGGAAAGTGTGTGTGTGTGTCTGGAAGAGATGAGGAGAGGGTGTGTGTGTCTGGAAGAGATGAGGAGAGGGTGTGTGTGTCTGGGAGAGAGGGTGTTGTATGTATGAGGGAGAGTGGGAGGAAGGGTAGAGCATGTGTCTGAGAGAGGGTGCGAGAGTGTGTGTGTGTCTGGAGAGAGGGAGGGAGGGTTGTTTGTGACTGAGAGAGAGGGATGTGTGTGTCTGGGAGAGAGAGGGGTTGAAGGGTATCTGAATGTGTATTTGTGTCTGGGAGAGAGAGATGATTGGCCTTTTCTTTCAGAGGGAAGGTGGGGAAAGCTTCAGTCCCACTCCCCACTCATGAAAGATATGGCGGCTCTTTGCTATTGTGAATTCTGGTTTTGTGGCTCTTGATATGTGAAGGGTTGGCCACCTCTGCAGTGTAGAACATCTGCTAGATGTCAGCAGTTACAGCAACAGGCTTTTTTTATGAAGCTGATCAACCCTCCTAAAAGGCTGTTTGTTATGTATGGTCCAGTAAGAAGCACATCATTCAGAGAAACTCCTTGAAAATGAGAACTTGAATCATATATAATCCTGATTTGACCTGGTTTCTGAGGATGGTTTTACCAAAGATAGGAAGATACCAGCACTCTTCACCTTTCTTGAATGGCTGGTTCTGCATGTCAAATATATTTTCATGAAGACTACAAAATTATCCTTTGTCTATGGTTTTCATTTCAGAGTCCAACGGAAGGAAGCAAGTTGAGACAGAGCATGTGGGCATGTGGGATGGAAGTAGTGCCACCCAACAGTTTGACTCATATTTGAAGAATTTCTTATTTTTTGTCTTCTATTGAAAGAGGTTCATTCTCATCTCTTGTAGTCTGGAATACTGTGCTTTCAAGATCTTCATCATAGTTCTTTGTTGTTAAAGTGTTCAAATAGGTCTGTGCAGCATGACCTTGTTGTTCTTTGTAGCCAGGCATTTTTTAAAAAGAAGAAATGATTAGGACATGGTTAGCAAAAAAATGTACATCATTTTCTAGCATACTGGTAGTAAAAGCATTAACACTATCTGGTTTGTGCACTTTTATCAATTCAAATATCACCTACTGTTATGCAGCTAAGGTCTTGTCTTTGGGCAAAAGGAGTGTCATGTGGACCATTGCATTGCTGATGAACCTTGAAAAGTCTTAGCATGTCCCTACCAAGTAGAAGCAGGATCTGTGCATTGTTATCTGGAGGTGAGATACAATTTGCTATAACTTTCAGGTGGAGCTGATACCATGCAGCCTCTGGTGAAGACATTTCACTTCTATTGTTTGGTATCTGACTGCATTCTATAAGAATAGGGAGTGGTAGCTCAATCTGCCGTTAACAGCTTTTATGACATAACTATTTGACCTTCTCCCAGTGGTGTATATTGTCCCTGCTCAAGTTCTTAGTATGTAGGATGAATTATCTTTCTGTATGTTAAATAAGTCAAAGAACTCTGATCTGGCCAGCGATCTATTACTTTGATCATATATGATTGCGTCCTTACTGATGTCTCAGATTGTCCTTTAGGATGTACATTAACAAGGCATAGTTTTCAGCAGGATTTGCTCTATGTCTTTGATTACAAACTTCAATGCATTTGGGAATGATTTCTTGCTGTCTATTCTTCATCTCCCTTCCTGCTGTCCTTTGAGACAGGGTTAGAAGCTTTGGGGGGAGTTAATGTTTGCAGTATCTGGGTGCAGAGCAGAAACATGTTTGTCACTGTCATACTTTGTGCACTTAATGGCTGCTTTACAGTTTTTGGAGATGTGATTTATGGAAGAACAGCACCTGAAACAGATTCCTAATTCCTTGAGCAAGTTTTTATGCTCACCCAATGGTTTTTCTCTAAGGGTGATATTTCTTGCAGAAAGTACATTGTCTGTCTGGATCTTCTACCTTCTTGTTTTTGGAAGTAGGAAGAGTGGAAGATGTAGATGCCACAGGTGAAACTTCTGTTTTGAGCACAGCTACAGTTTTTTTTTAATGTTACCATACTTTTTAGTTTGCCGTTCATCCCAGAGCTGGCTTGGGCTGGTGACATCTGATGCATCAAGCATAAAACTCGGATCATTTCTCATCACTGCTAAGTCCCAGATGAACCTGGAGAAAATTGTGAAAGATGGAAAAGGAGAAATTAGTACTTACCTGATCATTTCCTTTCCTTTAGTGAAGGGTAGGTCAGTCCTAACAAGTGGGTTATACACTTCTGCCAGCAGATGGAAATGGAGCAAAAGCTGACATCACAGCTATATAGTCCCACCCTGACATCAGCCCGCCAGTAGTCTCTGGAAAAGCCAAACTGTGGACAAACCTGATTATACTCTAACATGATTAGCAACAAGCAACCATTCATGTTTCTCAACCAACAGGAACACTGAGTTCAGCCATAAGAAGGAAACTAAGGGCTAGAGAAGCCACTTACCAGTTATCAACGAAGAGCTGGAATCATACTCTGCATAGCTCGCCCTAAGAAGGCTAACCACAAAATAAAACTCTGACAGCTGAGGACAGGTCTGGGATTGACCTACCCTTCACTAAAGGAAAGGAACTTATCAGGTAAGTAGTAAATTTTCCTTCCTTAGCTTTTAAGTAGGTTGATTCCAATGAGTGGGATCTACCAAAGCTAATCCAAAAAGGTTAAGAGGCTGCCAGCAGCCCAGTCAAAACCACCCACACAAAAGCGGCTTTCTCCCTAGCCCTAACATCCAAGCAGTAATGCTTGGAGAAGGTGTGCAAAGATGACCATGTCACTGCTCAGCAAATTTCAGCAGGCGACAACACGCAGTCCGCCCACAATATTTCCTGAGGCTTCATGGAATGCGGTCTAATCTGTTTTGGTAAGGCAACCATAGCAGCCACATAGGCTGCTGTAATGATCTCCTTAACCCAGAGGGCAATTGTTGCCCAGGTCGCTGGTGCTCTCTGCTTACCTCCACCATGGAGTACAAACAGGCGATTAGACTTCCGAACAGTCTTAGCCATCTCCAAGTGCCACAGTAAATGATGCTTGACCTCCAAGGGATGCAAAAGTCGGTACTCAGCTTCATCTCTGTTCCTGTCCAAGGCAGGCAGAAAAATGGATTGATTCAAATGAAACTCTGAAACCATTTTGGGCAAAAAAGAGGGCACAGTCTAAAGTTAAACCGTACCTGGAGTGATAAGGAGAAAAGGCTCCCAGCAGGAAAGAGCCTGTAGCTCAGAGACCTGATGTGCCGAACAGATTGTTACCTTCAAGGTAAGTAGCCATAAGGAAAGAGTATGCAGTGGTTGAAAAGTTGGACCTGCCAAGAACTCGAGGACCAAGTTAAGATCTCACAAATGCACCAGAAGCCACAATGGGGGATGAAGATGTTTAACTCCCTGCAAGAAACGGGACACATCCAGATGGGAAGACAAAGGCCCTCCATTGATTCTTCCCCATATCAAGCTAGTGCAGCAACTTGAACCTTCAAAGTGTTAAGGGCCAAACCCCCAAGCAAGCCGTCCTATAAACATTCCAAAATCAAAGGAATATCCACCTTGAATGGTTGAGTACTTCAATCAGAACACCAGGCCTCAAAGACCCTCCAAGCTCTAACATAAGCTAGAGAAGTAGAAAATTTCCAGGCTCGAAGAAGAGTGGAAATTACTGCAGATGAATAACCATACTTCAACAACCGAGCCCTTTCAATGGCTAAACCATAAAACAGAACTGACCTGGATCTTCATGCAGAATGGGCCCCTGAGATAACAGACCTGACTGAGACAATAGTCGGAGGGGACTGCCCACCAAAAGTCTCTGGAGATCAATGTACCATGGCCTTCGAGCCAAATCTGGAGCCACTAAAAGGACGGTGTTGGTTTGACTTGCAATCTTCTGTATCAGATTGCCTATCAAAGGCCAAGGCAGGAACACATACAGCAGGGCGCCATGTGGCTACTCCTATGCCTATCACTTTGGGTCCTATATGTGACTGAAGAAGCGTGGAATATTCACATTGTTGAAGTTCGCCAACAGGTCTAGATCTGGTAGGCCCCAGCAATCCATCAGGAACTGAAAGGCCTTGTCCACCAGCTCTCATTCTCCTGGGTCCAAGATACTCCTGCTGAGGAAATCGGCTCTGATATTGCCCTTTTTGGCAATGTGAGAGGCAGATATGCTTAGGAGAAGCTGCTCCGCCCATACCATGAGTGCATCTATCTCCTCTGACACCTGTCGACTCTTGCTTCCACCCTGATGTTTGATGTAAGCCACATTTGTCACATTGTTGGACATTAACTGGACCGTCTGAGCCTCTAGCCGCTCAGCAAACCTCAGGTACACCAAACGAATTGCTTGTGCCTCCAATATGTTAATATTCCACTGCTGCTCTGCTGCATTCCAGCACCCTTGCACCACCAACCCCTGACAGTGAGTCCCCCCAGCCCTGAAGGCTTGCATCTGTTGTGAGCACCAATCAATCTGACATCATCAGGGAAATTCAGTTCCTGAGATGGTCCACGCGTAACCACCAGTTCAACTAGGATCTCACCTCTAACGGAAGAAGCAGCCTTACTACATAGTTCTGCGACTGCGGACTCCATGAGGAGAGCAAAGCATGATGAAGAGGGTGCATATGTTCCTTCGCCCAGGAAACCACTTGTAATATGGAAGCCATCAACCCAAGGACCTATAGATAAGACCGCACAGTCGGACCAACAGAGTTCCGCAAGGCCCAAACTTGCCGCATGAACATGTGGATCTGAGACTCCGGCAGAAACACTCTGCCCTGCCTTGTATTGAAACAAACCCTAAGATACTCCAGGGTCTGAGATGGCTGCAAATTGCTTTTGGCCAGATTCACCACCCAGTCTAGTTCCTGTAGCAAGGAAACCACCCTGGGGGAAACGTGAAGACTCTCTTCCAATGTCTTGGCTCGAATCAACCAGTCGTCCAGATAGGGATGAACTAGAATGCCCTCCTTGTGAAGGGCCACCACTACCACTTCCATGACCTTGGAAAAGGTCCAGGGCACCGTGGCTAGTCCGAAAGGCAAGGCCTGAAACTGGTAATGACAATCCAGGATGGCAAATTGGAGGAACCGCTGATGTTCCTGCTGAATGGGAATATGCAGATATGCCTCTGTCAGACACAGAGACATGAGGTACTCCCCTGCTTGAACCGCCATAATGACATAACACACTGTTCCATCCTGAAATGCATGACTCCTAGATGTCGGATGATGCTTTTGAGATCCAGTATGGGCCAAAACGACCCTTCTTTCTTGGGCATGACAAAATAAATGGAATATTGGCCCATATTTCACTGCGATTCAGGAACATGAATCACCCCTTTCAAAATCAACAGCCACTGTAATATCGCTTCCACTTCTACCCTCTTCTGAGGGGAGTTGCATGGAGAGACCATGAAGACATATTGAGGAATTTGAAGAAATTCTAGAGCATAACCATTCCAAACCACTTCGAGAACCTATTGATCCGAAGTAATCTGGGCCCACTGTGATAAAACCGGGATAGATGACCATCTATCTCCTGCAGCACCAGGTGAACCTGCAAACCTTCATTGGGAAGACCGAGGGGCTTTGCCTCCAGAGCCCATATCCTTTCATGGACCTTATTTATTTATTTTATTATTTTTATATACTGACATTCGATCTCAATTGAGATATCACACCGGTTTACATTCAGGTACTGTAGGTATTTTCCTATCCCCAGAGGGCTTACAATCTAAGTTTGTACCTGAGGCAATGGAGGGTAAAGTGACTTGCCCAAGGTCACAAGGAGTGACAGCATGACTCGAACCCTGGTCTCCTGGTTCATAGTCCACTGCTCTAACCACTAGGTTATTCCTTCTCACCTTGGGGGGGTGAAAGGATTGAAATCTGTGGAAGGGATGGGATTTCTGGGAAGAACCTCTCCCCTATAAGGCCAAAAATGCTGGTAGTCTCGAGAGTGGCCAATTGCCTGAGAAGTCCAGGAAATTGGCTTCTTATCCTTCGGCAAAAGAGGGATCTGGGGGTCTCCCTATTTACTTGCCATTTTTTCCAATTCGCCGCCAAACAAAAGCGAGTCTTTGAAAGGCAGCTTAGTCAGATTGGACTCTGAAATAGTATCTGTAGACCAGTTGCATAGCCACAGCTGCTGCCTGGCAGCAGTAACTGAAGCATCTCCTCTGGCAGCTGTGTGTGTCAATTTACATCCCGCATTAGCCAAGATGGCAGCCCCCGGTTCTACCATAGGCCCCAAATCGGACCTAATGCCACCATATTCTTGACAAAGACGCAAGGTAGCCTGACCTACTAGGCACAACAAGAAGTAATTTTCAAGTTCATTGTCACTGCCTCAAAGGCTTGCTTCAGGATAGCCTCAATCCTCTTATCCTGAGCATCCTTCAATGCCGCACCTCCCTCTACTGGGATGATGGTATCTTTCGTGACAGAACACACCAAGGCATTCATCTTAGTGAAATGTGACTGCTCATTGGCCTGCATACCTAACTGGTGTAAAATCGCCAAGACGTATCCTGCTTTATAGGATGCTTCAGGCGCATTCTATTCCAGATGAATCAACTCCAGGATTGCATCCAAGAGGGGAAAGAAACAAGAAGCCTTGCGCAGGCTAACCAAATTAGGATCCTTTTTCTGCATCCCCAAGGAGTCAGGCCCAGCCACTCTGAGGGTCTTCAGGGTCTGAGATATCAGACCTGGTAACTCATCTCTCTGAAAAAAACGTAGATTTCTATATGGCTCCAAATCTGGGGAAATGTCCCCTTCCTCACCAAAAGAGCCCCGCCATCATCATCAGTATCATCCTGATCCACCTGCTTTTCAGCTCTGTCAGACCGCACTGCACTATGGAGCTTGACCATGGAGACAGGCAGAGAAGCACTTGGAGTGCCTGGACCTTTCTTAGTAGGAACTGCTGCTTCAGCAGACCAGCCCTATAGAAATGTCTGCAATCTCTGGAAGAATTCCATTCAGAAAAAGGAGGCAAGGTCCATTCCAGGCCCCATATGCTCAAACCTGATGTCCTTCAAGCCAGTGTGCCATGAAAACTCGACCCATGGACCAATCAAGGGAGGTGACTCCCCTGAAATGTCTCCCTCAGTCCCATTCCCCTCAGACCAAAAAGATAGACCATTGTCGGCAAAATCGGAAGGAGACAAATCTCCCCGAGCATCCAGGCAATGCTGACACAGGCTTAAAGAAAGCTCCAGCTGAATGGTCCTGATGTGGCAGGCAGCACAGATAGATAGGTGCTTAGGTTTCTTCGCTGCGGGTGCAATGCTGTAAGCATGCAGTCTGATGAAGACTCATGCCTACCTTTCCCGCACATACAAGCGCACTTAAAATAGAAGCACAAAAAAATGTGCATCCAAGCCCACATGCCTAGGCTGCTTGTCTGACACAACACCCAAACTGAACGCCCAGAGCCAACGCCTAAGCTGAATGCCCAAGATGTGTGTTCAGCAGGAACACAAGAAATTGCCATGCTGGATCAGACCAAGGATCCATCAAGCCCAGCATCCTGTTTCCAACAGAGGCCAAACCAGGCCACAAGAACCTGGCAATTACCCAAACACTAAGAAGATCCCATGCTACTGATGCAATTAATAGTAGTGGCTATTCCCTAATAGCCGTTGCTATTAATAGCCGTTGATGGACTTCTCTTCCAAGAACTTATCCAAACCTTTTTTGAACCCAGCTATACTAACTGCACTAACCACATCCTCTGGCAACAAATTCCAGAGCTTTATTGTGCGTTGAGTGAAAAAGAATTTTCTCCGATTAGTCTTAAATGTGCTACTTGCTAACTTCATGGAATGCCCTCTAGTCCTTCTATTATTTGAAAGTGTGAATAACTGATTCACATCTACTCGTTCAAGATGTCTCATGATCTTAAAGCTCTCTATCATATCCCCCTCAGCCGTCTCTTCTCCAAGCTGAACAGCCCTAACCTCTTCAGACTTTCCTCATAGGGGGGAGCTGTTCCATCCCCTTTATCATTTTGGTTGCCCTTCTCTGTCCCTTCTCCATTGCAACAATATCTTTTTTGAGATGCGGCAACCAGAACTGTACCCAGTATTCAAGGTGCGGTCTCACCATGGAGCGATATAGAGGCATTATTACATTTTCCGTTTTATTAACCATTCCCCTTCCTAATAATTCCTAACATTCTGTTTGCTTTTTTGACTGCTGCAGCACACTGAGCCGACGATTTTAAAGTATTATCCACTATGATGCCTAGATCTTTTTCCTGGGTGGTAGCTCCTAATATGGAACCTAACATCGTGTAACTACAGCAAGGGTTATTTTTCCCTATATGCAACACCTTGCACTTGTCCACATTAAATTTCATCTGCCATTTGGATGCCCAATCTTCAAGTCTTGCAAGGTTCTCCTGTAATGTATCACAGTCTGCTTGTGATTTAACTATTCTGAATAATTGTGTATCATCCGCAAATTTGATAACCTCACTCCTCGTATTCCTTTCCAGATCATTTAAATATATATTGAAAAGCACCGGTCCAAGTACAGATCCCTGAGGCACTCCACTGTTTACCCTTTTCCACTGAGAAAATTGACCATTTAATCCTACTCTCTGGTTCCTGTCTTTTAACCAGTTTGTAATCCATGAAAGGACATTGCCTCCTATCCTATGACTTTTTAGTTTTCTTAGAAGCCTCTCATGAGGGACTTTGTCAAACGCCTTCTGAAAATCCAAATACACTACATCTACCGGTTCACCTTTATCCACATGTTTATTAACCCCTTCAAAAAAAAATGAAGTAGATTTGTTAGGCAAGACTTCCCTTGGGTAAATCCATGTTGACTGTGTTCCATTAAACCATGTCTTTCTATATGCTCTACGATTTTGATCTTGAGAATAGTTTCCACTATTTTTCCCGGCACTGAAGTCAGACTCACTGGTCTATAGTTACCCGGATCGCCCCTGGAGCCTTTTTAAATATTGGGGTTACATTGGCCACCCTCCAGTCTTCAGGTACAATGGATGATTTTAATGATAGGTTACAAATTTTAACTAATAGATCAGAAATTTCATTTTTTAGTTCCTTCAGTACCCTAGGATGCATACCATCCGGTCCAGATGATTTGCTACTCTTTAGTTTGTCAATCTGGCCTACTACATCTTCCAGGTTCACAGTGATTTCGTTCAGTTCGTCTGACTCATCAACCCTGAAAACCATCTCCGGAACTGGTATCTCCCCAACATCCTCATTAGTAAACACGGAAGCAAAGAATTCATTTAGTCTTTCTGCAATGGCCTTATCTTCCCTAAGAGCCCCTGTAACCACTCGGTCATCTAATGGTCCAACTGACTCCCTCACAGGTTTCTTGCTTCGGATATATTTAAAAAGGTTTTTATTATGAGTTTTTGCCTCTATGGCCAACTTCATTTCAAATTCTCTCTTTGCCTGTCTTATCAATGTTTTACACTTAACTTGACAATGCTTATGTTTTATCCTATTTTCTTCAAATGAATCCTTCTTCCAATTTTTGAAGGATATTTTTATGGCTAAAATAGCAGGAAGAATGCCAAAATTGAATGCACAGATGAGAAAGGAGGCACACATGGATGCGCAAGCGTGCGCTGACAGCCTGCAGCAAAACAGCGCGTAAAAGTACCCCATGGTCTACTGCGTGCCAAAATAGAAGAAGTTTGGGAGTGGGGCCTAGCCAAATGACTGCTCAACTCGCCATGCCTGCACTTTCTCCTCACCTCACAGAACTCCCCAGAGATGTGAGTGAGCAGCTGAACACCGAGAAAACAGACTCTTCTCCTGCTGACTTCCAGTCACTGACTCTTTTTTTTTTTTTTTAAGTTAAAAACTTTTACCTGAGCTCAACCCTCCCCCTGGCTGAGAGCAGGAATGGGTCCCGGCTAAGGAGGGAGAGGGCTAAAGCCTTTCCCGCTGAGCCGCTAATTGGAATTTAGGCCATGCCAGTCAAGGCTACCAGACTGAGGGCACTCTACTGAGGGAACGAGCACACGGTATCACCTCAGGAGGCAAGCAGTGCTACATAGACATCTCCTTTCTTCTTTTCTTCTTTTTTTTAACTCACAGGCAATCCCCCAAAGGGATTGCCATCTGCTGGAGAATACTGGTGGGCTGATGTCGGGGCGGGACTATATAGCCATGATGTCAGCTTTTGGTCCATCTCCATCTGCATCTGCTGGCAGAAGTGCATAACCTACTCAGGCCTGACCTACCTGAACACTAAGGAAGCATTATTTTCCATTTTTATTGTAAATCTTGGGAAACCCATTTTAACTGAAGGCTGTATGGTAGTTTCTTCAAGATTGGCCTTACTCCATTGGCAGTGTCTAGATGCCTGAACCTGGAAGATATCTTTGGCTACCTGTGGTTCCAATGGTAGATCTCCGAGCTCTTTCAGCTTGTGGTAATTTTGAAATTTTTGTAAAGTTCTAAGTCCTGTTGAATAGAGCACTCTCAATTGCTTCTGGGATATCATAGCATTGTTCAAGTCTTTGCCACATTGCAGTCAGGTCCACTGAGAGATTATGTATGTGCACTGACCTTAGCCTCTTTATGCATATCTGAAGCACTTCCCAACCATTTCACCAACAGGTTAATCTCCACACTTGGGGTAATGTTCAGTTCTGAGATGATGCCTTTGAATATAGATTTCCATGCCCTGTACTTTTCTGAGCAGTCATTGAACCTGGTAAGCCCTGTCTTGTCAGGCTCATGACAAACTATGGCCTGAGTTTGTGTATGATGAAATACTTGTAGGATACTCTTGGAAATTATATGACTGTGTTAATCCCCAGGCATGTCAGTTTTAAATACCAATTAGAGCCATTTTGGTCAGGTGCACTCTGGCCATGTGAAGGATGTGTGTCATTTATCCTAGGAGGAGGAGGCAGGGTTGCAGCCATATCATGACCCCAATTCACATGGGGTAGTTGAGTGCGGGCATGAAGTGGTGTGTATCTTTGTGCAGGCGTACCTGGATCTAGAGCCAGTGGTAGTGCATTCATGATAGGATGTACCTGGAGCTGGTCTCTGTCAGGAGCAATATATTTACTTCATAAGTAGACTGTATTTCTTCAGCATAAGACACCACATTATATTGAGAGAGCAAGCTGCAATATCGAGTGGAATGGCTTACTTAGCAAATAGTTTCTGGTATGCTTGTCCCACAGCCATTTCAAGGACCTCAGCCTGGGCCTCAGCTGCAGCTGCTTCTTTTTCTTGTTGTAATATTTCTAGGTTTGCTTCTAACTCTTCTTACATGCATTCTGCTCCTTCTCTTCCAACTTGGCTTTCTGTCATGCAGCAATGGCAGCAGCAGCATTCCTCTGCTCTTTCTCCACGTTAGCTCATTCTGGTTTTAAGGCTGCCTCTTTCCTGCTATAAAATGCATCTACCTGTGCAGCTTCCACTTCAGCACCTGTTCTGGCAGTGGCTGCTACACCTGTAGAAGCCAGGTCTGGGCACACTGATCTAGAGGATCTGGAGCAGTGATATGCACTTTCTTTTCAACATTCCATTTGAGATGTTCCTGCAGGCTTTTCTCCAAATTGATTTGTGTTAGGAAAGTGAATTATTCTTGTGACAAGAAAGATTCTGTAAGCAGACCTAAACTGGCTCAAAGCTTGTTTATTTGGTGTGCTTGTAATATTACACATACCTCTCAGAGTCTTTTTGCAGGCTTTGTCCAATTTCATATGATACTTGTCTCAGACAATATCATGGTTTTCTCCGGGGCTTCTTTGAGAATGTCACAGTCCACGTAGGCCTTCCCCTTTCCTGAAATGCTGAGGTGGGATTTCAGTGTCTGGTTTCCAGAGACATGGTAATGCTGTCTGTGGGTTTAGGTTGTGCTATGATACACTACTTATCAGTTTGTAGCATTGGGAACAAACTTGTAACAAGGATGAAAGCTGACAGAGTTCAGATGGCGCTGGTTAGAGTCTTGTGGATCAGCTGGATACGTAACTCAGAAGTCAGTGGAACAGCTTGTGTGGAACTTGTGCTCCGCTTCTGGATCTGACTGTGTGTCTGGAGCACAGCAGTGAGGAGAGGCTCCAGACACACAGTCAGATCCAGAAGCGGAGCACAAGTTCCGCACAAGCTGTTCCACCGACTTCTCAGTTAGTATCCAGCTGATCCACAAGACTAACCAGCGCCATCTGAACTCTGTCAGCTTTCCTCCTTGCCACAGGAGTGAATCTGCTGTATGAGCCACTGGGTTCCTGCATTTTTTATTTTATATTTTATAAAATGTAAAGGCCACACTATCCCATGTTCTAGGCAGCTTACAGAAATACCCACATGAAATACCTTGAAACAGATCAATAAACATGACAAAAAATATATAACCACCCCCCCCCTTTTTCTTTTTTACTATTCTATACTTGCTGTCTTCACAGACAGAGGAGGCTGCTTCTTCAGCTCCAAACTTTAATAAAGGTAACACATGTAAACAGAGTCTTACAATGAATAAACTGGAGTATGGAGCAACCAAAGCAGTTTAGATTACTTGAAAATAAAGAAAGGTAAAAAAAAAAAAAAGGATTCTTTGGCAGGGTTAGGGCAGGTTAATTGCTGAAACACAAGACTGAGCAGACCTGACTAGACACATGAGGAAAAGGTTTGTTTCCCTACTTTCCAGCTGACCATTAACTCTTCAAAGAAGCATTGAATGTCCAGGCCAATCACCAGTAGACAGTATAACAGAAAACAAAACTTTATGCAGAATAAAAGTATGAACAACAGCATTAATAAACAAACAGATAAAGCTGCTGTGGAAGCAGGACACTGTGAAAGCAGGACAACACTAAACAAACAGGAAAACACTTGTGAAGGCAGGGCAGTGTCAAAGTATTGCTTTGAGAGCAAGGCTGGATGTACTGGGAACTAGATGCATGTTCCTAATTTCCTGTCACAATAAAGGACTAGGGGGGGGTTAGGGGGGGGGGGGAGAGGGGGAGGGTGCCCACCTGCTACAAGATACTGATTACTGTGTCTATTGAATTTTGGGGGAGGAGGTAAGGAGGCATTTTGGGCCTTTAGGACAGAGCTATAAGTTTAATTTTATGGGGGACTTGGGGGTTGGCAGGATTGGCTGGCAGGGCTGGCCCAGGTTTGATTGGTGGGAGGTGGGATATCGGGCTGGGATGTCCACTTGAGGGGATTTTTAAAAAATCTAGCTTTGCTTAACCTGCTATATTTTCTGTATATATCCAGTTAAGTTAAAATTAGCCGGGAATATATTCTGGTTAACTTTATCCCTCCTTAAGTACATGTCTAGAGATAGCTAGAAAATAACTTTTTCGGCTAATGTCAAATATCAGCGTTAGCTGAATAAGTTATATGGTAATTCATCCCCACCTGGAACACCCCAAAACCCCTACCATTTATCCAGTTAAATGGCCCTGATATCTAAACTTGGCATTTATTCAGATAACTTTAGAGTTATATAGATAAATGTCTTTGAATTTTGACCTCAGGATGTAACAACATATGTAACTTTTATTTTTATACGGATTGTAAAGGGGGTCACTGGTTGACCCAGCCAATGCCTTGAGGAAAGAATTACTTCATGCTATCTGTTTTCAGGAAAATAGTGCCATTCTGAGTAGGCAGGCAACATAAACACCAATGCAAAACAACAACATCAAACGCTGTTTACAATCTGTCAGCCACAGTCCTGTAAACTGAGATGATTATGGTTCTCACCCCCTCTTTTCTCAGCCACCTCATGCTGACCGGTCTGCCCTTTCCCCAACACAGAGATTCTTTAAAATAAATTAACAGTTTGCCTTCCAGATCAGAATTTCTGCCTGCCTCTGTCAGCTTAATAAGCTTTTCCACTCCTCTCTGTGGCTCTCTGGCTCTCAGGGCTTAGCTAGCCCTCTGGGAGTGGTTCTCTGCAAGCAGCTTGGCCTTTTACTCTACCAGAAGGTTCCTTAATTAGCTTCAGGTGACCAATTATGGGCTCAAGCTGTCTGAGAACTACAACCCTCCCCCCCCCCCCCCCAATTAACTACAACATCGAACCTTGGGTGGCTTGGAGTCCTGTCCCATCCTCTGCCAGGCCTCCCCCCCACCCCCCCACAGGGAACCCTTCTATTGCTTTTGTCAATTAATGTAAATAATTCTCTGTCTACTTCCCTGGGGTTCAGTTTGTTACTTTCAGGTTTCCCTTCTTCTCTTTCTAAGGGAACAAAGAAAAGGCAGTGCAGGCCTGTCCTGCACTGCCGCCTATAACTCGGGGGGGAAAAGCGCGCGAAGGAGAGGTAGCGGGTGCAGGGGAAGAAGGCGGGGCAGAGGGGGGAGGGGGTTTAGGGAGGAAGGAGGGCTATTCGTCGGTTGAGTTGGTCTTCAAATTGATGGGTCCTGATTGGCTGGGGGAGCTAATATTGCGACGTTTATGTTGGGTTCACCACATAGACCGGGTTAGCGTTCCTAGCGTGAGGTTCGGCTTGACGTCGGGCAAGAGGATAGAGTTATAGCGGTCTTTTGGTAGTGTGAGAGGATTAAAAAAAAAAAAAGAGAAAAATATTTTGCCAATCCAGTACGAGCAGCGTTCGCGCGGGCAGGTTGCGACGAGCAGAGCTGCGTGCTGTAGTGGCCGAGAGCATGCTGCGACGTGGAAGAGAGCCGTGGTGCCGGGTCGGGCTTGCGCACGCCGGTTAACAAGGCCGGAGGTCGAAGGAGAGGTGCGGCAGAAAGAGCTACCTCAGCTTCGACAGAGGCGGCCCGGCCGGTGCAGGCTAGTATTCCAATAGCTCAGTCTCCGGTCACTAGCTCAGGGGAAAGTGGGCCGGAGGTTGGCCCCATGTTGTGCCAGTTTCCTTTCAGCACGGCCAGAGTGACCGAAGCATGTGCTCCTCTCGATTTGTCACTGAATGCTTCGGGGAGTGAGTTCCCCACTTCCCTTAGCCCCCCCCCCCCCCTTAGCAGTTGATCGTACTGCCGTGGCAGTCACCTTTGGAGCAGTTGGTCGGGAGCGGGGAGATGGGGAGGGTGGGGCACGAAGGATTAGGCTGAAGGGTAAAGTCCTGGCAATGCTTAGTGAAGGGAGAGTAAGCGTAGGGGAGGAGTTGTACGAACTGGGAGGGAGGCAGGTGGCTGCTTGTTATGGCGCAGGCCGTGCCAGGGAGTTGGGCAGCCTGAGCAAGAGACGTGCACAAAGGGGGTGCACAGGGCGTTTCGAAGGCAGTCAGGCTGGAGGCGACGATGTGCAGCAGGCCTTACCTCCCTGTCTGTAGAATATGGGGTATGACAAAGGAAAGTTGGAACAAAGATTGTTTCCTATGACCTAGGAGCTCCAATAATGCAGTTTTGGGGAGAGGGAGGGTGGTCTCCTCCCATGAAAATGTGAGTATGAAGACTTATATTGCTGCAGTAAAAATTCTCTGCGTTTAATTGCTGTAGATTCCCTCAGAAATATTTACAATCAAAATGGTGTGGGGTCACAGGGTTGACATAATACAGACTTAATTACCTGAAAAATATTAGAAATGCACATAAGACAAACCTTTTTCATTGGAAAGGAAGCTGTACAACTAGGGGTTCATGATTTGAAACTCAAGGGGAGTAAACTCAGAAACATTGTCTGGAAATAATTTTTCACAGAAAGGGAGGTGGATGCCTGAAATGCCCTCCAGGAAGAAGTGCTGAAGATAAGAATGGTTACGGAATTCAAAAGGACGTAAGATAAACACAAAGGATCTCTAACTGCTACAGGATGGAAATGAAGAAACAGGGTGACATTTCTGCAAAGGAGATGACCTGCACGGAGCGGCAGTTACTTTCCTAAACAGAAGACATGGGGGTCGACTCCATGGAGCGGCAGTTACAACTCTAGGTAGCTTTCTGAGCAGATTGGATGGGCCATTTTGATCTTTATCTGCTGTCATTTACTATGTTACTATACTAATCTAGAGCCCCAATTTAACATCCCATAGGCATAGACTAGAAAAAAGCCCTTTGATAAATTGCTCCTGAACTACTCTGGTACTAATTATTTTTTGAGATCACAAAGTCCTTACCAATTAAGATGAGTTGTACTAACTTCACAGATGTCGTTGGGTCTGTACATGGCTTACCATCTAAAAGTATGTTTAATTGTCTAGTAGTTACATTTCATAAAAATGGAGATACTGGCAGGCAGATAAGGCCCACTTGGCCCACCCATTCTATCCATCTGTGCTTTCAAGTTCTTACTAAATCTCTGATCTTCTCCTACCCTCCTTCTACCATTGTGTGATTCAGCACTCCCAATGTATGATTCAGCTCTGCCAATGTTTTGGTTTCTATCTCTTCTACTAGAAGTTTGTTCCAGGTGTTTATACCCACTCAGTGAAAAAGTATTTTCTCACATTATTTTTGATCATCTTTTTCCTCTGCTTCATATGATGATCCCCTTGCCCTTCAGTTTTTCATTCTATAGAAAATACTGCCTTCTAACCATATTGAAGTTAGCCAGAAATGTGAATGCTTGTTTTATATTTCTCGTTTTATGGAAGTCAAAAAGCGTTATTTTATCTCTGTTCAATGTAGTGCAATGTAGAGCAATATAGTTCCATTTAGCTAATAATGTTCTTTCCTGATTTATGCTATGTTGGTTATGAACAAAGATAGATTATAATAAGATTAAATGATATGTAAACAAATTTGTATAAGGTTGTTTTGGCTCTATGGACAAGATAAAAGATAACTATAATTGGTAGAAAATAGATATAAGGATGTGTGACCTTTTCCTATCAGTAATAAAATGTATTGTGCTTGTAGATAATTGCAAACTGAACCTAGGTCAGGTTGACCTGTTGATTAGGCAGGTCCTCAAACCTATGGTATTTGAATAAAATGCAGAGATATAACTGTATTGGTCAAGTTAAGATAAAATTCTTGTAATGTTTTGCTTTATCATGCTGACCTTGTGTTTAGAAACATTATTTAAGATTAATTGTAATTACTGGATTTTGAAATTGCCACTGAGAGCCTGTTTTGGTTTGTGGGTATGTGGACCCTTGGCCCGAGATGAGAGTTGTTACTACCCCACAGGTCCACACATTTGGGAGGCCAGGTCAGGCACAGCAGGAAGCTCTGGGTGAGACTGTGGAGAGGTCCCGAGGAGCCAGGAGGGATTCCCTCAGTAGATAGACAACCTGGAGATAATACCTGAGCAGAGACCCCCGAGGGGGAAGGCACTAGGCAGTCTGCAGAGCGGGAGGCGCGAGACTGGCCGTGCAGAAGGTATTCCGGAGAGGCAACCCTGAGGGGCGGAGCCGTGCAGCGAAGGAGGTGCTGATTCAATGGCGTAGGCCAACCCGTGGAGCAGGGAAGCCCGAGTCATGTCTCCAATAATGATGTATACTCAGCCCCGAGGAGCGGGAAGCCCTGACAGTCTCTGTATGGCACAGAAGCACTGCCCCAAGGAGCAGGGAAGTGCTGGCAGTCTCTGTGTCGCATGGAGCACTGCCCCAATGAGCGGGGAAGCACTGACAGTCTCTTGTATAGCACGTAGGCACAACCCCGAGGAGCGGGGAAGCACTGAGGTAGAACTCCTGAGTACTAAAGGTGTTCCAGGAGCAGCCCCGAGGAGCGGGGAGCCTTGCAGGGTAGGATTTCAGGAGGCGCAGGGCCAGCCCAAGGAGCAGGGGAGGCCAGGAGACCAAGTCCCTGTAGAGTGTGCACACACTGGCCCCTGAGGAGCGGGTACCAGACAGAGTCCAAAGTCCAAGTAGTCTGATAGCGTAGCCACAGAAACATGAAGGCAGGAGCTTGTAGAAACGTACGGAACTCGTTGCTAAGTCCGCTAGCTGGGGGTGAAAGTGGAGCTTAAGTACCTTGATCCGATGACATCATCAATCAGGGACGCCCCCGAGGTTCCCGCCACAGAGGCTTCAAAGGAGGGTTCGGTGACGCATGCGCACCTAGGAAGGCTAGAAGTCAACGTGGGTGGCAGTGGCATCTCGGCTGCCACAAGGAGCCATGGGGAACGTGGCAGTGGAGACTAGCCTGCACCACGAGCAGGCTAGTAAGGATGTAAGTAGACGCGGTCGCAGCCATCTGCGACCGACGGGCATAACAGAGCCTATTGGAAGTGTGGTTTTCTCCCTTGTGATATTTTTTGTATATGAATATTCCATCGTCATTTAAACTTGGTAGATTTGTACTGCAACAGGTTCATTTTTGTCTATTTTAAAATTGGGAAGAGAATCATCAGGGCCTTTAGAAAATTTTAAAATTTCCACACTTTCCCTTCTTTCTTCCAGAGAATACATCCTTAGCTCTTTCTCAGGCCGATGCAATAACCTGTGTAATAATTAAGAGCCTGTGTGCTGAATTTCAGCACACAGTTTTAACACACAGGTAAAAATTTTCTTTTCTAAATTTCCCAAATAATTTTTATTTATTTAAGAAGGCTTTACAAGCTTTTTTGTTAGCAAATTCTTCAATTAGAAATAGATATATTTAGCTTTTTATCAAATTTTGACCAAAAAAAGTAGGCCCCTTGAACATTGTAGGCCCTAGCCAAATGGCCATGCTGGCACCCCCTCTCTCCTGGAGTGGGTGATCTGAAAGCACTGAAGCAATGTGACAAGGCGACAGCTAAAGCCAGAAGAATGCTGGGCTGCATAGAGAGAGGAATAACCAGTAAGAAAAAAGAGTTGATAATGCCCTTATACAGGTCCTTGGTGAGGCCTTACCTGGAGTACTGCGCTCAGTATTGGTGCCTGTATCTCAAAAAGGCTAAAGATAGGATAGAGGTGCTCCAAAGAAGAGTGACCAAATTGGTGAGGGGTGTTGTGCCCGTTGGTCGCAGACGGCTGCAACCTCTCATACTCACCTCTTTTTTCCCTGCACCGTCAATCATTGGGAGAATGGCGGCCTCCGCCAACCAACACCGCTGCCGACCGCTATCTTACTTCCGGCATCACATAGGCGCGCGCAGGGCCTCCTTATGTATACGACATGGCGGGAACCTCGGGGGCGTCCCCTCCAGATGATGTCAGCACCACTAGTGTACTTATACTGACTGGCCCATTGCTAAGACGAGTTAGCAAGGAGTTCTCTTGCTTGTTAAATCTGCTCTAACTTGGATCTTCTGTTCCAGACTCTCCTCCTCGCATTTGGATGCTCTGAGTACCCATTCTTCGGGGGCTTTTCTGCATCTTGGCTATCCATTCCTCGGAGGGCCCTCCTTCCTGGGACTTCCTGACCTGCTCCTCGGGTATCTCTGCTGGGACTTACTTGTGTGAGTACATTCTCCAACTTAAATCAACCTTGCTGAAATTCCCGTTCCTCGGGCCACTACCGTTCTTCAGTCTGTCTACGCTACTTATCCTGTGCCTCAGGATATTGCTCCATCTATACAAGGTCTACGGCCTAGTTCCTGTATCACAGACCTCTGCCTCCTTGGCATCTATAGTACAGTTTCCTCGGCATGCAGGCCACTACCGGATCTGCACTCAGAGGAAATTCCATCAGTCAGCAGGAGTCTCCTGGTATACCTCACACTGTGGGCCACTACTGGATCTTTGTATCTACATTACCATCTTGACTACTGTATTTGCTCAAAGACTGTGTCTATTACATTTCCCGCTCCTCGGGTTAGGTACTATCTTTTCTCCCTAATAAAGTCTCTCTCACAGCTGTGTCCTATGTTGGTGAGACCACGCCCACTGACAGTGAGGCCCACTGGGCTCCTCCCTGTGGGCAGAGACATCTCTCACCTCGGCCTGGGGTTCACAACTTCATCAAAACCATAACAAGGGGTCAGCATTGGAAGACTTATGAGGAGAGGCTGAAGGATATGACTATGTATACCTTGGAAGAGAAGAGGTACAGTGGAGATATGATACAGACCCTCAGATACCTGAAAGGTTTTAATGATGCACAATCATCACACCTTTTCCGTTGGAAATAAATTAATAGAACTAGAGGTCGGGGGGATGACTCAGAACCAATGTCAGGAATTATTTCTTCATGGAGAAGGTGGTGAATGCCTGGGAATGCCCTTCCAGAGGAGGTGGTGAAAATGAAAACAGTGAAGGAATTCAAAGGGGCATGGGATAAACACTGGATCCCTAAAGGCTAGAGGATGGAATTAAAGAAAAGAGTACATGAGGGTAACTGGGGGTAACTTGCTGGTGTGGCAGTTGCTGCCCTTAACAAATTACAGTATCAAGGCTTAGTGCAACTCCATCATTGCTCTCTACTTCAACGGCAGTGAGAAAAGGGGAACTGGATTCAGGCAGCAACCAACGAGGGTCCTGACTTTAATAGTTTGGAGAACAAATAAACATGGCGGCAACTTGCTGAGGAGGCTTTCACTGCTCTTAATCATTAAGCCTGATACTTTTGATGCAGCTCCATCATTGCTCCATGGCAGGGTTTAGGGAAAATTGGATTCGGACAGCATTCGAGGGCCCTGACTTTTACAATCTGGGAAACTGATAAGCATGAGGGTAACCTGCACAGTGCAGCAGATACTGGCATAAGCTTGCTGGGCAGACTGGGTGGATCATTTGGTCCTTTTCTGCCGTCATTTCTATGTTTCTATGTTTTTATGTGCGAGAGCATAAGAGTGTGTATGTGTGTGTGTGTGTGAGTCAATGAGCATGTGTACAAGCTTGTGAGTCAGTGAACATGCATGTGAGCATGAGAGAGCGTGTTTGTGAGGGTACATATGACAGAGTATGTATGAAAATGAACATGTGTGTTAGAGAGTGTGTGTGTATATAAGAGAGAGAAGAATTTGTGTGCAGCCCTATGCCTGCCCGATCCAGGACAATTCCAGGGTGATAGGAATCAAAAGTTCCCAGGTATAAAGAACTTGGGATTTTTAATCCTTATTAGTTTAAATTATTAGATGCTATAAACGTGCCTGCTGTTTTAAAATATTTTACTGGTTTCCAATTATTGTATGTTCTATTTGTCATCTGTTTTGAAATATTCTTTTTTTAGCATGGTATTACTATTATAGTTGAAGTTTTCTATTTTTTTTTATTTTAGTGTTTGATATTTTATGAGGAAAGATGGTGATTCTGTTTTTCCATTGTTGCACTGGTTGTTACGATTTCAATTTGGTTTTTGTTTGCACGTTTCTACCTTATGGTATTTTTATTCTGTGTTTGAGGGTCTGTGTTCTTCACATTTAACAGAGTTGACATATACTGTTAGTATGTAGTTTCTGTTTAGGGATCTATAACAGCCTGACATTTTCTTTTCCCAATAGGAGGTGTATTGGTGTTTTAGAGTCTGGTGTAATATTTACCATGTTGCCTTTTTATAGGTAGGGTTGTAAAAACATAAGAAATTGCCTGGGTCAGACCAAGGGTCCATCAAGCCCAGCATCCTGTTTCCAACTGTGGCCAATCCAGGCTACAAGTACCTGGCAAGTACCCAAACACTAAGTAGATCCCATGCTAGTAATAGCAGTGGCTATTCTCTAAGACAGTGGTTCTCAACCCTGTCCTGGGGACCCCCCAGCCAGTCGGGTTTTCATGATATCCACAATGAATATGCATGAGAGAAAATTTGCATGCACTGCCTCCATAACATGCAAATTTTCTCTCATGCATATTCATTGTGGATATCATGAAAACCCGACTGGCTGGGGGGTCCCCAGGACAGGGTTGAGAACCACTGCTCTAAGACAACTTGATTAATAGCAGGAAATGGATTTCTCCTCCAAGAACTTATCCAAACCTTTTATAAACCCAGCTACATTAACTGCACTTACCACATCCTCTGGCAACAAATTCCAGAGCTTAATTGTACATTGAGTGAAAAAGAATTTTCTCCAATTAATTTTAAATGTGCTACTTGTTAACTTCATGGAGTGCCCCCTAGTCCTTCTATTATCCGAAAGAGTAAATAACCGATTCACATTTACCCGTTCTAGACCTCTATCATACCCCCCTTCAGCAGTCTCTTATCCAAGCTGAACAACCCTAACCTCTTTAGCCTTTCTTCAATGGGAAGCTGTTCCATCCCCTTTATCGTTTTGGTTGCCCTTCTCTAATTTCTCCATTGCAACTATATCTTTTTTGAGATGCGGCAACCACAATTGTACATAGTACTTAAGGTGCGGTCTCACCATGGCGCGATACAGAGGCAATATGACATTTTCTGTTTTATTCACCATTCCCTTCCTAATAATTTGTAGCTTTCTGTTTGCTTTTTTGACTGCTGCAGCACACTGAGCTGACAATTTCAATGTATTATCCACTTTGATGCCTAGATCTTTTTCCTGGGTTGCTCCTAATATGGAACCTAACATCATGTAACTACAGCATGGATTATTTTTCCCTATATGCATCACCTTGCACTTCTGCATATTAAATTTCATCTGCCATTTGGATGCCCAATCTTCCAGCCCTGCAAGGTCCTCCTGCAATTTATCACAATTCACTTGTGATTTAACTACTCTGAATAATTTTGTATCATCTGCAAATTTGATTACCTCACTCGTTGTATTCCTTTCCAGATCATTTATAAATATATTGAAAAGCACTGGTCCAAGTATAGTTCCCTGAGGCACTCCACTGTTTACCCTTTTCCACTGAGAAAATTGAACATTTAATCCTACTCTTTGTTTCCTGTCTTTTAACCAGTTTGTAATCCATGAACGGACACCACCTCCTATCCCATGACTTTTTAGTTTCCTTAGAAGCCTCTCATGAGGGACTTTGTCAAACACCTTCTGAAAATCCAAATATAATACATCTATTGGCTCACCTTTATCCACATGTTTAGTAACCACTTCAAAAAAATGAAGCAGATTTGTGTGGCACGACTTGCCTTGGGTAAATCTTTGTGTGCTGGCAGTTAGTGCTATTTTGTTGCGGAGGGTTACTGTTTTGTAATTCAGTTTATCCAAGATTTTCTGAAGTCCATGCCCACAATCAACATGCATTACAATAGGCTTAATGCCATAAGAACATAAAAGTACCATGCTGGCTCAGACCAAAGGTCCATCAAGCCCAGTATCTTGTCTCCAGCAGTGGCCAATCCCTAAAAATAGATTTGGTTTCTTGCTGCTACCTCTCTGTGACAAGTGGTGGGTCTCCCTGAGTCACCTTGTTAATAATTATGGACTTTTGTTCCATGAACTTGTCCAAACCTTTTCTAAAATTTGATTATGCTAGCTGTCTTGATCCCATTCTTGGGCAGTGAATTCCATAACTTGATTGTGCATTGAGTGAAAAAAGACAATAGAGGTGGGATATGAATAAGGTCTACAAAATTGTGAGTGGAGTAGAACAGGTAAATAAGGAACAGCTAATTACCCTTTCAAATAATACTAGGACTAGGGGATATTCACTGAAATAACAGGTAGCAGATTTAAAACAAATTGGAAAAAGTATTCTCCAAGCTGAAGACCCTAACCTGTTTAGCCTTTCTCCATAACTATTTTTGTTGCCCTTCTCTATACTTTTTCTAATTCTACTATATCCTTTTTGAGATGGGGTGACCAGAATTGCGCACTCAAGATGCTGCCACATCAATGATCTATAGAGAAGCATTATGATGTTCTCGGTTTTATTCTCCATTCCTTTTCAAATTATTCCTAGCATTCTCTTTGTTTTTCTGACTACCATCACACTCTCAGCTGAGGATTTCAATGTACTGTCCACCAAGTGACTCCTAGACCTTTTTCTTGGGTGTTTTTTTGTAATGCAGAATCTATCATTGTGTATCTAAAAATCAGGGTTATTTTTCCCTATGTGCATTGCTTTGCATTTGTCCATATTAAATTTCATCTGTCATTTAGATGCCCAATTCTTCAGTCTTGCAAAGTTCTGTAGTTCCTTACAATCTGCCTGTGTTTTAATTATTCTAAATATTTGTGTGTAATCTGCAAATTTGTTCACTTCCCTCATCGCTCCCCTTTCTAGATCATTAATGAACAAGTTGATCAGCACTGGTCTCAGGACAGATCATTGGGCATGCCATGATTCACCTTTCTCCATTGGGAAAACTGACCATACAGTCATATTTTATTTCCTGACTTTTAACCAGTTACCAGTCCATATCAAGGCAACACCTCCTATCTCATGTCTATTTAGTTTATTGAGGAGAAATAAGGATTTCATGTCTTTTTATTTTGTTTTTATTTTTTTGGCATGTAAATATAGTACTTTGGTTGTCCTCCTTCAGGTAAAACTATTTATAAATGCAAATAAATTAATTGTGTATAGGGTGGCTGGGATTGAAGGGGGTTTAAGGCTGTAAAGTTCATCTATGGTACCTAATACTCTTACACCAGCCCTGATTGCACTGGCTCCACGTGGGAAAGCAGGAGTCCATCTAGAGCTGTGCTGCTTTGGGTCAGTGGTTCTCCCCATCCACACTCATACTTTGTGTTAGAGTGTGTATATAAGTCTTTCTGTCACAGACACACACACTCTCTCATGCTCAGACACTGGCACATCCGCATACTGAGAGCATCAGAATGTGTAGGTGTCTTTGTTTCAGTCAAGACTGTGTGTGTGTGTGTGTGTGTCTGTCTGTCTGTCTGACACTGCCTGGCTGTGTGGTTGTCTCATTATTTGGCAACTGAGTCAAGAGCTGATTGGTTGGCAAGCGACTAATGCCAAACCAGGAATGAGAGATGTAACCAAACTTATAGGGAGCCAAACGGATTGCAGAGATGGAAGGGGGCCCACAGCTTTGTTCTCTCCTGATCTAGGGTATGCTCTACTACTTAGTTATTTAGGAAAAATGTGAAATCTACGTTAGCATTTTTTGCCTCAATTCTAATGTACCCCTCAAGGGGTGAGCTTTTGGGAGCTCTTGAAACAGGTGCTGTAGGGATAGTGTGCGAAGTCAGATACCCAGTGGGCTGGTTCTGAAAATATTCCTTGGGCTGCTGTTTTCCTGCAACCTGGCCCTGGGTAGGAGGGAACCACGATGGCAGATCCAGTGTTAGAAATGTTATTCCTAGTCAGAAATGGAGTAAAGTTTCTAGCGTTAAGAAAATATGCACTTAGCCAGTGCACCTCTCTGCATTGGGAAGAAATACTTAATGCTCAAATTTATATGGAATTTCTATGTGAAGGTGCTGAACTGAACACACATTTTTAAATGCACATTTTGTGCAGGTAAAATGCAATGCTGTATCAGAGGTAATATTTACCTGCACAAAATGTACGTTTAAGTGTGAATATAACTGTGTGTTCAACTGAATACACTTTATTGCAGTGGTTCTCAACATTTTTTCCATCATGACACACCTGACATGATTATCATCCAGTGCTCCTACCATGTGACAGGGTCCAGCCAATGGCACGGATACCCTGTCACATGGTAAGGGCAAAGGGCCATCGGCGCCATTTTGATTAGTGGCAGCCGACGGAGACGAAGTGGCGCCATTTTGATTAGTGGCAGACGACGAAGTTTTTGGGGGGGGTTGGGAGGGTGGGGGGAAGCTAAGGTATTAGTTTTAAAGGGTCGGGGTGGGTTTTTTGTTTATCGGCTCGGGCGCAGCCGATAAACAAAACCACGATCGGGCCCGATGAACAAAAAACCACATGTGAATCGGAACCGGAATCCGAATCGATTCCAGTTCCGATTCACATCTCTACTTCAAAATCCCTTCTCTGTCAGCCACTTTGTGAAATAACATGAAAACCTGCTAAAAAAATAATTTAGAAATTATATAGTATACCAGCCATACCATAAGAATACCCAGGACTTGAACAGCAACAACCTTACCTATGAAAAATCAAGACTGCAAATATAGAACACAGTACATTTACTATTGAAAAAAAAAGGAAGCCAGACTGCTCTAGATTCCTACACAGAATCTAAATCCTAGTTAGCAGAATCCCTCACCTCTGTCAAACATGCAGAATGCAGATTGACTCTTATGTAATACAGAATAAAAAAACATAAATTATAAACAAGCATACAGAGAAAAACGGAAATTCCAAGAAGTGTGTGTGAGGGGAAGGGGGAGGTGAGGCAGGATGTTGGGCCACCACCCATGCCTGCAACATTTCTGGCTTGAATGGGTGGTAGTAGTGATTGCCAGGGTTGAGGGAAAAGCATCAGCAGGGAGCAGTGATGAGGAATGTTTAGTACCAGTTCCTTACTCCGCATTCTCCTCAAGCAGCAAGCACATATGGCTATTATAGAAAGCATAGTCTTGCCGCTACGTCAAATATTTGGTGACACACCTTCCACTCCTTGGTGACACACCAGTGTATCCTGACACACTAGTTGAGAACCACTGCTTTATTGCATCGGCCTGGCAGAGAGGCAGTGCATCTGTGGCAAGATAAACAAGGACAGGTAGTTAAGGTATAACTTTTTTTTAGTTATTCAGGTCTGCAGTATCAACTCGATTAATCTGAGAAACACACCAGAGGAATCTGCTGCCTTACATATAATAAGGATGAAATATGCTTTTCCCTTATGTTTCTGAGGAGCCTGTTTTCCATTGAATATTAGCACACAACTATTCCAGGCATTAATCTCTTTTTATTTTTCACGTGCAAGTACAGATCCAGGCAACTGATGCAATCAAAAATTTGAGACATAGCTCAGAATTTCCATAGAGTTTGATAGTTCATCAGTAGAATTGTCACTTCCAATGATCATATTTGTGTGTGTGAGTTAGGTCTTGATTGATGCTTCCCTCTGGTGAGGCCCTGGGAGCTGACAACCTGACTAAGCATGTCACTGGATTTTTTTAACTATCATTGCACAATTCAATGAGTGCTATGAAACTGTGCCACCTTCATTAAATGATTGGTTTCCCTAAGGCACTGAGCAATATAGTTTACTGTATTTTAAGAATATTCTGTTGTTGCCTCAGGGAATTAAATTTCTCTTCAACTTGCTAACCTGCCCATTACCTTGATATATTTCAAGTTCAATATATTTTGTAGACAGTTGCTGTATCAAAATATGCTTTTCATAGTATGGGAAAATATAGCTTTTTTTGTTTTTTACAGTAGGAGAGCTTTGCCTCTTTCATTTCTTAAAAGCATTCCAGATGTGACAGAAAACACCCATGGACATTAGAGAACAGACGATGGGTGCAGATTACCCAGGAAGCACCCAGGTCCATTTTGATTTATATTCTGTTTTTTGCCACTTCAAAGCGGATTACATTCAGGTACTGTAGATGTTCATTCAGTCAGGGTTTGCATCAGTGGGAGTAGTTTTATAATATCAAAATCCTCCTCCAGCAAGAAACACTGAACACAAAGCATGTTTACTTTCAAATAATTCCTAATGGTAAACTAATATGATTTTCAATTGGCTCAAATGACAGACATAATTGTACACAATCTGCTGCAAATTCTGCATGAAGAATTTGTAAGGAAACAACCCTATAACTGTAGTTATTGCATTATAGATTCCTGCTGCCTCTGGGAAATCCTCACACCTCTGTGAGAACTGAGCTCTGACAAATAGGAGCAGATTATTCATTCAGCTTGAATAATTTAGAGTCAGTCTGCCTTACAAAGATAAAAGGAGCTCTCATGAAGCCTAGAAACCACTCTTTGATGAATGGGGAGACCCTCAGCCACTTACTTAGTCATGAAAAAACATTCACTGGCACTACTATATTCTGTATCACTCCTTTGCAAAAATATGGTTTTAGATATGGCTCTCTTAGCCATAAAGGAGTTAGCCTAATATTACAAGTGTGCAATCTTACTGGGTAATTTTCAAAGGTAAATGTAACTGAGACATACTATTGTAGCAATTTTCAAATGCCCATTTAACTGCTAGGGATGTGCATTTGTTTAAAACAAATGGCCAATCCACGCCAAATATGCTATATTTGTTTGATTAGTTTGCCCCCCGAAAACAAATGATCAAGTCCCACGAATAAAACAAATGTCATATGTTTTATTCGTTTATGTTTCCCATTGAAAAGCATTGGCTGGGCAGGTCGTGTGGGAATTTCCATAGCAAGCAGCCCTGATGCCTATGAATCATGTGTGAGGTCAGAGGAGAACTGGGATCAGTTGTCAAGGAAACCAGATTGACAAAGCAAGGCAATGTATCAGAGGGAAGCATTTTTCTAAATCAGTGAATCACTGCTTTGCCTATTTTTCTTATAGTATTCCCAGACTGTTACAACTTGCATTTGGATCTCTCACTTGTGGAGGATACATAGTGCTTTGCTATTGTGTGGGAAATCTGTATGTTACTGCAGTCCTCTATATCAACAGTGCTTTTGTTCAAGATTAGAAACATTCCATCTTTTCTAATCCTTTAGCTGCCAGCACACTGTATTAATTTGCACATGTTTTTAAATTCTTTTTTTTTACATCTCATTGTCACTGCCACTGACCTAGAGGAAGGCTAATCTTTACCATCATCCCCTTCTCCCCTCCTGGGGGAAGGCAGATTGCTGCCTGCCTGGCAATGGATGTGTTTGTAGTGATTTATTAAATTTTAAACCTATTGCTGTATTAACCAGTGTAGTAGCAGCACTACTAGCTGTGCCATAATACCCAAGATAGAGAGGCTGTTTTAACTCTCTGTGTCTGGGTATGTGTGATTACAAGAGTCAGCATATCCACAAAGGGCCGGATTTTAAAAGCCCTGCGTGCGTAAATCTGGCTGGATTTACGCATGCAGGGCACTCGTGCGCCGGCGCGCTTATTTTGCATAGGCCGCTGGCGCGCGCACAGCCCCAGGATGCGCGTAAGTCCCGGGGCTTCGTAAAAGGGGCGGGGGAGGGGCGTGTCTGGGGGTGTGTCCAGGGTCAGGGGGCGGTTTGGGGCGGGTCCGGGGGCATGGTGCCGGCCTGGGGGCGTGGCCGAGGCCTCCGGACTAGCCCCTGGGTCGGGTGATGGCGCGCCAGCAGCCTGCTGGCGCACGCAGATTTACACCTGCTTTCGGCAGGCATAAATCTGCCAACAAAGGTAGGGGGGGTTTTTAGATAGGGCCGGGGGGGTTAGGTAGGGGAAGGTGAGGGGAGGTGGAAGGAAAGTTCTCTCCTAGGCCGCTCCGATTTCAGAGCAGCCTAGGAGAGAACAGGCAGGTTGCACAAATGCGCACTCCCTTGCGCGCGCCAACCCCGGATTTTATAAGATACGCGCGGCTACGCTCGTATCTTATATAATCCAGTGCACTTTTGTTTGCGCCTGGTGCATGAACAAAAGTACGTGCGCGCGCGTAATTTTATAAAATCTAGCCCAAAGAGAGCAGTCTGTGCCAATCACCACCACAGGTATATCCAGCAGCTTTGTGGATTAATTTATTTTGTTACTGCATTTATTATTAGTAAATGGTTGTGCTATTACTCACACTTATATTAGAGCATTATACCGTTGTTTACTTTTTCTGTGTTTATGTGTGCATGCATGTACAGTCATCAGAGCAAGATACTAAAATAGTTCGACTGTCGTATATTCTGTGTGTTCAATGTTACACACAGAGGGATCATTGTAGTCATACTAGTGTCAATGTGTCATACACACATCCACTTCATTTTAAGAAATAAAGATTAAAACATCTTTTCTCTAGCACTGCAGCAGATAAAATTCCATTATGTGAGGAAAAACTGCTAGAGATTGTGTGAAGTCTGCAGTTGTTGGTAGGGGATTTGCTAGCAAGATAACAGCGAGTCCCCCAACCAAAATAAAGAGGGATTTTTTAAAATAAAAAATGTCAGCAGGAGAGGCAGGGATGTCAAGCCATAAAAAATTGAAAAATGTGGAGGATATGCCAGTTCCATCAGTGTCTCAGCCAGATCCTGTTGTGACAGAGGAGAGGGAAAGGGAAGGCACTAGTAACAGACACAGAGTCTAACCACTGGTGCCTTTAGAAGTAGAAGTGCAAGTGGTGAAACCTAAAGCACCAGCAGCGCAATCCCATAGTGCAGCAAAAGCCATAAAAGCAGTTTTGTCATCCTCTTCCTCTGAATCAGAGCTTGAAGAATCTCCCTTTAAAGGATTTCCTGAAGCAGTGATGGGAGAGGCATTAGCTGAAGTCCAGTATTAGGAGATTTAATCAGTACCCTGCTAACTTCCATTTCACTGACAGAGGAGAGAGAGAGGCAAGAGCTGATTTTGGTGAAGATGAGTAGGCCACACTGACAGTGCAGGAAGAGAGAGATGAGTGAGTCTTCTGTCCCAGTTCCTCAGGCTTCTTCTGCATCCACCACCACTTCAATGCCAATAGCATCATCCACCATTGGTAAAGCAGGTGAAAGAGATACTAGTACCTCTGACCACAAACTCCAGATACATACTCACTACATTATGTGATCCACGTGTGAAAGGGAGACTCGCACTGCAGGCCAACAATCTGACACACATGAAGCGCATGCTGACAGAGGAGGTCTGTCAACTAGAGCACTAGAGGTTGAGGCAGAGGCGGGTTGTAGCACAGGAGAAAAACATCTTCATTGGCTAGGTCAGACAGTAGTGCAAGTCAGAGCAGCACTCTGTCATCACCAACTAGCACAGCCTCCATCACAGTAAAATGGAAACAGTCCTCACTTCTGTCCCAGGTGATCATGAAAGCAGCTGGGAAGAAAGACACACATCTGATATCAGCAAATGAGACGGCAGCTCAAATCTTAATAACACACTATCTCAGAGAGACCATTGAGGGCATGGAGACAGATGTACTGGCAAATTGGTCCCACAAGTTTAGCATCTGGCCAGACCTAGCAAGAGTGGGTCAGCGCTCTCTCTCTTGCCCACCGAGTGTCCCCTGCGAAAAAGTGTCACCACACTTGATGGAAAAGCTAGTGTTCGTTAAAATTAATCTCTTTGCTTAGTTTTCCAGATTTGCTATGCGAGTGGCAAGATGAATGAAAGGAACATGAAGGACCTATAGCTGGCTGCTTTACCTGCTACCTGTCTGCCTGCTCACCAGTACTGAGTCCTGCTGTGTCCCCAACACAGCCAGTTGCACCACACATCTCATGCTTCCTCTTGTCATGTCTCCAAAAAATCACAGGGGCCAACATGCACTGACACAATCCACCTGTCTTGCCCTTCCCAACATCACAGGGGCCAGCAAGCACTGACAAAATCCACCTGCCATTCCCTTAACGTCACAGGGGCTAACATGCACTGACACAATCTGCCTGTCTTGCCCTTACTAACATCACAAGGGCTAAAATGAACTGACACAATCTGCCTGCCTTGCCCTGTTAGTGTCTACCATCACTGGGGTTTGACCAATCCTGTTACATCCTGACTTGTCTCCACCCAAATAACTGGGGCCTGTCACAATATGCTACCTTATGACGTGTCCCCATCCATAAAACTTGGGTCTGACCCAGCTTACTTCCTCATGACATGTCCTCATCCACAAAACTGTGGCCTGTCATAGCAAGCTACCTCATAGAGATGGGCTTCATTTTTTAATGCCGGGTCGGGCTACGGGTCGGGCGACCCGTGAAAAAGCATGTGACAGGGGCTACCGGTGCCATTGGTCGGCCCCTGTCACATGGAAGGAGCAATGGATGGCCCATGCCATTTTCTAAGATGACGCCGGCCATCCATTGCTCCTTCCATGTGACAGGGGCCGACCAATGGCACCGGTAGCCCCTGTCACATGGTAAGGGCAAAGGGCCACTGGTGTCATTTTGTTTACTGGCAGCTGACAGCCCGAGAGTGGGAGATCGCTCCCGGGACCCCCGTTGGACCACCAGGGACTTCAGGCAAGTTTTGGAGGGTGGGGGGTTGTAAATAACTAAATTTGAAGGGTTGGGGTGGGTTTGTTTGTTTTTTTTAAAATAAATTTGCCCCTCCCCCTCACGCTAACCCAAACAAATTTTCCCTGAAGTTCGTGGAAAATCTGTCTTGGGATTCGGGTCCTCCGACCCATGCCGAATTGGACTATTTCTTTGAAATTTTCCAATTCGTCAAAAACGATTGCACATCACTACTACCTCATGACATGTCCCCGTCCATAACTGGGGTCTGATTCAGCTTACATCCTCATGACATGTCCTCATCCACAAAATTTGGGCTGTCAAACATGCTACCTCCTGACTTGTCCCTATGCACCAAACTGGGGTCTGACTCAGCTTACTTCCTCATGACTTGAACCCATCCACAAAACTGAGGCTGTAACAACATGCTACCTGATGACTTGTCCCTACCTAGAAAACTGCGGTCTGTCACAACATTATACCACATGACTTGTCCCCACCTCGAAAACTGGGTCCTGTTACAACATTATACCACATGACTTGTCCCCATCCACAAAACTAGGGTCTGACTCAGCTTACTTACTCATGACTTGTCCCCATCCATAAAACTGGGGCTGTCACAACACGCTATCTCATGACTTTTCCCTATCCATGAAACTGGGGCCTATCAGAACATGGTACTTCCTGACTTGTCTCTATCCACAAAACTGGGGTCTGACTCAACTTACTTCCTCCTGGCACATCCCCAACAACAACACTGGGGTTTCAATACTCCTGCTTCCTCTTGACATGTTCCCCATTAACAACACTGTGACCTGACACTATAAGAGTCTGATAGCACATCCAGTAGCAGTGCTTCACTACCATACCCCAACAACAACAACAACAACAACAACAGCACAGTGGTCTGGCAGCACATCCAGCAACAGCCTTCCACCGCCATATACCTCACTCAACCTCAGGAGTTTCATATATCCTTTGTCTGCCTGCAATGTTTAAGCCACACCGTTTAACATCTTTTTGTTACCAATTTGCCATCTGCTGTCAGGCTTGGGACTGACTTACTTCATTTATGCCGATGATATTGAGTTTCTGGTACCGATTCAGGATTCCATTGAAAAAGCACTTAAAACAACCTTTATGAACTTATCAGTAATAAAGACGTTACTAAATCACATGAAACTCATACTTAATGTAAATAAAACAGAAATATTATTCCTGGATTGAAAAATGGTCATAGACAAACTTCCACCACTCAAAGTTGACAACTCCATTACTGAAATTGAACTAACAACGTTCACCAGAGACCTTGGTATTTTCTTGGACAGTGAGCTTAACTTGAAAAAACATATTGCCCTAAAAGTGAAGGATGGATATCACAAATTATTAACCTTGAGATGCCTAAAACCTTTACTATCCACAAATGACTTCAGAACCATTCTACAACTCTTAATATTCGCTAATATTGATTATTACAATTCCATGTTACTTGGTCTGCCCATTGCCACCTTACGTCCCTTACAAGTCCTACAGAATTTGGTTGCAAGATTGTTGACAGGTAAAAAGAAAATAGACCATATTACGTCCATATTGACTCCATTCAGTTCCTCTGCTCCCAATAAAACAGCATATCGAATTTAAGGAACTATGCTTATTACATAAGATCATTAACGGTGAGAAAACAGACTGGCTTAACAAAGCAATTAGGCTACACATTCCAGAGAGAAATCTTCATTCTGCCGTTAAAGGCCTTTTAACAATTCCATCCGTAAGAACAGCCCATCTATGCGACGTTCGCAACCGAGCAATTTCCTTAGCAGGCCCCAAAATCTGGAACATACTACCATTATCCCTTCGAACACAACTAGACCCCAAACTATTTAGGCTAAACCTGAAAGCCTGGCTTTTCACCAAAGCATTCGAGGAACAACTCCCAGAAGAATTTGAAATATTAGCAGGTTTCCAGGCCTCCCCCACCCTTATGTTTGTAAATAATTTAGTACTGTTTTATTAAGTTTTTAATTTCTGTTTTACTCTGATATTATTGTATTAGCTAATGTATTAATTTGTAAACCATTATGATGGTCCTACCAAATGACGGTATATAAAATCAATAAAATAAAAATAAATAATAAATAAGCCCCACTGCAGAGTCATGATTCAACTATGTTCCTCTGCCTGCTTGTGCCACCAATGAGTCATGACTCCACCGAGTTCCTCTGCCTCCTTTTCTCCACATGCAACCTGCAAGGCATGACTCCTCTCAATTCCTCTGCCTTCTTTTCCCCAAATGCAACCTCTGAGGCATGACACTACTCAGTTCCTCTGTCTCCTTTTCCCCAAATGCAACCTGTAATGCAGGACTCCATTCAGTTCCTCTGCCTCTTTTTCTCCAAATGCAATGTCTGAGGCATGACTCTGCTGATTTCTTCTACCTCCTTTTCCCCAAAAGCTACCTCCAAGGCATGACTCCACTAATTTCCTCTGCTTCCTTTTCCCCAAATGCCACCACCTAGGCATGATTTCAGTGACCTTCCCTGCCTGCTTTGCTCCAAACAGTTTTTGAGGTGAAGCAGGCAGGGAAGACAGTGGAGTCATGCGTAACAGGTGGTGTTTGCCACTTTCAGTTGCAGCATGCCATACTCCAGCCATTACCACTATGGCCTGACACTTCTAGCTGCAGCATGCCATACTCCACCACATCCACTCAGGCCTGACATATCCTGCATAAGACTATCTTGCTGCAGCCAGCACCTCCATGGTCTGACACTTCCAGCTGCAGCATCCCATACTCAACTATATCTACTCAGTCTTGTCGTATCCTACTTAAGCCTATTTTGCTTCAACCACAGCCCCTGGGACTTGACACTTCCAGCTTCAGCATGTCATCATCCAACCATATCAAAAGAGTCTTAGCAAGGATCACAATCTTTAATTATTTCCAATAAACTTTGCAGTACTTAAGAATGCTACTTTTTCTACCTGCAAAGGTATTTCTCAAATGCTACATGGATCTAAAACTGACAACATAGCTTTGGGGGTGTTACAGCTACAATCCTCGCTGTGCTGCTCTGCTCCTACCATTCCAATTTTTTAAAATTATTAACCAATACCATTTCTGCTGCCGCAGCTCCAAGCCATTCTTGCCACATTACAGTGCTTGCTCACTTCTCTGCTCTGTGCATGTGCAAGAACTGGCAAACACCTTTGGGGGTGTTATATAGATACTCTTCTCGCTGCATTGCTCTGCTTCTACTATTCAAGTTCTTAAGATATACCTGCACCACTGCTGCCGCTGTCATTCCAAGCCAGTCGTGGTATGTGAGGTTGCTTCCTTCCTACTACTCCAGTTGTCTTCAAGGTTCTTGTCAAATCCCCTTCCCTTATAATACCTGCCTACTTTTCATCATGCCCTAACCATACATTGCTTTGCAGATTTACTGACTCACTCCTCAGGATTTTAATACCATTCTTCATCTATGGTACTCACCTTCTTGCCATCTCTTGCTCTTGCCACAGTTATCCATTCTTTTGCACACTTGTGGCACCGCTTCATGAACCGTAACTGATTTCAAGGCCCACTCACAGTTCCACTGTACTACACACTTGAGTACCTACTTACTATCTACATACCTATGAAATGTGTGGCTTACTCCATGACACAAACATATCCTACTGGACTGGTGGATCAGCCAAGTGCAGCCATACTTCGACAGGGCGAGGCATCCCCCTCTACAGCTGTCTGTATGCCCCAACGGAATGACTGACATCTCCCAGGCCACTCTGCCAGTGCCTTAATGCTCTGCCCTCATCCTATAACTTCAGATTCTTGTGTCACTTGGCCTTGCTGCCATGTTCAGATTTTCCACCTTGGAATTCTTCACTTCTTTCTGCTTCTGTACCTTCCTGGCATATCCCAGCTCTTATACTTTGAGGTTTTCTTGCCAACCTGATGTGCTGCTGTACGCCTCTCCCATTCTTTTGAAATCTTGATACCACTCTTTCTGATTCTTGCTCCCTTTATCTGTACCTTGGGACTTTTTTCTGCCACGTTTTCTGCTTTATTCCCCCTTCATGGTTCCTTAGGGCCCTGATGCCAGTTTTGGTGCCACCAACTGATCATGAGACTATTGCTGGGCTGGCATCCTCTTTTTAAACCTTGGGGTGTTTTTGGGTTGTTCTTCCTCCTCTTACGGCTTCTTTGTTTCAGTCACATTGCATTAGAGGACTCCTGCCAATCCCATAAGCCTAGGACCTCTTTGCGGAGCCTTACATTAATATTTATACCAATTTTATGCAACTTTGCCACACTCTAAATACCTTGCAGTTCCTTCCCCCTTCTGATGATTTCTTCTCACAAGTTTCATTATAATTGATAATAAAAATCACTATTCTAGACCCTATAATAGACTGTAATAATTCCTACATAGGTTTTAATGTAAACAAATGAAACAAATGAAACAAATAAACAGTTTTTTTTCAGATTGAAACTAATGAAATGAACATGATTCTTAATGAACAAACTAAAATTAATTTTTTGGTTCTGCACATTCCTATTAACCGCATTAAGTGCTCTTAAAGTGGATAAACCTACTGACAAGTCAGCAGCATATTATGAGGCAATTTTCAAAGACATATTGATGTTCTACTTTTCTGCTATTGCAGGGAAGAAGTAAGCACTGGGCAACATGCCTGATCTCTATGATAGATAATCTCCCGCACTAATGAAGTTGCAACTGTGTATTTTTAAAATCTTGCCATGCTTCTCACATTAGCAGAACACATTTTGTTTCAGCCCCTTTAATATTTGTCTTGTAGAAGTGGGTTATAATTCTGAGTGAGACTCTCTTTCAGATAAAAATAAATAAGTAAATAAATAAATATCACAAAAACACCTCCACAAAGAGCACTATTGAAATGTGTTATTTATTGATTTGTTTAGATATATACAAACTGTAATAAATTTGTTTTTTAACATTTCAATAGTTACATTACTTCTTTATGTGGAGGTGTTTTTATGATATCAATATAGTGAGACTTTATTTGTATAGATATGCTGTCTATTGTCTTATTTTTCATAATTGTATCTATATATATTCTGTATATATGAAAGAGATGCATCATGGCTGTATTTCTGCTCAGACAACAAGCTATAGGGATTTCTGATGTCGTAAATTTTCACTGACAACCTTCTACCTGTATACAACTGTACTCCAGTGTACCTTCAATGTGTCCCACAAAATCAACCCAATCGTATCACTGGTAAATATGTTTCAACTTCACAGGTTAATGCCAAGTACTATATGTAGGCCCCTCACTCACAGGGTCTGCAAAGTGCAACAGACTCCTAATTAGGTACGAGGCCACCTTACTTTAATTGTAGCATTTTTTTAAGATTTTTCTTTTTTGTAAATTAAAACTGCCCCATATCGATTCTTCAATAATCCTCTTAATTTTCACAAACTGTACTCCAAAGATACGAGAGAAAAGATCACTACTTATCTTGCCAGTTTTGGTTAGTCACCCGACACACGCGTGTTTCGAACCATCGGTTCTGCTTCAGGGGAATTTCCTTCCGTATCTGTCTCAGAGTCGTACTTCTGAGCTTCGATCCTACAAATTTGAGGCTTCCATGTGTCTTCTCTTGGCTCGATTACCACATTTTTTAATCTTCCGCGGCTCCCTTACGCCGCGTCCATCTTTGAAATGGCACACCGACTAGAGTGCTCCTATTATAGCCCAGACCGGAACCTACGTCATCGCAGGCAGTTTCCTTTCACGTCCGGTCTTCTCGTTTGAGATACACAGACTCCACAAGAGTCACAACTGTTCTCATTCTGTATACGCATCGCGGTCCTACAGATCGTCCTTATAAATGAAAATAACCATATTCTTTCTCTTTTTCTTATTTATGTTTTCTCTGCTGTTGCTGTCCCGACCGAGCATGGTTCTCCATCACGTCCGCTTCAACGTCACTGGCAACTTAATCACATGATCTTCCAAAATTACATTAATGAATCCTTGGTCCTCTTGATCATCATCCAAAGTTTTATTTTGTTGGCGTTTCATCACAGAGTTCAATTTCTTCAAAAAGTCTATAAAGCTCCTCTCTGTACCTGGAGAAACTCTTACCACCTTACATACCGGAATCCAGTGGCCAATGTCTCCTCCAATAATGTAGTTGGCAATAATCAACAGAATCCACGGGGGTTTCTAAATCAAGGAATACCAGTTTATTTTCTCATTTAGACCACCCGGATCCATTGTATTCAGCCAATAAATCCAGAACTGCTCCCGCAGGACACTTTTGCTACAGTACCAACAACGGCCATTTTCACAAAAGATCACATGCACGCTGCAATACTGTAAACAAGCTAGTACAGTGATGAATATTATTAAATCTCATTGGCATATATTGACTTTACACTCTATATTTCAAACGGGTCCAAGGTTCGCATTCTTCAGGGGCCAAAATATAAGAGACATGGTGGTTAAGTCCACTTTTACATCCGCAAGGGTGTCCAAACTGACAGGTGGCCATCATAAGTGCGGACACTGCGATATGTGTGCCCTGGCAGTCACAGGAGGGCAGTGGCAAGTACCAAATTCAGGAAAGGTTCTAAGATTGAATGGACTCACTAACTGTGAATCAGAAAGAGTCATTTATGTCATTCTCTGTCCATGTAATCTTCTGTACATTGGGCGTACAAAACGGAAGATTAGAACCAGGCTCATAGAGCACAGAAGCTGTATTAGGACTGAGAAGGTTACAGCACCTTTAGTACAGCACTGTATTACTCGACAACATAAGTTTACAGATCTGAAATGGCTCATTTTGGAACAAGTGCAGAGTGGTCCACGCGGCGGTGACATTCAAATGCGTCTGAATATGCGGGAGCAGTTCTGGATTTATTGGCTGAATACAATGGATCCGGGTGGTCTAAATGAGAAAATAAACTGGTATTCCTTGATTTAGAAACCCCCGTGGATTCTGTTGATTATTGCCAACTACAGTATTGGAGGAGACATTGGCCACTGGATTCCGGTATGTAAGGTGGTAAGAGTTTCTCCGGGTACAGAGAGGAGCTTTATAGACTTTTTGAAGAAATTGAACTCTGTGATGAAACGCCAACAAAATAAAACTTTGGACGATGATCAAGAGGACCAAGGATTCATTATTGTAATTTTGGAAGATCATGTGATTAAGTTGCCAGTGACGTTGAAGCGGACGTGATGGAGAACGACGCTCGGTCGGGACAGCAACAGCAGAGAAAACATAAATAAGAAAAAGAGAAAGAATATGGTTATTTTCATTTATAAGGACGATCTGTAGGACCGCGATGCGTATACAGAATGAGAACAGTTGTGACTCTTGTGGAGTCTGTGTATCTCAAACGAGAAGACCGGACGTGAAAGGAAACTGCCTGCGATGACGTAGGTTCCGGTCTGGGCTATAATAGGAGCACTCTAGTCGGTGTGCCATTTCAAAGATGGACGCGGCGTAAGGGAGCCGCGGAAGATTAAAAAATGTGGTAATCGAGCCAAGAGAAGACACATGGAAGCCTCAAATTTGTAGGATCGAAGCTCAGAAGTACGTCTCTGAGACAGATACGGAAGGAAATTCCCCTGAAGCAGAACCGATGGTTCGAAACACGCGCGTGTCGGGTGACTAACCAAAACTGGCAAGATAAGTAGTGATCTTTTCTCTCGTATCTTTGGAGTACAGTTTGTGAAAATTAAGAGGATTATTGAAGAATCGATATGGGGCAGTTTTAATATACAAAAAAGAAAAATCTTAAAAAAATGCTACAATTAAAGTAAGGTGGCCTCGTACCTAATTAGGAGTCTGTTGCACTTTGCAGACCCTGTGAGTGAGGGGCCTACATATAGTACTTGGCATTAACCTGTGAAGTTGAAACATATTTACCAGTGATACGATTGGGTAAATTTTCACTGTCCAGAGCGAGCACCAATGGCAGTTCATGATGATTGGTTGGCGAGGCACCAGCCGGTAGGTAGGGTTGCTAAGTTTAACACTAGCCTGGACCAACACACATGCAACAAGGAACCTTCTCTCCATCCCTCAGCTCCTAGTAGACACATCCACACCCATGCACAAGCAAAAAACTACCCGTTCTTCGCACAGGTGAAAGTTTATATATATTGTTTACATGCTTATCCTAAAAGTTTATGTCCTTTATAATATATATATTACATATATATAATGCCTTTGTAAAAATGGGGGCAGGAAATTAGGGGGCCCTGGCAGGGAAGGTGTACCTGCATGGGGTTGTGGAACTTGGGGGTTCCATTACAGAGGGCATAAATCTTTAAGATAGAAACAAAAGCAAGAGGAAAAGAACAGTATAGTTCTTTTAAAAAAATTGCTGTAAAGGTAAAAAGGTCAGAAGATATAAGGGATCAGAGAGGAAGAAGGACAGGAAAATTTATCTGAAAAGAAAATCTGACAGAAGCAGGGAGGGCTGTCAAGAAAGCAAATGAGCAAACCCAGGAGAAAATAGCTAGACAATAAACAAAAGGACAAAAGCACAGACAATAAACAAAAGGACAAAAGCATAGACAATAAATAAAGGACAAAAGCTTTATTTTATTTATTTTATTTTAGATATTTCAGCCAAAACAGAAACTAGATGGATGAAGATGTGGGGTCCAGATTGGAAAATGAATTATCTCAGAAGTGAGTGGCAGATGTGGCTTACTTAGATTTCAGTAAGAGTTAAGACCCATGGGAATGGATTCTAAGATGGTAAAGTGGGTTGGAAACTGGTTGAGTGAGAAGTGACAGAGCGTGTAAGTAACTGGAATCCATTCCAAGGGGAAAGGGTAAACATCAGGAAGCCACAGAGTTTAATCCAATGTCTGGTGCCATACAAATGCCAGTATAGAGGGGTGGAAGGAAAGTTATGATTTTGCAGATAAAGTAGATTTGACATACCACCAAATAGTGAAGTATTACAATTAAGATTAAGGGGGCAATTTTCATTGTCCCCATGGAGCTATTTATTTATTTAGATTTACCTCACCCCCTTTTCATTGGTAGTTCAAGGCCAGTTACTTTCAAGTGCAGTAGATATTTCTCTGTACCCCAGAGAGCTTATAATCTAAGGAACTGATTTGCTAAGTATTTTATCCCCATAAACTCAGAATGAGGGAAAATAGCCTTAGTAAATCAAGTCCTAAATTTGTACCTGAAGGGTGACGTTATTTGTGCAAGGTCACAAGGAGCATCAACAGGATACCGATGGATCTGAAAGCTCATTTTCAAAAGAAAACTCCTTGTAGAGAAACAATATAAAGTTATGAATGAAAGACAAAAAAAGAAGACTTTGTTATTTGAGATTGGATGAATCCTGTAAAGGTTATCGTTTTTTTTTTCTTTTAAAAATAAGATAAGCACTGTCATTCCCAGCTGGCCTAAATAGCTATTTGCCTCAGTCTGAAAATGGGTGAATTAACCACATAGGGGCAGATTTTAAAAGCCTACGCGCGCCGGGCCCATTTTCAAAAGGCCCGGTGGTGTGTGTAAAGCCCCGGGATGCGTGTAAGTCCCGGGGCTTGAAAAAATGGGTGATCCGGGGGGCGGGGCGGGGGCGTAACCAGAGGCCTCTGCTAGGCCACTGGAGGTGCACACTTGTGCAACTTGTGCGCGCCGAGCCCTCGGGGAGACCAGCTGGCTTTCCCCGTTTCTCCCCCCCACCACACTTTCCCCTCCCTTCCCCTACCTGTCCCGCCCCCCAGCCCAAAACCCCCCTTACCTTTGTCGCAGAAGCTACGCCTGCCAGAGGTGCCCCGCCCATTTTTTCAAGCCTCGGGACTTACACGCGTCCTGGGGCTTTATGCGCGCTGCCGGGCCTTTTAAAATCTGCCCCATTATTTTTATTCTCCCAGCCAAGGCTTGTACATATAACTCTCTGGAAAGGTGCTCTGTTTGGGAAGCTTGACACAGAGGCTGATGTACCGAGGTCTGCTGAAATTTGCAAAGCCAGCTCTGCACAGAAAAATGGCAACTTGTGCTCCCAAGTCGGGCTTAGGGCGCACAAGTTTTCCTTTTTGTGCGCAAAGTGGGCTTCGCAAGTTTACTGGGCCTCGCCTGCAGTAAACTAACGTGCACAAGTTTACTTCTGTAAACATTTCTTGTAAATTCGAAGTTAATGAGCTGCTGCGCTGCAAAATCATGCAAAGCAGCTCATTAACTCTGTTCGCAGTGTTATAATATGCACAAAATGGCTTTTGCAGGACAGTTAAAAAAAAACAAAAAACCCAACTATACCTCAATGAGATGTCATCGTGTTTATTGCAAAGTTATTCATAGGAAACTTTTCTGCGTAAGTTTTCTGCCGGGCTCATTTGCATCTGAGTCCCAATAGAAAATGTATGCGCATAAATTAATGACTTCTGCTTGAACTACAGTTCACCTTAGTACATTGCTCATTAAAGTGACTGTGCATCCATTTCTTAGGACACATTATTTTTGAAAAAGAGTCTTTTGTTTATTGTCGTGAGTGCCACATCTATTTTTCTTTTCTTCTTCCACTCTGACTTTTTCTTTTTGGACTGAAGTATGTATGCATTTTGCTCTGTCATCATTCCTGACTATTCTTTTACTCGTGCTTTCTTATCCAGGCACTTCTCACATTAATAAGCACTGGCACCTAGCACATTTGCACATGTGTGAACACCAGGATCCTGAAATCCATATTAACAGAGTGCTTAAAACTTGTGTTTTAGCCACAGTAGAGATAGCATACAGTTGGCATGCTCAAACACATTAGTCTTAGTTTTATTATTAGAATGACAACTTATTAAATTTGATACTCATTCTATCTCTTCTTTCCCCCTTCTCCTGTTCTAATCAGTATTGTGTTTAAAGAGGTGGTGAAATCCCTGGCACAAACTTCCCACATAACCTATCACTTATTCCATGTGTAGGTGTTTATTCTGAGAAGTCTTTCATATCTCTTCTCAAAAGGACTGCTTGCTGCTTAACAGATTATTCAGGTTACTTATATATTTGAAAGGGGATTCCTCTGTCATGTCAGAACTATATTTAAACAATAATCTCAATCTAAAGCTTAAAAGAATAATTTTTTAGATATCTTGGTAGAAAAGCTTTCTACTTCCATCTTACTGGTACAATCTAGCAGGCTAATTTTAAAATGAGTGCAAGTGGAGATACGATGGAAATTTAAATCATGCACGCACTTCAACATGTGATTTAAAATACACTTACCACGTGTAAGTATGTTTCTAATTTTAAGAGCTTACTCGAACAAACCTAATTTGCATATCTTCCAACTTTAAGGCATGAATGTAAGCAGATTTTAAAAAAGGCTCGTGCGATGGGCATTCCCAGTTTTGCCAATTAGTTCACCACTTTGCCCAGTCAATATCGAACTCTTCCAGATCTCTCTGGTTCTTCATCCTGAGTGCCCCTCCCCAGTTGACCCATACCCCTCACCCTGTCCTGTTAGCCCTAAAATGTGAGATCTCTAGACTTGCTCCTCCTCTGGAGCAGCAGTAAAGTTACACGGATAACAAGCCGATGCACGCTATGATCTCCGGTTATAAAATATGGAGTGACGCATGTAACTGTTGATCCTATCCCAGAACATCCATGCTCCACCCATGCCCCGCCCCTTCCCCCTCGTTTTTGGCAGGTGCATGCGCATATATGTGCATAAATCACAGCTTTTAAAACCCACATTGCTCATGCGTGGCCCACATACGCAAGCAATGCTTTTAAAATTGACCTCTAATTCTAGCACACTTGGCTTCATTTACCATTATGGTAGCTGCTCAGTAGTTTTTGTTTGTTTTATTTTATTTTTTTTTAGAGAAAGGATATTCATTTTATGAATTAACTGTTTGTTATTAAATAGAACGTAGTAACAAAGACCCAGTGTACATTGGTTACTTATGCACACAAGAGGTTGAAAGTACAATGACAATTTATACATTTTGCATTTTCTCTCCACGCATTTGCAGCCAACAACAAGAATTCATATCTTTCCCACCCTTCTGCCCTCCCCTCTTAGCTCCTTGTATTACCACCACTAGAAACCATATGATATAACCCCTGCCCCTCCCCCCATCCCAGCAACCCTTTAACTCAAACTAGAGGGGATCCTCTACCGCTCTTTACCCCACAAACCCCAAGCTTATAACTGTAGGGTTTTAGGGATTTCACTCTTGGCATACACAGGGAGATTTTGAATATCAGGTTTTCAAGTTGCAAGAAAAGCCCATCTATGCCCAAAGTCATCCTGACTTATCAAACTCTCCCTCTGCATAATATCATGCCAGAGGTTCCACAATTGACATAATGAAGGTGCACACTCTTCCCTCCAGGCCAGCAAAATTGTTTTTTTTGCCTACCAAAAAGGCTTTCGGCTTCACCCTCTTATTCTGAAGTCCTAAGGCAGCAACATCATAAAACAAAACTGCCTCAACTATAAGCTTACCAGTGGGCTTTTAAACAAATGGTTTCCAAAGGGCTTGATCAGTTTTATTAGTTTTTTTCTCAATTTTTTTATACAAGTCTTAAATTTTGCTGTTTGTCTCCTTATTCCTTCTCACCTCTCTGCATACACATCAGCTCCCATAATTTTATTTTACAAATCTTTACAGCTGTAATTTACTTGCATATTCAGACATCATCCTTAGCTCATTCTGCTCTAACCTGGGGAAGAAAGCCTAACTCTGGAAAACTAGTCACAAATGTATTACGTTAGTCCAGTTACAAGGTATCACCTACAACTTGTTTATTCATATTCATTTCTATGTATCCAAGCAAAATTATTTATTTAATTTGTTTAATACACTTCTATACTGCTTACCTGACCAAAAATGGATGCCCAGAGTGGTGCACAATATATCTATGGTAAAAACCAACAATACAAGCATATACTTATTTATTAATTAGCATGACAATCACACTAATTTAATTAACAAAGGAAACAAAATGATATACATAGTGGGGTAGATTTTCAAACCAGCACGAGCGCGTCCATGTGCGCGCGCTACCCGGCGCGCACACATAGACATGCGATTTTATAACATGAGCGGGTGTTATAAAATCGGGGTTCGGCGCGCGCAAGGTGGCGCACAATTGTGCACCTTGCGTGTGCCGAGCCCGCGCCAAGCCACGTTGCCTTCCCTCATCCCCTCCCAGACCACTCCGAAATCGGAGAGAACTTCCCTACCCCCCCACCCCACCTTCCCTTCCCCTACCTTCCCCGCCTTTCCCCCCTACCTTTTTCTTTTTTGTTCTTTTATTGGAAAACTTACTTCAGCCCTGGGGCTGAAATAAGTTGTGGGCGCCAGCCGACTGTTGGCGCACGATCCCCAGTACAGCAGCAAATGGCCGCTGTGCCAGGAGCCTCTGACCCCACCCCGCTCCCTCCCCGCCCCTTTTTTCAAGCCACGGGACTTACACGCGTCCCGGGGCTTTACGCGCGTCACCAGGCCTTTTGAAAATAGGTCTGGAGAGAGTAAGATGGTGCTTAACATTGGTTATGCGTGTGTCCTTTTGAAAATCCAGCCCAGTATATGTTGATGTGAGGAAGCTGTACTGTTTGATTTTCACAGGTGCCAGCGCACGCATGTTATAAAATCGCGCGTCCATGTGTGCGCGCCGGGTAGCGCGTGCACATGGACGCGCGCGTAACTTTTGAAAATCTACCCCTTACTGAGGAAAGCTTTCTGTGTCACAACAATATATAAACTACTGAATTATAAGAGCACATAATAACAATGTAGAGTGTATACATTGATATAAGATGGTGAAAGATGAAAGCAAACATATGAAGGAATGGGCAAAGATGCTTTATTGTAGATGCAAGTTATGTGAGTAGATGAAAATACCACATTCAACCATAGGGTTTATGAATGACAACATATATAAGATTAATTGTAGGATTGAGTGATAGATAACTCCTTCTTACCTTGGCTCCCATAGAATGAGAAGAAACAAATAATCTTTTACTACAACATTTTTGAAGCAGAGATGAATTATTACAGTATCTTGTACAGTAGGTTAACTCCATTTTCCTATAGTAGTTTACAGCAAGCCTACATTCTACTATTCATTTTGCCACAATATTCCACTAAGCTTGGAATAGAAACCATTCCCTGCTCTATGACAAAACTTAGTTGCATTGCTTCTGCATTCATCACAGGCAGAGAGCTTTTCTCCTTCAGCTTAACCAAATCATCACAAGAAAAGAGAATAATTCTTCAGGTTTAGTTTTGGGAGTATTTCTCATGTCAGTAGAGTTACAATAACTTCTGAAGCTGGATTAATCATGCAAGGATTCTACAGAACATACAAACCAGAGTACACATTTAACCCTTTATTTGGGTGGTACACCTTGGTTGAGCTATTTAAAGGATTGTGAAGAAAGATCTAAGAGACATGAATTTCAGTATGAGAAAGAAAACAGGTCTTTCTCAGAGAACAAACTATCCTTACAGAGGCATCAAAATGTTCTGCTTTTTAAGGGCCAGTTTTGCTTTCACTTCCTGGGATAGCATCATTCATCTTTAATGAAATGCATTGGCCCATGCACATCGTGCATATCATCTCTCTTTATCCTAATGTAAACCATGCTTTTCTTACAATCATGTTTATTCCTCCTGCCTCTCATATACTCATTCAATCACACCTCACACACTCACCATTGTACTTCGCACCATTTCTAAATGCATGTAAACACTTTTCCGTGCATCCAATGTCTCATTGTTTCAATCACACAGGATTATATATTCTTAGGTCTACAGGAATAATAGAATCACATACAGTACTGTCATACATGATCAACAAGCATGACTCACCCGCACTGACTATGTGCAATCCTTACTCATGTGATGCCTGGCTTATGATGTCCTGCACTTACCTCACTCCAGCATCCTAACCCATGTTCAGACTTGCATGCTTGATTTAACTCCCATTGTTGATGACGGCCAGGCTCTAATGTCAGTGCCTCCAAGCCCAACCCTCACCTTTAGTGTACAGGAAATGCTGGGCACTAGCCTGGCAGGGCTGGAATATATGGTTCTGATTACAGCAGCTACTCCAGCTCCAGCCCTGCAACAGCCAGCGTTGTGAATCATACTGTTTCCTCTCAGTATGGGTCTGTGGTGGTGAGAGCTGTGCCTGGGCTATAGGAAGGAACATAAGAATTGCCAGAACTGGGTCAGAACGAGGGTCTAGCAAGTCCAGTATCCTGTTTCCAACAATGACCAATCCAGATGACAAGTACCTAGCAAGATCCCAAAAAGTAATTAAAGGAGCTGCAAGTGTGCCAGTGGCAAGGGCTGAATCAACTGTCTAGCACAATGGTCCCCAACCCTGTCCTGGGGGCCCACCAGCCAGTCGGGTTTTCAGGATATCCACAATGAATATGCATGAGAGAAAATTTGCATGCACTGCCTCCATAACATGCAAATTGTCTCTCATGCATATTCATTGTGGATATCCTAAAAACCCGACTGGCTGGTGGGCCCCCAGGACAGGGTTGGGGACCACTGGTCTAGAGGACAGAGCATGCTTGGCAGCATCAGCTACAGTTAAGTAACTGTTGGGGGTAGGGATCTTATCCCGAGTTCAGCACATGCAGGGAAAGTCACACCAGTGCTCAAGGTGGTAGAGAGTAATTTTAAGTAGCCCCAGGAGAGGGACCCTTGAAGAAGATGTGCTGAGGCAGTGAACAACAGCAAACAGGGACAGGAAGTGCTATCACATAAGGGGGTTTGTGTTTTAGGGGTGGGCAAAATCAGCTCATGTCTTGTGTATGTGGGTTTCAGCAGGGGTAAGGAGTGAATACAGATTGCATGTTTCAAGCAGCATAATCAAACATCCATACTCACAAAATCCATACAAACCAGATCCAGATATACTGTACAGTAGAGATGTGAATCGTGTGCCAGATCGTCTTAACGATCAGATTTAGCTGGGGGGGGGGGAAGAATCTGATTGTTAAGATATGTGAATTGGAATCGTTTCCGATTCCAATTCACATCGCTAATTTTGTTTTAAGCGAGGCCCGCGCTGCTAAAAAAAAAAAAACCCACCCGACCCTTTAAATCGATCCCCCCACAACCTTTTAAAATTACCTGGTGGTCCAGGGGGGCCTCGGGGAGAGATCCAGGGGGGCCTCGGGGAGAGGAGAGATCCAGGGGGGCCTCGGGAAGAGATTTCCCGTTCCCAGGCATCAGCTGTTCTAAAAATAAAATGGCGCCGATGCACCTTTGCCCTTACCATGTGACAGGGTATCCGTGCCATTGGCCGGCCCCTGTCACATGGTAGGAGCACTGGCTCCGGCCGGCCAGGTAATTTTAAAAGGTTTTGGGGGGGTCGATTTAAAGGGTCGGGTGGGTTTTTTTTTTTTTAGCGGCGTGGGCCTCACTTAAAAAAAAAGGGTTGGGAGGGTGGGGGGTCGATTTAAAGGGTCGGGTGGGTTTTTTTTTTTATCGGGCCATTGGCGCCATTTTAATTAGTGGCAGCCAAAATGGCGCCGATGGCCCGAGAGCGGGAGATCGCGCCGGGACCCCCCCACTGGACCACCAGGTAACTTAACATTTTGGGGGGGTTCGGGAGGGTGGGGGAGGGTAAGGAATTGGTTTTAAAGAGTCGGGGTGGGTTTAGGGGTTGTTGTGGTGTGCCGGTTTTCCCGCCCTCCCCCAAATAATTCCCATGCCTTATTTAACGATACAATACAAATGCCCCTGACGATAAATCGGGGGCATTTGTATTGTATCGTGCACTCTAACGATTTTGGACGATTTTAAAATTATCTGACGATAAGTTTAATCGTTCAAAAACGATTCACATCCCTACTGTACAGTCCTTGGACTTAAGACAACATTGCTTCCTGTAATAAATTCAGGATTATTTTGGTTGAAATATAGTGCAGGTCCTTGGTGCTGGAACCAGTTCTTTTCAGCTGTGTGAGTCGAGAGAGTGGACTTTTATGGTGGCTGGTCCTGTTTGGGGCTTGCTCTACCTCTAGCTCTAAGAGCAAAGTCTTCTTTAAAGTCCTTCTGAAAAAGCTTAAAGGCTTTAGGGATGTGCAGACCAAAACATTTGTTTTGGTTTGTTCATTCATTTCGTTGGGACCCATATTTGTTTCATTAGTTTCAAAACAAAAAAAAATGTTTTATTTGTTTCATTAGTTTCATTCGTTTTCCATTAAAACATATGGAGAATTATTAAGGTCTATAATAGGCTCTAGAATAGTGAATTTTATATCAATTGTAATGAACCTTGGGAGAAGAAATCATCAAAAGGGGGAAAGAGTCACATGGTATTTTAGAAAATGGCAAAGTGGCATCAAAAAAGTGGCATAACGTAGCCTAAGGCTTTGCAAAGGGGTACAAGGATTACGGGATTGGCAGGAGTTCTCTAATGCAATGTAAGTGAAGCAAAGAAGCAGTAAGAGGAGGAAGAACACCTCAGGATGATCAACCAGTCCAGTAGGATATGTTTGTTTCACGGAGTAAACCACACACGTCATAGCTAAGTAGTAGGTAGGTACCCAAATGCACAGTACAGAGCAACTGCTAGTGGGCCATGAAATCAGTTATGGTTCATGAAGCAGTGCCAAAAGTGTGCAAAAGAATGGATAGTAATGGCAAGAAGGTGAATACCATAGATGAATAATGGCCTTAAAATCCTGAGGAATGTTTCAGTAAGTTTGTAATGCAATCTATGGCTAGGGTGTCAGTGGTAATGATTTGAACCTGGCATGTATAACTGTAAGTAATAGGCCTCTGTGTAGGGTTAGAAAATAGCATGCCTAGGTTTGACAGGCCTCATTGGTATTGGTTGGAACGTGGCATGCTGTTGAGGAGAAGTGGGCAGGGGAAGACAATGGAGTCAGTGGTGGCATTTGGGGAAAGGAGTCAGAGGAGCTCAATGGAGTCATGCCTTAGAGGTTGCGTTTGTTAAAAGGAGGCAGAGGATCTCAGCGGAATAATGTCTTGGAGGCTGCATTTGTTGAAAGGAGGCAGAGGAACTCAAAGGAGTCATGCCTTTGAGATTGTATTTGTTGAAAGGAGGCAGAGGAGCTCAGCGGAGTCATGCCTCGAAGGTTGCATTTGGGGAAAAAGAAGCAGAGAAGCGCAGCTGAGTCATGCCATGAGGAACTGTCCAAGGTTCTCAAAGAAATTGCCAAACAAGTGGAACCTAAAGCAGTGGGTGAGCTGGAATGGGAGCTCCCATCGGCGCTTCCAGAGCCTGGCTGTTCACGTCCAGCGCAGCTCTGTCCTGGCCAACCCCAATCTCTAATGTCGCTGCCCAGGCTAGTGCTGTCCTGAAGCAGTTTCTGTTCCTATTTTGTCTTTTCTATGAAGTTTGATGTACTTTTAAGATGTTTATTTATGAATCATAAAATTTGTTAGCTGTGTGTTGATGGTGTGATGGGATCTGTTAGGCTAGAAACTCCCAAGCGCTGCTGTTGCTGAGGGAATTGCACCTGCAGTGAGGCTCTGTCCTGGATAAGCAATGGTAAACTGTAGTGCTTTTTAATATTTTTTGCAATGGAGAGCAAAGCTTTCAGCTCCTAGTGCTACTAGGTTATTTCTTTGTTTCTGTGGTACTGGTCACCTCTCCTTTTTCAGGACTCTTAGTGCTTCCTGCTGTGGGTTGAAGCAGGGGAATGCTTCCTGGGATTGGGCCTCTATGAAGAGGCACAGAATGAATGGTGAGGCTGGCACAATAATGCCCATTGAAGCGGGAAAGTCTGAATTGTTTTCTGCACTTTGGGGCGGATTTTCAGAGCCCTGCTCGCCTAAATCCGCCCAAAACCGGGCGGATTTAGGCGAGCAGGGCCCTGCGCGCCGGTGAGCCTATTTTACATAGGCTCACCGGCGCGCGCAGAGCCCCGGGACTCGCGTAAGTCCCGGGGGTTCTCCGAGGGGGGCGTGTCGGGGGCGGGCCCGGTCGTCGCGGCGTTTCGTGGGCGTGTCGGCAGCGTTTTGGGGGCGGCTACGGGGGCGTGGCTACGGCCCGGGGCGGTCCGGGGGCGTGGCCGCGCCCTCCGTACCCGCCCCCAGGTCGCGGCCCGGCGCGCAGGAGGCCCGCTGGTGCGCGGGGATTTACTTCTCCCTCCGGGAGGCGTAAATCCCCGGAGAAAGGTAAGGGGGGGGGTGTAGACAGGGCCGGGCGGGTGGGTTAGGTAGAGGAAGGGAGGGGAAGGTGAGGGGAGGGCGTTAGAGGATTCCCTCCAAGGCCACTCCGATTTCGGAGCGGCCTTGGAGGGAACGGGGGTAGGCTGCGCGGCTCGGCGCGCGCCGGCTATACAAAATCGATAGCCTTGCGCGCGCCGATCCAGGATTTTAGTGGATACGCGCGGCTCCGCGCGTATCTACTAAAATCCAGCGTACTTTTGCTTGCGCCTGATGCGCCAGCAAAAGTACGCCTATTCGCGTTTTTTGAAAATCTACCCCTTTATGAGCAGACCCAGGCTTCTCTAGATAGAGAGAGGGCAAGCATAAGCTCCTGCACAGACCGGGAAGACTAGCGGGACTTTTCTTCCTGTACCAACAGTGACTGACGCACATAATCTGCTTCTCAAAATAAGCGCTGGTTAAGCTTGCATCTTACCAAATGTTACCAGCTGAGCATCTGAAAGGATGCTAGTGCTCTCCTTCCTCCCACCATGGAAATGAGAAAACCCTGACCCCGGCTCTCCTCTCTCCAGTGGCACCACAAGTTCTATTTTATTGTCTTTAGTTGACAGTTTAACAGTTTAGAGTTATAAATGTTTGCACTTGACGTTTGTTTCCTTTATTTCTTCTGCTGAAGGGTCAGATCCTTGGCTGTAGTACATTTCTTATAGTCGCTCTATGACAAGGAGGAGTATGAATGTTTATTTTTCTGAGGCATTTAGAATACTATCATACACGTAAACTAACAGCAAGTTGTTGTGGAAGTGTGGCCCAACTGGCGGTGCTGGGACCACAGCAAGACTCAGCATTACATCTCTTCTAGCTCTCAACTTTGCATCTCGGGCCTGGATAGGAGCAGCAGGGTGGCTGTGGAAATGTGGCCCAACTGGCAGTGTTGGAGACACAGCAGGACTCAGCATTGCATCTTTTCCAGTCCCCGACCTTGCATCTTGGGCCTAGTCAGGAGCCACAGTATGGTTGTGGAAGTGTGGCCCAACTGGCAGTGCTGGGACCACAGCCAGACTCAGCATTGCATCTCTTCCAGCCCTTGATCTTGCATCTCAGGCCTGGACAGGAGCAGCGGAATGTGGGCCCCACTGGTGGTATTGGGGACACAGCAGGACTCAGCATTGGTGTGTGTGTGGCCCTTGGATTGAATCTTTAGGCTATGGAGGCAGCAGCAGTGTGGTTGTTGAAGTATGTCACGACTGACAGTATTGGGATCACAGCAGGACACAGCATAGTATCTATTCTAGCCCTCAATCTTTAATCTCAGGTCTGGACAGGACCAGAAGTGTGGTGATTGAAATATGGCCCAATTGGGGGTGTTGGGGACACAGAATTCAGCAGGACTCAGCATTGATGTTTTATGGCCTTTGGATTGGCTATTTGGAGGCAGCGGCAGTGTGGTGTTTGTAGTATGGCCCAACTAGCAGTGTTGGGGACACAGCAAGACACAACATTGCATCTCTTCTAGCCCTCGACTTTGCACCTCAGGCCTGGACAGGAGTAGCAGAGTGGTACTTGTAGTGTGGCCCAGCTGGCAGTGTTGGGGACACAGCAGAACTTATCATTTTGGTGTTGTGGCCCTTAGATTGGCTTTTCGGACCACGGAGGCAGCAGCAGTGTCATGGTTGTAGTGTGGCCCCACTGGCGGTGTGGGAGACACAGCAGGACTCGGCATTGCAAACCTTTCCAGCCCTTGATCTGGCATCTCGGGCCTGGACAGCAGCATCAATGTGGTTGATGACGTGTGGTCCAATTGATGGTGTTGTGGACAGAGCAGGCAGATGCAGTTAATCAATCACAGTCACTGGATATTGATGGATGCTGGTTGTAGGCCCCATTGCTGCTGTTGAGGCATGGCATGCAGAAAGGTAGAGCAGCCCACAGCTACAGGTCCTTCACGTTCCATTCATTCATCTTGTCACTCGCATTGCAAATCTGGATAGCCAAGCAAAGGCAGATACATTTTAAAGAACACTAGCTTCTCCATCAAGTGTGGTGACAATTTGCAGTGATGAGGGCTTATGATGTCTCCTGTAATGGAAAACACTCTTTCACTGGGGACAATCAGTGGTGGACAAGAGAGATAGCGCTGAGCCAGTCTTGCTAAGTCTGGCCAGATAGACTTGTGAGATCAATATGCCAGCACATCTGTCTCCATATCCACGATGGTCTCAGTGAGATAGTGTCACTGAGATCTGAGCTGCCATCTCCTTTGGTGGTATTTGATGTGAATCTTTCTTCCCAGCTGCTTTAGTGATTGCTTGGGACAGAGTGAAGATTGTTTCTGTTTTCCTGTGGAGGGTGAGCTAGGTGGAAATGACGGGGTGCTACTCTGACTTGCATTGCTGTATGACCTGGCCAGTGATGGTGTTTTCTCCTGTGTTACATCCCTCTTCTGCTTTCACCTGTGGCACTCTAGCTGACAGACCTCCTCTGTCAGCATGCTCTTTATATGTGTCAGATTGTTCATCTCCAGTGCAAGTCTCCCTTTCACACATGGATCACATAATGTAGCAAGCATGTATTTGTGGTTTGTGGTCAGAGGTCCTAGTCCAGTGATGGCTAACCTATGACACGCGTGTTAGAGGTGACACGCCGAGACTTTTTGCTGACACGTGCTGCGTTTCGTGGACTATCAGGAATTTTTTTTTTAATCTGCTGCGCCGACCCTTTAAAACTGTTTTTTTAGTATCCCCCCACCCTCCGGACCCCTCCACCCCCCCAATGCCCCCGGGCGCAGGGACAGGCAGATAGGCAGGGCTGCGGCCCGAAGAAAAAGATCGCGTTTAAACGCGCTGATGCTCCTCCTCCTTCCTGCCTGTGCGGCCCCGGAAGTAAACGTTGTTGGAGCCACGTGGGCTGGAAGGAGGTGAAGCATCGGCGCGTGCAGAAGAGGAGCAGCGCTTGCGTTTACGGGCAGCCGTGAATCCCAAGTCGCAGCGGCCCGAGAAGAGGAAGAGGCCCGGTAGCAGGGCTGCCGCAGAGCCCATCCTACGACGACCCGCGAAGAGGAGGCCCAGAGGTGAGAGAGAGGCTGAGGGTCTGTAGAGAGTGTGTGTGTGTGCGTGTATGAGATGAGTTGAGAGATTGTGTGTGAGAGTGAGGACCTGAATGTTTGCAGAGACAGCATGTGAGAGCCTCTGTGTGTGTGTGAGAGAGACAGCATGTGTCAGTGAGAGCCTGCGCTTGAGCAAGATAGCATGTGGGAGTGAGAGAGAGCCTGTGTGTGTGAGAGTCAGACAGCATGTGCCAGTGAGAGACTGTGTGTATGAATGATTGTATGAGAGAGAGCATTTGACAGTGAGAGCCTGTGTGTGTGTGAGAAAGAGAAATGCATGTGAGAATGAGAACCTGTGTGTTTGAGGGAAGAAGATGAAGAGAAAAGAAACAGAAAAAAAGACAATATAAAAGGAATTGGCAAAAAAATAAGAAAGGTAAGGTGGAAAAAAAAAAGCCTGTGACCAACCAATTAGAAAATGAAGATCAGACAGCAAAGGTAAAAAAATAAATAAATTACTTTTTAGTGATTGGCACATGTAATCTTTGGGAATGTGCAAGAATAGCACTTTCTCTATACGGATCTCACAATGTACGAGATCAGCATGGAGAAAATGGAAGCCCACGGGGCCTGCACAGAGGAGGCAGCAGAATGGGCTTCAGTGCCAGTAGCAGCAATTGGCATCTCCCCAATAGCCATGCGGCAGCAATGACAGTGGCAGCAGAGGAATGAGAGAGGTTCTGAGGTTGCTGGCAAAAGAGAGGGGGGTCTGCCTTTAGTGTGTGCATGTGAATGAATGGGACTCTGCATAGGGTGTATGTTTGTGAATGCATGGGTGCCTGCGTGAGAATGAATTGGTGCCTGCCTGGAGGATGGAGCGGGAGTGGTGTGAAAATGAATGGGAGCCTGCCTGAGGTTCAGTGTGTGTGTGTGTGTGTGTGTGTATGTGAGGGAGCCAGTGAGTGTGAGAGCATGAGTGTGTATGAAAAAATCCAGGGGAGTAAGAGTTTGGGGGGGGGGGGGGGGGGTGGAGGGGGAGAGAGAGTGTTTTAATTGAAGATTTAGCCAATGAAATTCAGCAACAAAAAAGTCACTAAGCAGGTAAGGTAAAGAATGATTTGTTTTTGCTTTATTAATAAATACAGAACATATATTAAAATTATAACTTTTTGTTATTAATATTAGAGCTACAAATATCACAAAATTATGGATTTTTCTAGAAGTGACACACCACCCGAGTTATGCTCAGTTTTTTTAATGAATTTTGACACACTGAGTGCAAAAGGTTGGCCATTACTGACCTAGTCTTTCTTTCACCTGCTTTTCCAAGGACAACAATTAGCGCAGCACCTTACCTCTTATTCCCTCTTCCTGTTGAAAGTCCTCCAATTTTTCTAACAGGATGTTTACTATTGGGATGATATCTCCCAAGGTGGCACTTGTAGTACTCATCTTCTCTGTGGCATCCTTAAAGGGCTTCAGGATTTTCATTAGCTGTCTCATGACTGACCAATCATGATGCCTTAGGGGAGCTGCATGCCTACCTCCATTTCCTGAGACAGATCATGCAGGGGTGTCTGCTGCTCTACTAGCCTCTGCAGAATCATCTAGGTTGAATTCAAGCAGGTACCCACATCTATGATGAGACACTTGTGAGGCATCTCTAATTTCTCCTGCTTTTCACAGATGAGGTCACCCGCCTTCACGCTTTGGTGGAAGTATCCAGCTATTTTTCTATATTTCTCTAGTAAGCTGTGTAGGTACGCATACTCTGGATCCCTGGACCCCAGCCCCAGGGCCTCTTTCACTGCTAGATGCAGGGTATGAGCAAAGTATCATACATCCTGATATCCACCGTCAGATACTGCCTTGACCATATTAGAGTCATTATCGGTGATAAAGAAACCTGCATTGAGAATTCTGACTCTGATCCAGCTGCCAGCCCTCAAGCATTTCTCAAATTGCTGCTAAAATATTGTCAGAGGTATGGGAACCGGCCATCAGGTGAGCGTGCAGCAAAGCCCAGATGCATCCTGTTCTCTGGACCCTGTGGAGCTGCTGCCTGCCCCTATCTTGGCCAGGCCCCACCAGTGTGCTGTCAGAAAGAAGAAGGAATATGAAGTATTTGTGATGTCCATATGTCACTTGTGAAATGGAAACTGCTCTCCTGTGCCTTCACACGACTATGACAATGTTTGTACAAATTGGGGATGACCTTTCTGCTGAAAGTGGTCCTGGAGGGCACTTTATAGTTTGGTGCTAGAAGCTGCAGCAAACGCCTGAGACCCACGTTCTCAATGACCTGTAGGGCTGATCTCTAAGGGATCATCTCATGGATAGTTCTTGTCACCACTTTGGATGCAGCCAACCTTTTTCCCCATGACAGTGCCACCAAACACCACCTCAATTTTCCATTGTGAGCTGTTGCTTCTTAGTTATAGCTGGGGACTGCTGCTGCCGGCCTTCCACCCGACTAGTAGAAGAAGCCAAAGTCTTGGAAGGAGCTTGAGGAACACTCGTCCCCTTTTCAAAGACTAGTGTCCTCTGTCTTGCAGAAGGGGCCCCCTGACTACTACTACTACTACTACTACTACTACTACTACTATCATACCCAGGTGCATATTGAAGGGGATGCTGCATTCCAACATTGCTTAAGTGACCTAGTTGCTTCCCTAGGCTGATGTCCTTTTTGCAATGCGTGGGTCTTCCTTCATTTGAAAATGGCTCCAGATCACTGATTTCTTTCATAATCCCTTGCCTCTGTCTGCATCCTTTGGGGTGGATGGTGCTGATGGCAGTGAAGTGGAGGTGGTCACAGATGGAACCTGAGAAACTGAAGCAGAGGATTCATTCATCTTCTGTTCCTGCACTGTCAGTGTGGCCTGCTCTCCCTCACTAACATGTCCTCCTGCCTCTCTCTCCTCCTGCATAAACCTCTTAATACAGGATCTTCAGCTAATGCCTCTCCATCTCTGTTTCAGGAAAACCTTTGAAGGTAGATTCGTCAAGCTCTGAATCCGAAGAGGATGACAAAACTGATCTTATAGCCTCTGCTGCTAAAGGGTTAAATGCTGGTTTTGGTTTCACCACTTGTACTTGTACTTCTATAGGCACTAGGGGTTGTCCTCTGTTGCTACTAGTACTACTCATGCCTTCTCTTTCCCTCTCCTCTGAGATAGTAGGATCTGGCTGAGATACTGATGGAACAACTGGCATATCCTCTCCACATCTCAGCTTCTTGTGGCTTGACATGCCTCTCTCTCCTACTGATGTTAGGGATTTGAAAAAAATCCCTCTTTATCTTAGTTGGGGGACTTACAACTGCGGGCTCCCCATGTCCTTTGCTTGACATGATGGATTTTGTTTTTCTGCTGCAGTGCTGGACAAAAGGTGTTGTTAATTAATCTTTATTTCTGAAAATGTGATGGTTAGTCACACTGACACTAGTGTGACAAACTACTACAGTGATCCTTCTGTGTGTAAGGTTGAACAACTCACAGAGAGAATATATTACAGTAAAACAATAATTTTAGTATTTTGCTCTGCTAGTGACTCCAGTGCACGTTGATGCACACAACACACAAGAAAAAAAAAGAATGATATAGTGCCATACTATGGGCCGGATTTTCAAATCTACGCGCGAGCATAGATTTGTGCGCACAACCCGACGCGCACAAATCTACGCCTGATTTTATAACATGCACGCGCAGCCGCGCACAAGTTATAAAATCCGGGGTCGGCGCACGCAAGGGGGTGCACACTTGTGCACCTTGTGCGCGCCGAGCCCTAGGGGAGCCCCGATGGCTTTCCCCGTACCCTCCAAGGCCATGCCGAAATCGGAGCGGCCTTGGAGGGAACTTTCCTTCCACCCCCCCCACCTTCCCCTCCCTTCCCCTATCCCACCCCCCAGCCCTACCTAAATCCCCTCCCCCACCTTTATTTCCTTATTTACGCCTGCCTCCGGGCAGGCGTAGGTTGCGCGAGCTCCCGGCACAACCGCTATGCTGGAGGCCTCGGTCCCGTCCCCGCCCACTCCCCGCCCATTTTTTTAAGCCCCGGGACATACGCGCATCCCGGGGCTTGCGCGTGTCACCGAGCTTGTGCAACATAGGCTCGGCGCGCGCAGGAGGGTTTTAAAAGGGTTATGCACGTAACCCTTTTAAAATCCGCCCCTATGTGTGTGAGCTCACTACTGGTAAAACAGAAGTAAAAGCGAGTGCACTAGTAATTTAAATGCAGTTGCAAAATAAAATAATCCACAAAGTGGCTGGCTGTAGACCTAGTGCACTCTTTGTGGAAACAGACAAAGAGAGTTAAAACAGCTCTCTATGTAAAATACTGTGGCAGAGTTCAGCTACAGCACTGATACTACACTGGTAGCAACACATTTAAAATTTAATACATCACTGCAAAAATATCCAGTAGGGATGTGAATCGTTTTTTGACGATTTAAAACAATCGTCAGATATATTTTAAATCGTCAAAAATCGTTAGAGCCACGATACAATAGCAATTCCCCCAATTTATCGTCAAAAAATCGTAAATCGGGGGAGGGGGAGGGCGGGAAAACCGGCACACCAAAACAACCCTAAAACCCACCCCAACCCTTTAAAACAAATCCCCCACCCTCCCGAACCCCCCCCAAAATGTTTTAAATTTCCTGGGGTCCAGTGGGGGGGGGGGGGGGGGGCGGGGTCCCGGCGCGATCTCCCGTTCTCAGGCCACGGCTGCGTTAATAGAAATGGCGCCGGTGGCCCTTTGCCCTTACCATGTGACAGGGCAAAGGTAGCGCCGGCGCCATTTTGAATATTGGCAATACGGCCCGAGTGCAGGAGGTCGCTCCCGGACCCCTGCTGGACTTTTGGCAAGTCTTGTGGGGGTCAGGAGGCCCCCCCAAGTTGGCCAAAAGTTCCTGGGGGTCCAGCGGGGGTCCGGGAGCGATCTCCTGCACTCGTGACGTCGGGTGACAGGAACCAAAATGGCACCGGCGCTACCTTTGCCCTGTTATATGGTAAGGGCAAAGGGCCACCGGCGCCATTTCTATTAACGCAGCCGTGGCCCGAGAGCGGGAGATCATGTCGGGAGCCCCCTACTGGACCCCAGGTAATTTAAAACATTTTTGGGGGGTTCGGGAGGGTGGGGGATTTGTTTTAAAGGGTCGGGGTGGGTTTTAGGATTGTTTTGGTGTGTCAGTTTTCCCGCCGATTTACGATTTGACGATTTTTTAACAAAAAAAACCATGACGATCAGATTTCCCTCCCCCCCCCAGCCAAAATCGATCGTTAAGACGATCGATCACACAATTCATATCCCTAATATCCAGTGCCATCCAAACAGGCCAGGCAGCCTGGAGTGACTTTCCCCTAAAGGGAAGGGAATGCTGGAGAACTAACCTTCCTCTAAGTCAGTAGCCTTGACTGCAGCGAGATGTTAAAAAAAAATTATAAACCTGTGCAAATTAACATAGTGAGACAGCAGCTAACAGGATTAGAACAGATGGAAAATTTCTAATCTTGAATCAAAGCATTGTTGAAACAGAAGACTGTAGTAATACAGAATTCTAAGACAACAGCATAGCAGGATGTAACCTCCCGGAGTGAGAGATAGAATCCAACGGAGAGCTGAAACAGTTAGGGATTGCAATACAAAGGATGGAAAGTTCAAAGATTTACTGATTTAGAAAAATGCTTCCCTCTGATTTGTTCCTTTGCTTTGTCAGTTTGGTTTCCTTGACAACAGATCCCGGTTCTCCCCTGACCTTACACATGAGTCATAGGCAGGCATGAGGGCTGGTTGCTAAGAAACTCCCACATTACCTGCCCAGCCTCAGAGCCTATGTTTTAATGCAGCCAATGCTTTTCAATGGGGAAACATAAATGAATGAAACAAATGAGATATGTTTCATTTGTGGGACTTGCCCATACGTTTTCGGGGGCAAATGAATCAACTGACTATGTATATTCGTTGTAGATGGGCCATTTGTTTTAAACAAATACACATCTCTAAAAGGCTTTCACAAGCATATGGATGCAATTAGTCAATCTTTCTGCTCTTTGCTTATACAGTGTTATTTGAATTTTTTAATCAACTGTGAGCATATGTCTGTGGACATGTTTTATGATTTGTTTATAGTCCTATTTTTGTTCTGGTTTTCACTAAATGATTGTATTCATTATCAAACTAATTTTAAAATGAGCGCACATGTGCCCATATATGTGCATATTGGTGCATGAGGAGAGATACACAGGAATTTTAAATCATGCACTTGCACACATATAATTTAAAATAAGTAAGCTCCTAAATTTAAGAGGTAATCGAGCAAAATGAAGGGGTTCAATTTCATGACCCCTGAAGAATGAAACAACTGAAAGTCTTCCGACTAATCATGCCAGCAGTGGAACGCACAGCCATTTTGAATGTACTAATGTTTGCAACGCAAATGACACGTAATGCGTAGTGACGCAGTTGCGCACTAACACGTAACGTAACGTAACTCCATTTTGGAATAATAATTTGTATTGTATTAATACGAATGCCGCTGTAAAATGTCTAACACGTCAATTAAATGACGAAACGATAATATGATCATAAGCTACACCTCCTAGAGACCACGCTAGCAAATGCTTATTCAGCAGTTTGTGAATTGTTTGTTCAGCAAAACTCAGAACGCATGTGTGAAAGATAAGAGTTGTAAAGTGCATAAAAGTTTGCTCCTAAGGGGGCGTGGCATGCAGTTGTACTAAGCCTTTGTCTTAGCTGCATCTTGCTGGCAATAAAAGTCTATCTTTACGGATCAGTTGTCTGGACCTCCTTACTGACTAAAAAGAGACGGTTACAAACCTACTTTGTGTATCTTCCATTGGACTTCGTTAGCTTTAACACATGTATGTAAGCAGATTTTATTTATTTATTTATTTATTTATTTGCTTATTTGCTGCAGTTTATAACCCTCCCAATTACCAGACCACTTGCTTATGCAAGAGGCATTCCCAGTTTTTCCAATTAGTCCACCAGTTTGCCCATTCAATACTGAGGTCTTTCAGATTCCTCTGGTTCTTCATCCTGCACACACACACACCCCAGTTGACCCTCACCCCTCACCCTATCTTGTAAGCCCAAAATGCGAGATCTACAAACTTGCTTCTCATCAGCAGTAAAGTTATGCGGTCTGCAGCCTCTGGTTTTAAAATATGGAGTTATGCGCGTAAGTGTTGGTCCTATCTCGGAATGCCCATGCCACGCCCCCTTTCCACACTCTTACTTTTGGCACACAGATGGATATGTACGAGCATAAATTGCAGCTTTTAAAATCCACATTGCTCATGCATGCCCCACATACTGCTCATATGTGGGCATTTTTGCGCATGCAACGCTTTTAAAATTGAACTTTATATATTTTATTTCTTCTTTCATGTTTGTATTTTTATGAATGCAGTTTGTAACCTGCTTAGAATTGTAGATAGGTGGGATATACAGTGGTTTTGACTTTAGATACTGTTTTCAGGAACAAATAATGACTTATATCTGAAGACTTCCTGTACCTGAAACATGAAATGGCACTATTTCATGCAGTCAAATCTCTAGCATATAGCCATTGCACACATTTGATGGAAACGCCTTCCTCATCTAACAAAGACCTTCACTTACAAATCCATACTCAGATCTTCCAATACCTACCCATCACAATACAAAATAGTTTATGTAAGAACAGACACCACACAGTAGAAGTACAACAATAAGATGTTTATTTACATTAGAAAAAATGTAAAACAAAATTACACTTTTATCTGCTTTCTTGCAGACTGAGAGGAAGATGAGATTAGGTGGTGTGGCAGAGGAAAAACAACAAAACAAATACTTAGCTCTTTCTTAAAGCCCTACCTATCCATCTGCAGCAGGAATCTTACATAGCACACCTACAGAGAAGACATAGCAAAAAAATAAATAGAGGTGGCCAAGGCAGGAATCCATAATAGAAAAAGAAAACTGGAAGGAATACAGAAATAACATTTGTCAAAATGTTAATTCTGAAATAAAAGAGGTCTTTGAAGAATGCATGATCTATGACACATGCTCAACCATAGAAATGATGGCAGAAAAGGACAAATTGTCCATCCAGTCTGCCCAATAAACTTATGGTAGTATCAGCTGTGCCATGTAGGTTACCCCATGCTTCTTTGTTTCCCAGACAATAAAAGTCAGGGCCTCTCGTTTGTTGCTGTCCAAATCCAATTCCCTGTTACCCCCGTGCTTATCAATTTCCCAATCTAGCCCTCATCAATTGCTGTTGAATCCAATTCCCTGTTACGTCTTGCCTTTGAAGCAGAAAGCAATGTTTGAGTTACATTAAAGTATCAGCCTAGTTGGTTAAGGGTAATAACTGCCACATCAGCAAGTTACCCCCATACTTGTTTCCCCAGACCGTAAAAGTCGGGGCCCTTGGTTGCTGAACAAATCCAATTCCCCTTTTCTCCCCGCTGTTGAAGCAGAGAGAAATGATAGAGTTGCATCAACAGTATCAAGGCTTATTGGTTAAGGGTAAATAACCGCCACACCATCAGGTTCCTTCATGTACTCTATTCTTCATTTCCATCCTTTAGCCTTTAGGGATCCTCAGTATTTGTTCCATGCCCTTTTGAATTATTTCAATGTTTTGGTTTTCACGACTTCCTCCAGAAGGGCATTCCAGGCATCCACTACCCTCTCCATGAAGAAATAGTTGGATTATCTTCAATACTCAGCATTGAAGATAATCCATCTCTCTCCTCTATAGAGACACATGACCAATGTGCCCTAAAACGACCTAAACCTATCAATACATGGAGGTTACACAGTTGGTACACTGACAATTAGTATTCTTGTGTGCTAGCTCAAATAGTTTCACATGCATAATAGGAAAATAGAGCGGACTTCCGGCTATGACGTCACGAGAGACGGAAGCAATAGGGTAGAGCTCCGTAGCCCCGCTCCCCTACTCACCGACAAAAAGCTTCTAATTCTGGGGGAAACTGCCGGTTTCTCCCCTGCTCGGTGGCCTCTCTGTCGTACCTATTGGCTCCGGAGGGTGGAGGGCAGCGGAGAGTGTGCGCGCACGAGCCCTCCTTGGATCTTAATTTCCTCCGTGGCAGCGCTAACAAAATGGCGGCGGACATGTGGGGTTTTTTTTGCTAACGCTGTAGCCGCATGGTGCTGCGGATCGCCTCCTGGGCCCCGGAGGACCTATTATCTTTCATTGCCCTGCGGCTTTTCTTGGAGGGTGCACCCACATCGAGCGCATACGGAGTCTCTCCCTCTGGCCCGCAGCTTCCCGCGGGGGTGCTGCAAATTGGCGACGGACTTGTTTTTCTACTTACTGATGCTGTGGGGTGCTATCTCCTGCCGGTAAGAATCCCTGCCCTTGAGTTCTCCTGCTACTCGGCCCATCTTGCAGCGATTATCAGCCCCAGAGACAGCGGGTATCAGCTACGCTACCCTTGTTTAGAGTACAGATTTGCTGCCCAGATCGCCGGCTTGGTGGTTGGTAGCGCTGCCACGCGGTTGAGACCGAGCAAACTTGCGGGTGATGCGTAGGTCGAACACACGGGGCCAGCTAGAACGCCGAACACACCGACCACGTGTAGCCAAGATGGCCGCGGCAGCCCAGTCCAATGAGCCCCTGCTTGCTTCAGTCACGGAGGAGGCCCTGCAAAAAATCTCACAGCGCGTCACAGAAGCGCTGGATGGCCGCCTCTTCAAACTACAAACAGCGATGGAAGACATCAAATCGGCGGTGGAGGGCCATGCGAAGTGGCTGGACACTGCGGAGGGCCTCATATCAGACCTGGGAGACCGGATGGCTACGACGGAGCAGCGTCTGGAGGGTCTGCAGGACAGACAGCAAGAGCTCCTCGCTAAGATGGAAGAACAAGAGGACAGGGGCCGTCGGAACAATTTAAAAATAATAGGTCTCCCGGAGGAAGTGAAGGAAGGGGACCTGAAAGAAATTGTTGAGCAGTGGCTCCCGCAACAAGTGGGCCTCCTTCTTCAAGGAGAAAGGATCCAGTGTGAGAGAGTACATCGTGTGGGGCCTATGCGAGATGGCCTGGGGCGCCCGAGACCGGTAATGGCCAGGATCTTGAACTGGGATCATAAGACTCGCTTGTTGCGGTCTTACCGCCAAAAGAAGGAGGTGGACTATCATGGCCACAGATTGTTGTTATTTAATGACTTCTCAGCCGCCACGGCAGCACAGAGGAAGGAGATGGCCCCGGCCTGCACGGCTCTACATCAGCGAGGTATTCGCTTCGCCCTGTTATACCCGGCTAAACTGCGGGTCCAGCATGATAACAAAACTCTTTTCTTCAATTCTAAGGCGGAGGCCGATGGCTTTGTGGCAAGCCTCCCTCCTGCGCCTGGGCAGTGAGGGGCCTGGCTCTTGGACTTTTTTTTTTTTTTTTTCTCCAGCTGAGATGGTCTTTTCCAAGTTTTCTCCTCTGACCATAGTTTGTTTTGCTTTGTTTCCCCTTTTTTCCTCTCTTTTGGAACTCTATTATGTGACTTGCAATGTTGAAGGCTATGCGGCTCTGTTTATAGGACTGCCGCGCTGCGGATCCCTGCCTTCTGTCCCGAGAGGCTCTGGGACTATTGCTGGGGAAGGCTCTAACACCACTGAGTTCTTTTCTTTTGTGGATCCTAGACCGGCTGTTTACGTGCCTCAGCGACTAAGCTTTTTGGAACCACTCAGAGGATCTTCTGGCTCCCACCAGCCGGACTCCACACCTGCATCTGCATCTGCTGTGCGGCGGCAGGGGTCCTTGACTTTCTTTTTGGGGTTAACTTGTGCTGGTTCGGGGCGCTGGAAAGTGGGGAGCGGGGCAGGAGATAGGAGTAGGGGTGAATAGGGAGGTTCCTATGGTGCTCAGTAGTTTGAGCCCTCTGGAACGACAAGGGAAGTTTCTGTTGCTCGTGTGGATGTGTTGTATGTATGTGAGTATGTGTGTTCAGGGACTGGGGGGGTGGGGAAGGGGTATGGGGGTTATTGGTCTTCACGACTTCTATTGGTGGTACGAGTATGGATTGCAACTTCCCCTCAAGGCCTAGGCTGGGAGGGCCGGGAGGGATTACCACTCCTTTAGCGGGGGGCTTGGGAGGCTTCGGCTAGCCCATCCTCCCTCTCTTATAGTTTGTATTACTGCTAATCTGTGATGGCGCCTGTTAAAGTAGTTACTATGAATGTGGATGGTATCCACTCCCCCATTAAGCGGACCAAATTATATGCATCATTTAAACGTATGAAAACGCAAGTGGCGCTCTTACAAGAGACGCATTTGGAGGATGCGGAACATGCTAAACTAAAAAGGGATTGGGTAGGGCAGGCATATTATTCGTCCTATAATAGGCGCCAACGGGGAGTTGCTATTCTTATTCACAAAAATTTACCGTTTCAGCTAGAGCGTATCTGCCAGGATGCGGAAGGCCGATATGTTCTGGCGGCGGGTACTTTATTTCAACATCGTATTGTCTTTTGTGCTGTGTATGCCCCTAATGTGTACTCCCGGGGGTTTTTTGTATCCCTAATCAATCTCCTGGCTGAGTTTTCGGATTACAGTCTTGTGGTGGGTGGTGATTTTAATATTGTGGCCAACCGACAGCTTGACCATGCACCCCCCAAGCTTGCTTCCCGAGGGGAGGGGCAGGAGGGGGTAAACTTATTGTGTCAAGAGCTTCACTTGCTGGACATTTGGCGCGTGCTGCACCCGCATGAGCGCGATTTCACTCACTTCTCTCATCCGCATAAGGTATATTCTAGGCTGGATTATTTGCTTGTCTCGGACCCGTGTTTTGCTAAAGTACAGGAAGCCAAGATAGGGACTATCTCGCTATCAGATCATGCCCCCGTGACTATGGTCCTTCACTGGGGGGTAACGGTTCGACCCCCTCACTCTTGGCGCATGCGGCCCGATCTCTACTTAGACAAGGAATTTCATGGGTACCTGCAGGCCTGCTGGAAGGATTATGTCGCCCATAATAAGACCCCGGAGGTTACCCCGTCCACTGTGTGGGAGGCGGGGAAAGTGGTCATGCGAGGGGCTATAATCGCGTATGTGGCCAAGAAAAATAGGCGCTGTAACGAAGAAATACTGAGGCTTACGGGAGTTCTTAAAGCGGCTCAAAATGCTCATATGGGGGCTATGTCTGAGAATACTAAAGCCCAAATGGATAGGGCGCGGATAGCTCTGACTGATTTACTGCACCAGCGGGCTTCTAAATCCCTTAGATATTATCGTTATCAGCTGTATAAATACGGTAACCGTGCCAGTCGGCTAATGTCCCATTTGGTTAGGCCTCGGGGTCAGCGTGCCTCGATTGTGGGTATTAAGGATGGTACTGGGGTGCACCGCACAACTCCTCAGGAAATAGCGCATCGATTCCTGGAATATTACACGACCCTTTATGCTTCGAAGCCAATGGATAGGGCCCTTGCTGATCAGATGTTTGCAGGCTTACCCTGGCCGCAGTTAACGCTGGACCAGTCAGCCATGTTGAATAACCCGATCACTATCCAAGAAATCTATGCGGTTATCAAACAGCTTAAATTAGGTAAGGCGGCGGGCCTGGATGGGCTGGGGTCCGAATACTATAAAATTCTCAGTTTTGGGGTGCTTGAACCTGCGCAAGCTTATTACACTGACTTACTGCACACGGGTCACATCACGCCAGCCTCCAATCAATCTGTTATTGTAGTTATCCCTAAGCCAGGGAAAGATCCGGCGGAGGTGGGCTCTTACCGCCCGATTTCGTTGCTCAATGTGGACGTTAAATATTGGCTTCTGTTTTGGCTGCACGGGTTTCTACCGTCCTGCCGAGTATCATTCATGAGGACCAAACTGGTTTTATCCAGGGTCGGCAGGGGGTCCGTAATGTGCGGCGTTTAATAGCCGCGTTAAGTTATCCGGATGCGGCTGAAGCCTTGGTCCTGAGTCTCGACGCGGAAAAAGCGTTTGATTCCCTTTCTTGGGACTATCTATTCTGGGTGTTGCAAAAATATGGCTTCTCGGGGGCATACCTACAATGGCTACAGGTATTATACCAGCACCCTAGTGCCACTATCTTGATTAATGGCCTGCCTACGGAGGCTTTTCCAATCTCCAGGGGGGTGCGTCAGGGATGCCCCCTATCTCCTGTGCTTTTTGTTATGGCCCTGGAGCCCTTGGCCATTTGTATCCGGCGTGCAAAAGATATTAGTGGTCTTAGTTTGGACGGGCACCCCCTGAAGCTGGCTCTGTTTGCCGATGACCTCTTACTATTTGTGGGGAAGCCACGTACCAGCGTACCAGCCATTATTCATTTATTTGATCGGTTTCAATTGGTGGCGGGTCTTAAAATTAATTATGATAAATCGGAAGCCCTGTCTTTACACGAGAATCTTCCTGGTACATGGGGCGGAGTGTTTCCATTTCGGTGGGCGGCCGGCAAGCTTAAATATCTGGGAGTTGTAATACCGCGAGACTTACGGCAGCTGCACTCCTTAAACATCGGCCCCTGCATTGCCCGATTCCAGGCCCAGTTGGGGCTGTGGAAAATGCTGCCCCTCTCACTTTTTGGTAGGAGCGCTCTAATAAAAATGGTGCTCATGCCAAAGCTTCTGTACTTTTTACACATGCTCCCTTGCTGGCTGACAGTGGCTGAGGTGCGGCGCCTGCGTTCTACCATCCAACAGTTCTTATGGCATGGGAAGCGCGCACGTTTAGCATACGAGGTTCTGGAATATCCGCGGGAGTGTGGAGGGCTGAATTTGCCCGACTTCCGCCTTTATAATGTGGCCTGTCAAATGAGGTTCGTGGGGGAGTGGTTGACGGGGTCCTACCGTTACTGTGAGGCAGGGATGTTGGGCCGTATGTCTACCCCTGGGTCTCCGTTGAACCTCATTCAAATGCGGGTGGATCAGCGCCGGGCGGCACTTTACCCTACGACTCTTCTAACCCCCTGTCTTAAGGCGTGGCGATGGATGCGGAGAAAACATAAATTATCGGGGGGGCGATCTTTACTGCTTCCCTTTTTGCATAATGTGGAATTTCTCCCTGGACGGGATTGTAGTCCAGTATTTCGTCAATGGGCAGAGCGTGGGGTGATGTTTGCTTTTCATATGTATGATCCTGTTTCAGGTACTATGTTGGACTTTGCCACGCTGGCACGAACTTTCCAATTGCCTGCCAAGCAATTTTTTGCCTTTCTCCAGGCCCGCCACTATTTGACTGCTTTTGCTTGGACCCCAATGGAGCGTGATGCTGAAATGCGGTTCGCTAATACCATTTTTGATACTGCGTATCTCCGGAACACCATTACCGGTTGGAAGAGACTGGGACAGAAACTTGGGGATACTGCTCCTGTTCAACGCATGGCTGCTCGGTGGTCTGCAGTTTTGGACTTCCCTATCACTGAGCGACAAATGTCTAGCTGGTGCCGAGACCAGTACCGACTGCTACCTGATATTAGTCTGCGGGAGCTCCAGTTTAAGCTTCTTCACTCTCTTTATTATGATGATGTTCGGAGGTTCAAGATGAAGATGGCTACTTCTCCTACTTGTACCAAATGTGGGACTGCTGATGGTACCTTGGTGCATAGACTGATTACTTGCCCGTTACTCCACACCTTTTGGAGCGAAGTGTTGGACGTGGTGGGGAAATGTATAAATGTGCCTCTGAGGCTTACTGCCCGGATGTTACTTTCCTGTATGTCCCCTCGACATTTACCGGGCGGCTGTGCTAAGGCCCGATTTGAGCGGGTGGCCGTTTTGATGGCCTGTCGCACTATCTTGGCTGGCTGGATAGAGCCACAGCTTGCGCCTACGATAGCCGCCTGGTTTGGGAGAATGGCCTCCCTAGCGAACATGGAACGACTGGACTTTCTGACGGGCAAGAGACGGCCCGACCCTCTATACTGTGCTTGTTGGGATATTTGGTTTGCTACTCTGCCTAAACCGTTGCAGGAGGAACTGTGTCACAATGGTTATACTCTAAATTGGTCCTTTAAAGTGAAGGGAAAAGGGAGGGGGGGAAGTTAGGTATGACTGTTGGATGACTGTGGGGTGTTTGGTGTATGGGGTTGGGGTAAAAGACAGGGGAACTAAGGGGGGGGGGGTGAAAAGCAAAATGGAATGGGCAGTGAATTGCGTTTTGATGGGCCGGCACTGTTTGCCTTGTTGTACTGTTGTACTTTTGTGCTTGCACATTGTGTTACAAGTCTTTCTGATGTCAATGTTGGTTTCTCTGCCCTTCCTGCTAATAAAAAATTATTTTGAAAAAAAAAAAAAAAGGAAAATAGAGCCTTTACTGGAGGGAGTGAGGCAGCCTTATGTAATCAAAACCTTGTGCGAAAATCACGCTGACTCTTTTTTCCTACTTTCTTAAATGTAGCACTTTTGTGCAAATGTCCTAGAGATGATAGTTTTCAAAGGGATTTCCAGAGGTTAATTGAGGGCTTACCCTCAGAGAAAACCCTTCAAAAATTGTGACGACCCCCCCCCCCCCTCCGATTGATAAAAATACATGCTTACTTTTACCCTCCTGAACAGTGGAATTTTTTTGGAGGGGAGGGAGAAGAGACGGGAGGCAGAGCACGTGTGGGAGCTTTCATTGGGAAAGCAGCCACAAATATACGTCACTGAAAATGGAAGCAAGGTTTCTGCAGGGTTGGTTTTTCAAAAGGAGAGCCCCGCATGGTACTTTCCTGTGGAAATAAGCATGCGGTCTCATGGGTACAATGTGCTCACACGACTGCAAACCCCATGCAGGCTTTCAAAGTTGTCCCCATGGTGCTTATTGGCTCGAATTCTTGTGAGCCAGCAGTTTTCCTTTGAAAATGTTTCCCTGTTCTTTCAGAAAATAATAATAAATTGGTTCAGATTGACTGATGTGGATGCTGTGGTGAGGTTTCTTATTGCTGAATTAATTGTTAAGTCTTTGCATGTTACTGCGGCTGTGACTTTTTAGCCCCTATGAAAGGTGTGTGGTGATGATGTTAATTACCAGATGAGTTAAGGATTTTCAGATTAAAATTAGATGTTTTTGTAGCCTGGGTATTTGGGAGCGAGACAGCTCTTCATACACTGCATGGCACTGGATCTACTGTAACATAGAAATCTTCAAAGAAAATGTCAGACAGACTGGCAAAGTACTGATAATGAACGGAGAACTAAAAAAGACTGAGTGGGATAAAAGCTTTGCCTTCAATCAGCTAAACAACATTTGATACTAATACCAAGACACAAACTTGCGCTTATAGTTTTTGAAATCTTGTTTTCAACTCAGCGTGAGACAGCTAGCTATTGGTTGGAGAGAATTAAGGCCACTACTGGATATATTTAAAATATTTTTACACTAGTTCATCTGAAGCCCCGTGGACACTTGGTATTTGAATTCTTTAAAAGTATCTGTGTTTAGTATGAAAACACCAACAGTTCTTGCATTTGATGTGTTTAGCATTTATAATCAAAGCTTCTGGTGTTGAACCTTAGTTGAGTAGAACATTTATAGTATTGCTTTTACATAAAATATTGATAGTATTAAAACAGTGAGGAAGATCTGATAATGTGGACTGAGACAGATGATACTGTACAATAGACACCAGCTCTTAACATTAGAGACATATGATCTTTTTAAAGAAAAGTTCATTGAACAGTTTAAGGAAACTGGAAATATTAAGAATTTTGTCCCACTGTTAAATCTGAAGCAGATTTCCTAATATTTTCTGCAAAAAACAGGGAGAGGGAAATTTTCAAAGTTATTTACCCAGGTGAATTATTATCTGAAAATGGCCGTCCCTCGGTCCGGCTAAAAGTGTGCATGAGGTCCCACAGCATGTGGATTGCTGGGTTGGAGGAAAGAAGGTCCCGGACTGTGGGGTTCACACAAAGTTCTTAAAACCAAATGTGATAAGGCCTCTAAATTGAGTCCATGTCTTGGAGTATGGTCCTGGAAGAGATTTTGGGAGGGGGAGCCACAGGATTTCTTTTTGAGTAATTATGTAGAAAAATTACTATGTGTGTACTACAAGTGAACTGGCATAAGAAATGGTTTGTTGACCCTGTTGTATGTTATTCATTGGGGAAGCTTCTAGATGGCGTTAATAATGAGTATTCATGATAGTGGTTCCTGTAAGAGGGTTGGGAAGAAGATCCTCTAAGGGGGTAATTATAAGACTGCATAATACTGGTTCAGAGTTTGACATGGGGAGACTCCATGATGGATTAGGAGACTATAGGGAACTGCCAACAAGGCTGGTGAGCCTGAAGATCACTTCTTATTGGAGGGGGCCTTGCAGTGGCTTTAGATTATTTTTCTCATAAGGAAACAACCAGAGGACCTGACCTGAGTCTTAGAGAAAAAGTAGAAGAAATATTTGGCCCCACAGCCAGTGGAGGATGAAGAGAAGGAGAGGTACTTGAGAAAAGGAGTGTAATGAAGATGCTGAGGAAGTCCTTATACAGAGTTAATGGACCTAAGGGGAGGTGAAACCTTCTTGTCCATGAGTGAGTACTTGATGTAGATGAAGCTAATGTTTGAGATTGTGAGGATATAGAGTTGTCCTAGCTCATGGTGGAGTGTGGATTGGGAAAGAACTAATGAAATGTGAACAATATATTTCCATATTATTAGAAATGAGGAGTATCGTAATACTGGAATAATTCTCTTGGAGTTTTGAGCAACTGGTTGATAATTGTATATTGGATATCTCTAAGGCTGTATCTTGGCTGCAAAACCTAGTGAACTCTAAGGGCTGGATTTTAAAAGGGTTACGCGCGTAAATCTGTTTACGTGCGCCGGGCCTATTTTAAAAAGGCCTGGCGACATGCGTAAATCCCCGGGACGCGTATAAGCCCGGGGCTTGTAAAAAGGGGAAGGGTGGGGTGTGGGTGGTCTGGGGGGCGGGGTCAGGCTCCAGACACAGCAGCCATATTTGCCGCTGTGCCGGGGATCGCGCGCCAGCAGTTGGCCAGCGTGCGCAACTTACTTCAGCCCCAGGGCTGAAGTAAATTTTGGAACAAAACTAAGGAAAAAAAAAGGTAGGGGGGAAACTGTGGGGGAGGTAGGGGAAAGGAAGGGAAGGTGGGGGAGGGAACGGGGGAAGGTAGCGTGGGCTTGGCGCTCGCAAGGTGCACAATGCATGTTATAAAATCGAGCGTACATGTGTGCGCGCCAGGTAGCGAGCACACATGTACGCCGCACGCGCTCCTTTTAAAATCTACCCCTAAGTATTTCAGTAATTGTCTCTATCCTTTACTATTTTGTAAATATTTTCATACTGGTTACCCCAGAAATAAAAGTTCAGTTGTTTTGGAATGTAATTTGGTGTGGATCTTATTTGGGGTGTTTATATTAACTACCAACATCTACTACCAACATCTACTACAGAGATAGTGAAGTGCAGAAATCACCAAATGGTTGGTTTCCTTGTTCCAGCTCAAGAATAAATTTTCTACCCTTTTTGTCTCTGGGCCTGGGTCCACCACACCATCTGTTTGACCCTATGTTCCATTTAAACCCTAACCCAAGAGACTGGCATGATGCTCACAGAGGTGCCAGACCCTCTCAACATTTTGACCACCCAATTACAAGCATGGGTAGACTGAAGTTCTTTTCTAGACAAATTTTGCCTGCTTTAAAGTACAAAATTCCCCGGATACGTAGTGCCCATGGCAATTTCTGAAGTGAAAATGCACCCATATTTTTTTATTTTGAAATTTGGTGCAAAGTCAGGAAGCAAAAAGTAGTAAGTACCCATGGACTGTGCACCATGGTGGGCAGTTTGAAAATGACTCCCTTTGAGGACAATGTTCAAATCTGTTTCCATAGGTTGGACAGAATTTTGCCCATGGAAATGAAATCTTTAAAAATTGCCCACTCTCTGTTCAGGTAAAATTGCGCACCTAGTTCCCATAGATCTCTGATCCCCCTCTCCTCCCACCTAGCATACTAATGTTGACAGATCCTTCCCTGCCCCCACACTCCCCCACAACTTATCTTCCTTGCCTTGTCGAGACAGGAGTAGACCTACCTCCTGCAGGCTCCAATGCCAATAGCAAAATGATGCTGGTAGGAACTTCTATGGAGTTCAGCCCTTCATCTTTTAGTAAAAGAGTAGGAATTTTTCCTCTAATTAAATTTACAAGATAAAACTGTAGCTTGCTTAGCTTGAGAGAAAGGAGTGGACTGTGTATACCTATACCTACCTGAGAAATCACTCTAAATAATTTGCATTGAGCAATAGGTCAGGCTAAAGAGGTTAGGGCTGTTCAGCTTGGAGAAGAGGTGACTGAGGGTGGATATGATAGAGGTCTACAAAATTATGAAAGGACTTGAACAGGTAAATGTAAATCAGTTATTTACACTCTCAGATAATAGAAGGACTAGGGGGCACTCCATGAAGTTAGCAAGTAGCGCATTTAAAAGAAATCGGAGAAAATAATTTTTCACTCAATGCATAGTTAAGTTCTGGAATTCATTGACAGAGGATGTGGTTAAGGCAGTTAGTGTAAATGGGTTTAAAAACGGTTTGGTTAAGTTCCTAGAGGAGAAGTCTATAAACTGCTATTAATCAATAAGGAACAGTAGTTTAGGATCTATTTAATGTTTGTGTACTTGCCAGGTATTTGTGATTTGGACTGGCCACTGTTGGATATCTTATATTCTTATGAAACCCATTTAAACTGAAGAGTTATTGAGAAGCTTAGTATTAAAGAACACTTATTGGATATAGTCGTCCTAGATACTGGATGAAGTGAGCTAGAATGGCTGATGACATATTGATCATCTGATGGTTTATCACTATCTTAAAGGCTTGCTGGTAGCAAAGGAACTTATATTTATCCCCTAGGGCAGCTTGCTGTGAGCAAAACATGGCTCATGATGGGGCTTAATTTGAACTCTGAAAGGTGTCTGCATGAAATTTAAAATGAGGTGAAGAATGATTTAGAATTAAGTCTGAACTGGGCAAGAGCCTAAAAAAAATTCCAACCGTTTCTGTTAGAAGCCTGTTAGATTAATGCTGAAAGTGTATCGTGTACAACAGGGAAAAAGTTCTTCACTGCAACTGTGGTAATTTATTTCAACTAGAATGAGCTCATTAGTTTTGATATATTCATTGTCTTTGCTAACAAGAAGATAGGTGATATCAAGAGAGAACAAAGGAGAAAATCCCCAGGATTGCAATGAAGTAAACAAGTCACTTGAGATAGTAAATGGGTAATGAATACAGCAGGCAAAATTCATCCCGGTTTTTAGATACAGTACCATTAAGAGTGACATGATAAAGATAAAGCACTGGAAACATAATTGAAATTGAGCCTGTCTAAAAGGCAGCCTTTTCTGGATGCTGCTCAGTGCTCTCTGTAAGAATTGTTGGAACAATGTGACAGCCTACAAGGCTGAGATATCGAGCAGTAAAGTGCTTGAATGATAAACAAGATTAAAAATGGAACCCCACAGAAAATGTTACTTCCGATTATGTCTCCCCTACTGCAGATGTATTTTGATTAGAAATTTTGTCTCAAATGAGAACTGTGCTGTCACCAATCCAGTACCTAGCTTGCCACTTAGCTTATGTAGAAGGGTTATTGTAGGAAACATTTATCTTAAAACTGCAGGTTCAATCAAAATATCTATACGAGTGTATTTTCAATGTAAAATAAAATTTCCTTAACCCTCCCACCCCCCTGCAACACTTTGCTTTGTGATTTGTTTATCTTTGCACTTTGATGGTATGTTTGTGACAACTTTCCCCGACAAGCTGCTCTAAAGATTAGTTTTAACCAGTTGCAGAATATAAATTATAACTGTTTTTTAAACTTTATTGAAAAATCAGCAGCACATAAAAAACGAAAGTTCATTTTTTCCAACAACATCATAAGTAAAAAGAGAAATTCAAGCACAAGTACATCAGAATAGGTCAGAATAAGTAGAGAAGATAAATCTAACAAAATACACAAAAAAACAAACAGAAAATTGTAAATTGTAAGTTCCGATCCGAGTACAAATATTAATACAATAAAGCAACAAGGATCATCAGCATCATGAGCATCCAATAAAATCAACAAGGGGGAATCTGGGGATGGAGCCCCCATCCAAGAAATGTCATACAAAAAAGAAATAGTTGATCCCCACCAAGCCTTCCAATTGAAAAGGCCGATGCAATAAATCAGCATGGAAAATGGGTGCTCAGTGTTGAGCGCTGGCTTCCTAACACATGCCCAGCATCCTTTCCTGTGCACACAAGCGAATATTTTAATGATGGGTTGTGCTGCCAAGGAGGTGCCAGGGACAAATGTGCGCCCCTAGTTCCTCCTTGGCAGTGGGCGCCCAGGAGAGGTGGCTGTCAGCAGGTTAGGAAAATGGACACCTCTTACCCGGACGGGGCCACCGCCGACAGCGCGACCACACCAGGCACTGCTACAGGCCCGCTACCCTCGCGGCCGAAGCCCGCCCCCCACCGAGAACCGGCCAATCAGCCGACCGCTGCAAGGCAGCCAATCAGGCCGATCGGGAGGCTCTTTAAATCAGCAACGAAGCCCGCGAATCGTCCTTCTTTTCCGGCTTACCTGCTGAAGAACGCTGCTGCTCCTGCTGCAAGGCCTGCGCGATCGGCGCCGGCGACCCATCGGGGTAAGGCCTTTCTTTAACCACCTCTTACCCGGACGGGGCCACCGCCGACAGCGCGACCACACCAGGCACTGCTACAGGCCCGCTACCCTCGCGGCCGAAGCCCGCCCCCCACCGAGAACCGGCCAATCAGCCGACCGCTGCAAGGCAGCCAATCAGGCCGATCGGGAGGCTCTTTAAATCAGCAACGAAGCCCGCGAATCGTCCTTCTGTTCCGGCTTACCTGCTGAAGAACGCTGCTGCTCCTGCTGCAAGGCCTGCGCGATCGGTGCCGGCGACCCATCGGGGTAAGGCCTTTCTTTAACCACCTCTTACCCGGACGGGGCCACCGCCGACAGCGCGACCACACCAGGCACTGCTACAGGCCCGCTACCCTCGCGGCCGAAGCCCGCCCCCCCACCGAGAACCGGCCAATCAGCCGACCGCTGCAAGGCAGCCAATCAGGCCGATCGGGAGGCTCTTTAAATCAGCAACGAAGCCCGCGAATCGTCCTTCTGTTCCGGCTTACCTGCTGAAGAACGCTGCTGCTCCTGCTGCAAGGCCTGCGCGATCGGCGCCGGCGACCCATCGGGGTAAGGCCTTTCTTTAACCACCTCTTACCCGGACGGGGCCACCGCCGACAGTGCGACCACACCAGGCACTGCTACAGGCCTGCTACCCTCGCGGCCGAAGCCCGCCCCCCACCGAGAACCGGCCAATCAGCCGACCGCTGCAAGGCAGCCAATCAGGCCGATCGGGAGGCTCTTTAAATCAGCAACGAAGCCCGCGAATCGTCCTTCTGTTCCGGCTTTCCTGCTGAAGAACGCTGCTGCTCCTGCTGCAAGGCCTGCGTGATCGGCGCCGGCGACCCATCGGGGTAAGGCCTTTCTTTAACCACCTCTTACCCGGACGGGGCCACCACCGACAGCGCGACCACACCAGGCACTGCTACAGGCCCGCTACCCTCGCGGCCGAAGCCCGCCCCCCACCGAGAACCGGCCAATCAGCCGACCGCTGCAAGGCAACCAATCACAAGCAATTTAGCAGTTCCTTTAAATTCTCACTCTCTCCAGGCGTCACGCGCCGAGCATCACGCGCTGAAGGAGCGCGTCAAGGGGCCTGCCCCTTTGTCTTGCCCCTTCGTTGCAGCCCCGAGGAGCCCCGATCCTCTCCCGAGGAATACCCACAAATAAACAAAGGCTCCATACGGACGACACAACCCACCTGGGGAAAACTACAATTACCTGAAACCCAACTAACCTACTGCCGCCTCATCGAAGCCTAGGCCCAAGGAGGACCTATAGACGGTTCAAATAGCACCGAGACCAACAGTGAGTCATTTGCAACCGTTCACTTCTCTCGATTGTCTCCCTGGAACCATTTGACACATGTATCTGTTTCACTAGGATTGCTACCCTTCTATCTATACTACAAGTCTGTCTAAGAATACGTATATGGACCACAATACCATTGAATCATAATTTCAATTTGCCTCCTATTTCTCTTTTCTCCCACCCCAAAACATCCCTCTACTACTTTCCCTATGCTAATGTCTCCATGCTGATACCTCAATTTTAAAATTGAATCTTCTATGTTAATGTTTCACTAACATCCCACCCCCTGCAGTGAACAATCTTACGACTCACACCTATCATCCACCTACCATACTGTAACCCATCCTTTAATCAGCATCATGGGTTATCAACACATCCAACACATTCCCACCATCACACATTTCTACACTTCATACAAAGGGCTCCGAGACACCGACCAAACCATACAACACAGATCACTTATACCCGTAATGGCCTCTCCCCTTACACAACTGATAGGCTTAATGACCTTCTCTATTCTACTTCTAAATGCTCAATCTATTGTAAAGAAAACCACTCTCCTATTTGACATACTTACTGACGAATCTCCTGACATATGTGCCATTACAGAATCCTGGTTAAAGGATACTGACACTGCTCTAATCAACCAACTCCCCACAGACACATATAGCATCTTCTCCATTCCTAGACCCAAAAAGAAAGGGGGTGGTCTACTCCTTGCCGCCAAAAAGAGATTCAACTTCTCTCTCCAATCTACCCTCCCCCCACCCAAATTGGAGATCAGCATCTTTAGATCCAACTCTCTCCAACTCTGCTTAATCTACGCCCCCCCTGGCATCCTAGAAAAGAACCCCTCCCCCCTCATAGAATACATCTCAAAAAACATAAATATTGCCAACCCAGCCATCATTCTCGGAGATCTCAATCTCCATGTTGATTGTGACCCTCTCTCCACATCATGCGAAACTATATTGTTAGCTATGAATGCCCTTGGATTCAAACAGATCGTGACTAACCCCACGCACAAAGCGGGTCATACCCTTGACCTTATATTTACTAACACCTTAATCCAAGCTGACCACCCCTTTTGTACACCCATTCCCTGGTCAGATCACTACCGTATTGACACATGGTGCACTATACAAGATTCCCCCCAATCCTCTCAACCTACAAAAACAATTAGTTTTCGCAAACAGGCTAAAACCGAAGATATCATAGAGGCCCTTTCAGAGGAACTACCTAACCTAGACCTTACAGATGCTAACTCCGCTACCTCTTCATGGTTCCAAATCACCACCAACATAGCAGATAGACTCTGCCCCTCTCAAACCAAAAAAATCAACTTAGAAAAGAATAACAAAAAACCATGGTATGTAAATGAGCTTAAAACCATGAAACTGAAACTTCGTAAATTAGAAAAAACCTGGCGAAAGAACCGCCTCCCAACCATCTTATCACAGTTTCGCACCCATCTACACACCTACAGGAAGGCCACAGAAAAAGCAAAGAAAGATTTCTATGCCACAAGAATCCATCAATTCCAGTTCAACCCACAAGCCCTCTTCCAATACGTAAACAGCCTCATTACATCTCCAGACAGATGCAACCCCGACAATGATGATGAAACTAAATGCGAGAATCTAGCATCTTACTTCCTTTCTAAAGTGGAAACCATTATGGCACGCTTCACAGCTCATTCTAGCTCCCCAAACCCATCAGCACCTAAAAACACCCCAATAGACTACACCAATCAAAGCATACAATCACACCCACACTCAAAATACCCAAACTCTTCACTATTGAAATTCGAAAACACATCTGCACTAGAAATTGAAAACACTCTCAAAAAAATCAAACCGGCCTATCACCCCTCAGACAACCTGCCCACCAACATACTAATCACGAGCCCGGCTACCACAGCCAAACACATCGCAAACATCCTGAACAAATCCATTACTCTAGGCCAAGTCCCAAAGCAACTCAAGCATGCCATTATCAAACCCACTCTCAAAAAAACTAATTTGGATCCCAATGAACTAGCTAACTATCGCCCAGTATCAAACCTCCCATTCCTCTCCAAAATACTGGAAAAGATTATCAACAAACAACTCACCGAATACATTGATGAACACAACATACTCTCCACATCCCAATATGGTTTTCGCAAACACCATAGCACAGAAACGCTACTCATCACACTCTCAGAATCCATACTTAAAGCCATGGACAACGGACAATCCTACATACTTGCACTGTTAGACATCTCTGCGGCTTTCGACACCGTCAATCACCTCACACTCATCAAACGCCTCATGGAAATTGGCATTGCTGGCACAGCCTTACTATGGTTCCAATCATACCTTAGCGACAGAAGCTACAGTGTAAAAATTGGTTGTAACAAATCCAACCCTGTCAAACTATCTCAAGGAGTACCACAGGGTTCATCCCTCTCTTCAACACTCTTTAATATATACCTCCTCCCCCTCTGCCATCTCCTCTCTAAACTGGGTATCCAGCACTTTATATATGCTGACGACGTGCAGATACTCATTCCTATTAATGATTCCATTACAAATGCAATGAAGATCTGGAACTCTGCTCTATCTGAGATAAATAAACTACTCTCCGATAATTTCCTTGCACTTAATACTAACAAAACAGAACTACTCATTCTTTCTCCTCCTAACAACCCCTCACACAGTCTCTCCCTCACCCCCCTACTCCCCAGCTGCCCTCCTACCCTACAAGTCCGCAACCTTGGAATTATGATAGATAACCAATTTAACCTCAAAAAATTCATTTCGGCCACTATAAAAAGCGGATTCTTCAAACTCCACACCTTGAAGAGAATCAAACCTCTTCTTCACTCCTCTGACTTCCGCACAGTACTGCAAGCTATGATCCTGTCCAAACTTGATTATTGCAATGCTATCCTCCTAGGCTTACCAAAAAGTACTCTACAACCGCTACAGTTATTACAAAATGCTGCTGCACGCATCCTTACCAATACTCACCGTCATGACCACATCACTCCCGTCCTCCAATCATTACACTGGCTCCCTGTAACCTCTAGGATAGTATATAAAGTACTCACGCTCATACACAAAGCCATTCATAACCATGACATGCAATGGTTCCCAGAACATCTCCTGCTTCACACTCCGACCAGACCCACAAGAACGCCTCACCAGGCCAAACTCCAGACTCCCTCTCCTAAGCTCATGAAACACACCTCCTTTAGAGAGCGATCATTCATCATTGCAGGCACTGCCCACTGGAATAAAATGCCTTCCCAACTACGCCAGGAACCTTGCCAGAAAAAATTCAAGCACAATCTTAAAACATGGCTGTTCAAACTAGCGTACCCGGACTAACGAATTGACTCCCTCCAAAGATGCAACATGACCTCCCGACTGACTCTTGCCCTTTCTACTTACTCTCCCCTCCTTCCACCCACTGTGAATATACTCCCCCTTCCCCTCCCCTATTATTTTCCCCTGCTAATTATTCTGATTGCATTGATGAACGCCCTTGTAAAAACTAGCATGTACATATGTATATAATTCTCGTACTATCTACTCCTGTCCCTGTTTACCCCCTCCCTGTTAAAAAATGTTATTATTGTAAAGCTTGTTGCTCAGTTATGTTACATTGTGAACCGAGGTGATGTTTTGCAAACGTGCCTCGGTATATAAAAAAACCCATAAATAAATAAATAAAATAAATAATTGAGTGTCCCTTTTCCTAACCTGATCACCGGCACACGCGCGTTTTGGATGCGCTAATCTCCCTTATAGAATAAGGGGTTATGGATGCTTGTCCAAAACCCGCGACCAACCACGGGTTAAACAGTGCACTCGACTAATCACTCTGGGGCAGATTTTCAAATGCTATGCGTGTAACCCGAGAAAATCCGCCCCTGCACGCGCCGAGCCTATTTTGCATAGGCTCGGCGGTGCACGCAAGCCCCGGGATGCTCGTATGTCCCGGGGCTTGCAAAAAGGGGCAGTCCAGGGGCATGGCTGGGGAGCGTGATGGCGGTTCGGGGGCGGGGTCAAGTGCTCTTGGACAGTGGCCTGTGCCGGGGCATGGTGTGCCAGCAGCCTGCCGGCACGCAAGTTACGCCTGCCTTGGGCAGGTGTAACATTTGGAGTAAAGGTAGGGGGGGATTTAGTTAGGGATGGGGGGGAAGGGAGGGGAAGGTGGGAGGGCTGGAAAAAAGTTCCCTCCAAGGCCGCTCCGATTTCGGAGCGGCCTTGGAGGGAATGGGGAAAGCTATCAGGGCTCTCCTCGGGTTTGGCGCGCGCAAGGTGCACATGTGTGCACCCCCTTGCATGCGCCGAGCCTGGATTTTATAACATGCACGTGACAGAGCGTGCATGTTATAAAATCGGGCATAGATTTGTTCACGCCGGGTTGTGCGAACAAATCTACGCCTGCCCGTAGATTTTAAGATCTGGCCCTCTGTATTGCATTGGTCTGAAAGAAAAGGAGGTGCTCTCCCCCCCCCCCCCCCCCCAAAACCAATATGCTCAACCTCATCCCTACCCATATATTTCAGAAATGGCCCCAGATACTTCTAACATTAGAAAACATGTCCTGAAACTGATAGATTAATTTCATCATAGTGTAAATATATCAAAGGCTGGAGAATAGAGAAGGCCAGCTTGAAGAATTCCAGTGTAATGCAACCAACCATCTAGAAGCTACCAACATGTGAGACCAAGGAAGAATAAGAAATGTGTGTAACCTATGCCCCCAAAAGAATTATAGTTGGGTTCAATGGGAGGTGTATTTTCATAATTCTATAGATCCATGATATAATCTCAGTCCAATAGATTTTAATAAATGGGCAAGACCCAGCACACATGGATAAAAAGCTCCCTTATCACTACAGTTTGTTAGGATTCCTGGCCCATGCCGGCTCCCCCCATCACTGTTTTCTGCTGCCGATGCTGACCATTTCTGTGGCAACCTGCTCACACGGTGCCTCCACACGTCGCCGATGCTGGGTTCCAGGTCCAGCCCCCTAGACACCCGTGCAAGCCTCTGCAGGGAATTGGACCCTGCAATTGGAAGCTATGTGCTGCGGGAGCTCATGGAGACAAAAAATGTGTTGGGTGAAAGCTGGGACAGTTCAGGTGCTGATGAATTTTAGAAAGAGCGGTGAAGTGGGTCATCTTCTAGAACCTATCGATGACTAGCCAGATGACATGGTGGCCACTCAACTCACCAAAACATCACCTCCTCCCACCACGGATGAAGACTCCAAAATTAAATGTGATGAACTTGCCCGGTTCTTCCATGACAAAATTGCCAAAATACTTACACACTTCCCCACACCTACTTCCCTCCCGATCTATACTCCAAGCAATTAGATCTTGACTCAACATCTGCATTTGAAATTGAATCCACCCTAAAGAAACTAAAGCCCTCCACACACCCATCTGACCCCATTCCTACCAAGTCTCTCCTATCCATCCCAAGTACTATCACCAAACCCATGGCTGAGATAATCAATTGCTCCCTCTCACACTGATACATCCCTCAATCCTTAAAGCAAGCAGTAATAAAACCTATCCTAAAAAAAACAATCTTGACCCCACTGACTCATCAAACTATAGGCCCATATCCAATCTCCTCTTCATTGCCAAAGTCATGGAAAAAATCGTTAACACACAACTCACAGCACACTTAGAAAACCATAACATCTTATCCTCTTCACAATTCGGTTTCCGTAAGTTTTTCAGCACAGAAACCCTCTTACTCTCCCTCACTTTTACCATTCTCAAAGGACTAGACCACGGTCATTCCTACATCCTATCCTTACTTGACATCTCCTCCGCCTTCGATACCATTAACCACAACATCCTTATCAACCGCCTCTCAGAAATCGGCATTTCAGGAACAGCCCTACATCGGTTTAAGTCCTACCTTGAAGACCGACACTACATAGTGAAGATTGGTAACTCAGAATCCACACCCACCCAACTAAATCAAGGCATTCCCCAAGGATCCTCCCTTTCTTCCACCCTCTTCAACATATAACTCCTGCCACTCTGCCAACTCCTTTCAGACCTTGGCCTCCCCTACTACGTCTATGCCGACAATGTGCAAATCCTTATCCCCATCAAAGAATGAAAATACAAACAAAAAACAAACTTTGAAATGTTTGTATGCTAATTCCAGAAGTCTAAGAAGTAAGATGGAAGAAGTAGAATGTATAGCAGTGAATGATGACATAGACTTAATTGGCATCTCAGAGACATGGTGGAAAGAGGATAACCAATGGGACAGTGCTATACCGGGGTACAAATTATATTACAATGACAGAGAGGAGGACCCGGGAGGAGGTGTGGCGCTTTATGTCCGGGATGGCATAGAGTCCAACAGGATAAACATCCTGCATGAGACTAAATACAAAATTGAATCTTTATGGGTAGAAATCCCTTGTGTGTCGGGGAAGACTATAGTGATAGGGGTATACTACCGTCCACCTGGTCAAGATGGTGAGACTGACAGTGAAATGCTAAGAGAAATTAGGGAAGCTAACCAAATTGGTAGTGCAGTAATAATGGGAGACTTCAATTACCCCAATATTGACTGGGTAAATGTATCATTGGGACATGCTAGAGAGATAACGTTCCTGGATGGAATAAATGATAGCTTTATGGAGCAATTGGTTCAGGAACCAACGAGAGAGGGAGCAATTTTAGATCTAATTCTCAGTGGAGCACAGGACTTGGTGAGAGAGGTAACGGTGGTGGGGGCCGCTTGGCAATAGTGATCATAATATGATCAAATTTGATTTAATGACTGGAAGAGGAACAGTGTGCAAATCCAAGGCTCTCGTGCTAAACTTTCAAAAGGGAAACTTTGATAAAATGAGAAAAATTGTTAGAAAAAAACTGAAAGGAGCAGCTACAAAAGTAAAAAATGTCCAAGAGGCGTGGTCATTGTTAAAAAATACCATTCTAGAAGCACAGTCTAGATGTATTCCACACATTAAGAAAGGTGGAAAGAAGGCAAAACTATTACCGGCATGGTTAAAAGGGGAGGTGAAAGAAGCTATTTTAGCCAAAAGATCTTCATTCAAAAATTGGAAGAAGGATCCAACAGAAGAAAATAGGATAAAGCATAAACGTTGGCAAGTTACATGTAAGACATTGATAAGACAGGCTAAGAGAGAATTTCAAAAGAAGTTGGCTGTAGAGGCAAAAACTCACAGTAAAAACCTTTTTAAATATATCCGAAGCAGAAAGCCTGTGAGGGAGTCAATTGGACCATTAGATGATCGAGGGGTTAAAGGGGCACTTAGAGAAGATAAGGCCATCGCAGAAAGATTAAATGATTTCTTTGCTTCGGTGTTTACTGAAGAGGATGTTGGGGAGGTACCTGTAATGGAGAAGGTTTTCATGGGTAATGATTCAGATGGACTGAATCAAATCACGGTGAACCTAGAAGATGTGGTAGACCTGATTGACAAACTGAAGAGTAGTAAATCACCTGGACCAGATGGTATACACCCCAGAGTTCTGAAGGAACTAAAAAATGAAATTTCAGACCTATTAGTAAAAATTTATAACCTATCATTAAAATCATCCATTGTACCTGAAGGCTGGAGGATAGCAAATGTAACCCCAATATTTAAAAAGGGCTCCAGGGGCGATCCGGGAAACTACAGACCGGTTAGCCTGACTTCAGTGCCAGGAAAAATAGTGGAAAGTGTTCTAAACATCAAAATCACAGAACATATAGAAAGACATGGTTTAATGGAACAAAGTCAACATGGCTTTACCCAAGGCAAGTCTTGCCTCACAAATCTGCTTCACTTTTTTGAAGGAGTTAATAAACACGTGGATAAAGGTGAACCGGTAGATGTAGTATACTTGGATTTTCAGAAGGCGTTTGACAAAGTTCCTCATGAGAGGCTTCTAGGAAAAGTAAAAAGTCATGGGATAGGTGGCGATGTCCTTTTGTGGATTGCAAACTGGCTAAAAGACAGGAAACAGTAGGATTAAATGGACAATTTTCTCAGTGGAAGGGAGTGGACAGTGGAGTGCCTCAGGGATCTGTATTGGGACCCTTACTTTTCAATATATTTATAAATGATCTGGAAAGAAATACGACAAGTGAGATAATCAAATTTGCAGATGACACAAAATTGTTCAGAGTAGTTAAATCATAGGCAGATTGTGATAAACTGCAGGAAGGCCTTGTGAGACTGGAAAATTGGGCATCCAAATGGCAGATGAAATTTAATGTGGATAAGTGCAAGGTGATGCATATAGGGAAAAATAACCCATGCTATAATTACACAATGTTGGGTTCCATATTAGGTGCTACAACCCCAGAAAGAGATCTAGGCGTCATAGTGGATAACACATTGAAATCGTCGGTTCAGTGTGCTGCGGCAGTCAAAAAAGTGAACAGAATGTTGGGAATTATTAGAAAGGGAATGGTGAATAAAACGGAAAATGTCATAATGCCTCTGTATCCGCTCCATGGTGAGACCACACCTTGAATACTGTGTACAATTTTGGTCGCCGCATCTCAAAAAAGATATAATTGCGATTTAGAAGGTACAGAGAAGGGCTACCAAAATGATAAGGGGAATGGAACAGCTCCCCTATGAGGAAAGACTAAAGAGGTTAGGACTTTTCAGCTTGGAGAAGAGACGGCTGAGGGGGGATATGATAGAGATGATTAAAATTATGAGAGGTCTAGAATGGGTAGATGTGAATCGGTTATTTACTCTTTCGGATAGTAGAAAGACTCGGGGGCACTCCATGAAGTTAGCATGGGGCACATTTAAAACTAATCGGAGAAAGTTCTTTTTTACTCAATGCCCAATTAAACTCTGGAATTTGTTGCCAGAGGATGTGGTTAGTGCAGTTAGTATAGTGGTGTTTAAAAAAGGATTGGATAAGTTCTTGGAGGAGAAGTCCATTACCTGCTATTAAGTTCACTTATGGCGGATTTTAAATGCCCTGCTCACGTAAATCCGCCCGGATTTACGCGAGCTGGGCCACTGCGTGCTGGCGCGCCTATTTTGCATAGGCCGCCGGTGCACGCAGAGCCCCGGGATGCGCGTAAGTCTCGGGGTTTTTTTAAGGGGGCGTGTCGGGGGCGGGGCCGAATGACGTGGCATTTCGGGGGCGGGACCGGGGGCATGGCGCCGGCCTGGGGGCATGGTCGAGGCCTCCGGACCAGCCCCCAGGTCGGATGACGGCACGCCTCGGAGGGAACGGAGGCAGGCTGCGCGTCTGGTCGCGCACAGGCTGCCCAAAATCGGCAGCCTTGCGTGCGCCGATCCAGGATTTTATAAGATACGCGCGGCTATGCGCGTATCTTATAAAATCCAGCGTACTTTTGTTTGCGCCTGCTGCGTGAACAAAAGTACGCGATCGCGCTCTTTTTTAAAATCTACCCCTTAGAGAATAGCCACTGCCATTAGCAATGGTAACATGGAATAGATTTAGTTTTTGGGTACTTGCCAGGTTCTTATGGGCTGGATTGGCCACTGTTGGAAACAGGATGCTGGGCTTGATGGACCGTTGGTCTGACCCAGTATGGCATTTTCTTAATCCCTCACTCCAAGATGAGATTTGGGCAAGGTTCTCTCAACCTAGCTTGATGGATTCTCTACCTGGGTAACATCAAGCTAGGTTGAGAGAACCTTGCCCAAATCTCATCTTGGAGTGAGTTTCCTTACTCCGTAGGCCACGTAGAATGTCAAAGTGGTCCCTAACCCCCTACACTCTTACCTAATCCCCACCTCGAGTTACTAGGTGGGCCTACCATAGGGATACAAATACCTGCCTATGGGCCATGATATTATGGCCAGTCTCTCTCTCTCTCTCTCTCTCTCTCTCTCTCTCTCTCTCTCTCTCTCTCTCTCTCTCTCGGGATCATTAAAAGTGGTCCCCCAGTGGTTGAATACAACAGGTATTGCAATTTGCACTAACTTAGCTCTTCGCACAGGTAATTAGCGATAAATGCTATATTAGCATAAAACACACCCCTTTTGCTATCGCATGCAGTACTTACCGCATTTTGATAAATCCACCCCTAAGATTGTTGCTCATTTATCTAATCCGTCTCCTTTACCACCCTCCAAATCTTCTGTTTGCTCTGCCATCTCTTTTGCTTCCTTTTTTTTTCCAATAAAATCAATTTAATTTACAGTAGTTTTTCAGCCCTTAACTCTAATTGTACATAGCTATCTCCAGTTATATAACACTGGTCATGTATCACAATTTTTGAATTTTAATTTAATGTCAGCTGGTGCCAATTTGCTATTGAAGTCACTTCATCTCACCATGCTTAAAACTAGATCTAATGCCTTCAAAATTTTGGAAAAATCCAGCTCTTAACTTATTTTGCCCTATTTCTTCTATTGTTAATAGTTCTCTGTCCTCAGGGGTCTTTCCAGATCAATTAAAACTAGCTAGAGTTTATCCTCTCCTTAAAAAGAAATCCTTAGTCCCTAATGATTTTTCAAACTATAGGCCTGTTTCTAATTTATCCATTATTTCAAAAATTATGAAAAAGATGGTGTGGTGTTCGACCAGTAAAACAACTTCATTAGCAATATCCATGTTTTATTCCCCTTCCAATCCTGTTTTCAAAGTGCTCATAGTATAGAAACAGCCCTGCTTGCTTTAACTAAAGATATCATACTTTTAATTCCGATTCCAGTAAAGATGCACTCACTATCTTCTTAGACATGAGTGTAGCCTTTGAGACTATTAATCATGTTCTACTAATTGACTGGCTTGAGGAAATTGGTTTTGCTGATAGTCTTATCTTCGTTTACTTTGTACTTATCAGGGCATTCTTTCCAGGTGGAATGGAAGAATCAGATTTCAGAATCAGAAAATCTGCTTTTTGGAGTTCCTTAAGGCATGATTCTTTTCTCAAGCTTATAAAAATCACTACATGTTTTTCTATTTTGAAGTAGTATGGAACCTAAACAGCTTTTCCTCGAAAATATCATTTTCTTTGGTCTTCGTTAGATTGTATTTCTGCCTGCTGCTGCTGTTCTTGTTCAGTTTGATGTCCATTGTTAAAGTTTACTGTTTGTTTGTCTTACTTGATTTTGTTGTTTGCATTATTTTGTTCTTAATTATGAATGTGTTTTATTGTACCACTGTCTGGATAACATGTTTTTCCAGGCAAGATATAGAATTTTAATAAATGAAATTGAAAATGAAATAACTGCATGATTAAATTAATCATGGACTGCAGAATATTACCTTTTATTTATTTATTTATTTTTTCATTTTTCTATACCGATGTTCCTGTATACAATACATATCGCACCGATTTACATGGAACTGAACTGACGCCTCTGGGGCGGAATACACTGTAACATGTTGACAAAAAGCTTTAAGGGAGATATTCATGAACAAGATAAACTGAGGCAGGGTACAAAACTAGATACAAAGTGAGGGTATCCACAGGTGATATAAGGTATAACAATCAGAAAGGAGTATGTACAGTGATATGGATACCCTCTGTCTGTCTGTCTGACTCTTCATCAGGTTTTAGCTCTCAGGGAAGGCTTGGGTGAATAGCCAGGACTTTAGCTTCTTTTTGATTTCTTTTAATCTTAAAGATTTTCACATTAAAACTAAAATATATTTTGTATACTGAAAACTGCCTGTTTCACTGCCAACAGAATAACTGAATCTATTTAAAAAGTTTTCAAACTTTTGCATGGTGAATATTTAGTTTAAACCCTCATTTAGTGAATACATTTTAAGACCAAAGCAGTAGGGGAATCCAAGATGGTACCTAACCATATCAAAATTGCTCTGAAGCTTCATGATCTCTATTTTTCCTTTGAATTTTTTTTTCCTAAAATGGAAAAATGGAATGGTAAATTGAAGGTTTATTCAGCAGAAATGTCATCTCCAGTTCAAGGCCCTTGGATGTATTTGAGTATGGATGTTGGAAGACAGGAGATGATGTGGCCCTCCTGAGCACCAAGTAATGCTGAGACCCAGTGAATGAACTGAACACTTTATTCAGACCAGGATGATCATAAGGCTGATGTAGTCAGAGGATGGGACACCAAAAAACTGATGCAAACAAGACCAGGAGCACCAACAGGGAGTATCTGTTGCACTTGGAAGTATGTTTGCTGAGTTCTGGCTCTGATGAGACTCTAATTTGGCATCTGTATTGTTTTTAGAGATTTGTTTGGATAGGGGAGAGGCTGCTTGGGTTGTGGTGTGGGTTGGAGTGCCAATTGTGGCTTTCACCTTGAGCCCCACTCAGGGAGCACTAAGGAAAAAGCCAGTAATTTCTAGGAGCATGTCCCTAGAAGAAATATGGATAGTGGTCTCTTATACTTGGCTGTTTAACTCAATTATGTAAGTTTACTATTGATACAGCAGCCAAATTTCAATCGCAAGATCAACTGCTGCAGGAGCAAGAAGCTAAGCAATTTAATTTGGGGAGGGGGTGGGGAGTGTGTGTGTGTGTCGGGGGGGGGGGGGGAAGGGGGTGCCAGTTGTTGTCTCTACAGGCTTCTAACTCTGACTTAATCAAGGATAATCTTGCCCTTCACAGCAAATGCGAGTCTTTGGAAAATGCTTCTAGATTTCAGAATCTGCAGTTAATTAATTTTCCAAAAATTTGCTTAATTTCTCTTTTGGATACATTTAGAGAGAAGAACTGGGCATCTTTAAAATCCCTACTGAAAACGTGCCTCCTATTTTAGGCTTTATTATATTCTTGTGTCCAAATGTCGATTTAGTGGAAGGAAGCATGCACACGCTGACTCCATGTACACTCTTTATGAAGGAGTAGCCGACAGAACAACTTTTTTCTTGATTCAGATCCTATTTGGATATTGTGTCTTTTCTTCAAACATAGAAATTTTCTGTTTTAAGCGTAAAAAAAAATAAATCCAAATATTTTCTGTTATCTCTAGGAGAATTTAGTGAAGAAGGAGATTATTTCTTGAAATGCATGAATGTGTGTCCTCTGCTGAGGTTAATTTTTCCGTAAATCTCCTTGTAAGCATGTTCTGAAATATCAAGGACATAGATTTGTATTTTTGGAACCCATTTACCTTAAGTCTTTTGTGCAGGACAAATCTTTTGAAGATCATTCTTTCCTTCGTGGGGAAAGTACCCCTGTATCTAAATTTCATCGTCATTGTCATTTATTTAGTTTGTGAACTCATTTAGGAACTTATACTGGATGGATGTTCTGTATTATTTCTCTTTTTGTTTTGTTTGTTATCCTGTTAATTATTTTTTCTTCCATAATGTCCTCCTCCTCTATATTTTGCCTTATTCCCATTAGTTTTCTGTCTAATGATTCTTAAAATATTGTAATTGGATTATGCTGAGATAGATTTCCTTAATTCATCTATTTTGAATGCATTTGAAATCCCTCAATAAACCAATAGTGGTAAACTACTCATTTAGGAAATTCTTGATAATCTTCATCCTTATAAATTGTTTTGGAATTTCTATTACTCATTCAATACAAGCATCAATGAACAAATACAATATTGACACTATTTTGATTAATGACAAACATAACAGGATTCTAAACTGCAAATGCTAGATAACTTGCTAGAAGTTCCATTTTAAAGATTTTTTGCTATATAAAGATGTGATTCACTGAAGTTTGTCTCCCATTTTATTTCCATTGGAAGAGACCTTGATAAATCAGACTCTTAGAAAAGAAATATGATTTAAGTATTGTACCTACTGAAAAAGCATGAGAATGAATTCTTCATCTGGTTCAGTTATCTACAGAGTCAAGTTTCAATAACACTCCAATCCTTAACACATTTGTTTGGAAAATGTGTATGCAGACAGATAACTATTTTATTAATGGCTTCTGGATGCAGCTCATAAAATACCAAGTTTTTACACAAGTAAGGAGCTTTCAAGAATCCCTTTAACCTTCAGGCCTTTGAAGAAAACAGCTTGATATAAATGAGTGATTTTGAGTAGTGTGCCTTTATTTGATTAATGACTATCTAAATTCTTGATAGCAGATATATTAAAGGTGCAACCAAAGATTGATTCTCTCTCTATAAAACTCAGTTCCCTGTTGTCCTTTTTATATTTTATTTTATTAACATAATTAAAATCTAAAGATACGAAAAACTTAAATAGTACTAAAACTAAAGCACTACCCTTATGTAAAAGAAATCCAGTATCATCAGCCTTGGTTGCATATTACTAAATCCAGTTTGTTGCAAAATATATATAATTCTTTAGAAGAAGTAATATATGGTATAATAAAATATCAGAATAAGTTCTTATCTGGTTGGCTCAGTGGCAGCACTGCAAGCCATCATATCTAGTGTTCCTGGTACAATTCACACTTGGGTTTTCCTCACCACTGTTCAGCTTGGGCAGAGAAGGCTTCAGAGGTTAGCATTCACAGCCTAGAGGGGGAGTCATGGTTACTGTTAACAGGTGACAACTGGTAGCTAGATGTAGAGCCCATGATACAGGGTTGCAGGAGGCTCTCGGCCTCAGGAATGTTGCTACGAAGACCAGGAAGAGTGGGAGGGTCTATTAAAATAGGAGGAAAATAACTGGGTAGTTGCGAATAAAGGCACATGGCACCATATTCCAAGCAAAAAATAAAAAATAATGAGGCCAATATTTAGTAGGCCATTTAGTGGACAAGTTATCCAGCTAAGGTTTGTCATCCCACTGGATATCCCCAATTAAAGTTATCCAGCTAATGGTAGCCAGACAACTTTAAACATAACCACATATTTTTTTGAATATGGTTGGTTATGTATATTCGGCAACATTTAACCGGATAACTTTACACATAACCAACCTACTATATTCAAAAGACCATAGCCAATGAAATTGCAATCCTGAGTTAAAAAGAAAAGATTGTGGGCCTGCAAGTCCTAACTAGACCTCTTCCTTCCTGCTACACAAGCTCCCGATAAGGCCAAGCCTGCTACCCCCCCCCCCCCCCCTGCCTCAATGTGGTGATCACATCTTAATTAAAAAAGAAATAGGGCTGGGTCAGTGCCTTATCCCCTCTCCTACCCTGTTTTTTTTGAAAAAAATATATTTCTATCCAGGGCCCACCTACCCACCAACCCAACCCTATCCCTTCTACCCCCGTACCTTAAGCTGAAGTTTTGATGAGGCTCGTATCTCAATAGCATCTGGGCCCAGCGCTTTCTGTATTGCTAGGCAAGGGTGGCCAACTACGGTCCTCGAGAGCCATAAACAGGCCAGGTTTTCTGGATTTGCATATTCATTGTGGATATCCTGAAAATCTGGCCTGTTTGTGGCTCTTGAGGATCAGATTTGGTCACCCTTGCACTAGGGTATACATTTATTTATTTATTTGTTCACTTTTATATACCGGCATTTGTGATAACTTCATGTCTGTTTACAAGGCAAAGCAAATACAGACTGAATCATAAAGAGAAATACAATATAAAACATTTCAACAAATCTTAAACTTAGGAAAGCTAATATTCTTCAAAAACAGTTAATCTAAAAAATAACTCATTGTATAATACAGATAAATCACACAATGAACTCACTATAAACATAAAATCAAATAAGATAACAGAATAAGATAAGACTGTTTAGGGTTGAGCAAATGCCTGTTCAAAGAGCCATGTCTTCAACTTTTTTTGAATGAATGGATGGATGTCTAATGTCTAACAGAAGAGAATTCCATGCTTTTGGGCCAGCCAGTGATAATGCCCTCTCTCGGACCATGATAAGATGTGCTGTTTTCGGTGATGGAATGGATAAAAGTGCTTTGCCTGCTGATCTGAGATTGCGTTAAGATGTGTGAATATGTAAGGCTGCATTCAACCATTCAATATTTTCCCCATATATGGTTTTGTGTATGAGAGACAGACATTTATACTGAATTCTATAGGGAGCCAGTGAAGCTCTTCCAAAACTGAGGTGATATGGTCATATTTTTTGCAATTGGTTAGGAGCCTGGCCGCAGCATTTTGCAACAGCTGTAAAGGGCGGATGGAAGACGCAGGAAGACCTAGTAACAGCGTATTGCAATAGTCCAATTTGGATAATAATAAAGCTTGCTGGATGGTCCTAAAATCATTGCTATGCAGCAGGGGCTTTTACTATAGCATTTATTGATGTCTTTAAGGTGAGTTCACTATCTAGTATACATCCTAGATATCTTACTTCGTGAAGGATGGTATGAGATGTGGGTGTTCCTTTGATTTCATGTGTTATTTTATCAATGACTTTATTGCAAATGAGTAAGATTTCAGTTTTAGTGTGATTTAAAGAAAGAAACATTTGGGTGAGTAGTTGTGTCGATGTAAAATAAATGTTCCAAAGCTTTAAGGTTTTTTCAATGGATCCTTCTATGGGGAGAATAATTTGTACGTCATCGGCATAAATAAAGTGCACTAATCCTAACCTGGCTAGGAATTTACAGAGGGGAGCCATATAGATGTTGAAAAGGGTAGGGGACAAAGAAGAACACTGGGGAACCCCGGAAGTAAGATTGAGAGAGTCCCATTCAATTGTGCCTAATTTTACTTTAAATGATCTGTTAGCCAGGTAGGATTTGAACCATGCAAGAGTGACGTCTGCTATACCAATTTCCTGGAGCCTATTTAACATTAACTCATGGTTGATGGTATCAAAGGCTGATGATATGTCTAACATGATTAGTAAGTAGGATTTCCCATTATCAAGACCTCTTAGAACGATGTCTGAGAGTGAAATAAGGGCGTTGAAACATTTCCGAAAACCGAATTGAGATGAGAAGAGTACACTTACAATGAAGACCATTGATAATTTTAGTTGCCACCCTCTGGCTCAGCTCTATCTGGTTTATATCCTTTGGAGGGTGTGGTCTCCAGAACTGTACACAGTATTCCAAATGAGGCCTAAGCAGGGACCATTCTGCTAACCATTCCTCTCCCTATGCACCCAAGCAGCTTTCTAGATTTTGCTGTTAATTTATCTATCTGTTTGGCCACCTTGAGCTCATCCGATATGATCACACCTAGATGTCACTCTTGTTTCATGCATAGAAGAATATTAGCTACCAGATTTAAGACCATTCCTCAGACTTCTCTAAATACATTTTCATGTCTACCCTGTTGCAGATTTTGGTATCATCCCCAAAAGACAAAACTTTCCTGATAGTCTTTCTGCAATGTCGCTTACGAAAATGTTGACAAGAACTAATCCAAGGACTGATCTCTATGCCATGCTAATGGTAATGCCCCTCTCCTCAAACTGAACTCCATTTATCATTACCCTTTGTCACCTCCCACTCAGCCAGTTTGTAATCCAGTCAGTCACTCTAGGTTCCAATCCAAGGGTGCTCAATTTATTTATAAGTCTCCTGTATGGAATCATGTCAAAGGCCTTAGTGAAATCCAAGTACACTACATCTAACACTCTTCTCTGATCCAACTCTCTGGTCACCCAGTTAAATAAATTGATCAGATTTGTGTGACGAGATTTACCTCTGGTAAAAACCAAGCTGCCTTGGATCTTATAATCCATTGGTTTCCAGAAATTGCACTATCCTCTATTTTAGCAGCAGTTCCATTAATTTACCATCACAAAAGTCAGACTAGTCAGCCTGTAGTTCCCAGCCTTCTTACTTCCACTTCTGTGAAGAGAAGTCACATCTACCTGAAGACGCTAGTCTTTAGGTTAGGGAATCGTGCTTGTTGCTGCCTTGCTAAGTGGGCAACTTGAAGGCTCTTCTACTCAACATACTCTGGTACACAGAAGGGATGGGAAAGGTCATCTGGGTTAAGGAGCTTTCTGCCACATGGGCATACTCTGCCAGGCAGCTGGGTGAGATACAGAACAGTAGAAGCATTACATTTCCACAAACTGCAGAGACAAGAAGGTGATTTAATGCTACCATCTACTAAGTCACTATGGCATAAGGCCAAACTCAAAGGTGATGGCTGTATGCAAATGGTTCCCAAGGGAAGATCTAACCTCAGGAATGTGAAGTCTTTTCCCAAAAGTTGGGTGATGCACACAGCAACCATAGATGCAAAAAAGACCAGGAAAGTACCACACCAAGAGCAGTGAAGGCTTAGGTAGAAGCCAAGGGAAAGTGCAATAATGTATGGTCTTATGCTGCTGTTTCATTTACCGCTCTCAGGATGACCTCACGAGTGGCATCACTCACCCAAAGCCGCTGACACCTGAACCTGGCACGTGGCATGGATGCTGCCATCATCCCTTCAGGGGCTTTCCCCCTAGGCATGTGTGGTCACTTTAGTAGGTCCCGTGTTGGTAATCTTTGACCCGGCACTGGCAGATGATGTCACACGGCTGAGTATTTAAACCCCAGCTGTGCTGTTGACCAGCACCTCAGCAATGGGTTTCCTTGCCTTCAGCCTTGTCTCATCCAGCTCACCTTCAGCCTTGCCTCATCCTGCTTACCTCTGTTCATGTCTTATTTATTTATTTATTTATTTTTAACTTTTCTATACCAATGTTCCTGTAAGAATACAAATCACATCGGTTTACAATATAACTGCAAAATTCGCTCAGAGGCGATACAAAGAACAGGGGAGGCAATTAACAGTGGAATGGGTCATAACATAACATATCATAACCTAACAAGTCATCTTGAAAACAAATGAGAAGATAACTGAGAAAACACAACAGGAGGGATACGATGGTCTGTGTAGACCTACTGGAATGTCAGATTGGAAGTGACAGGCTGAAAGTGGGGGAGAATTAAGTGTCTGGGAAGGCTAGGCGGAATAGCCAAGTTTTGAGTCTTTTTTTGAATGAGGATTGGCAGGGCTCTTGCCTGAGGTCCGGAGGCAACGCATTCCACTGATGGGGTCCTGCTGTGGAAATGGCACACTTTCTAAGGGATGATTTTGCTTGAGGGGCATACAGAGTGTCTTTGTAGGCACTTCTGATTGGTCTAGATGAGGTATGTGGTGTTAGTTGAAGAGTGGTGTTGAGAGAGGTGAGGTTGTGTTTAGCTTTATGGATGATCGTGAGGACTTTGAAGAGAATCCTGAATTTGATGGGTAGCCAGTGGAGGTACTGAAGAGTGGGGGTGATATGTTCCCTTTTTTTGGTATTGGTGAGAATCCTGGCTGCTGAGTTTTGAACCATTTGAAGAGGTTTGATGGCATTGGCAGGGAGACCGAGGAGGGAGTTGCAATAGTCCAGTTTTGATAGGATGATGGATTGCAGCACCAATCTGAAGTCCTGGAAGTGAAGGAGAGGTTTTAGGTTTCTAAGGACTTGCAATTTGAAGAAGCACTCCTTAGTTGTGGTGTTTACAAACTTCTTAAGGTTAAGCTGGTTATCTAGGATCACGCCTAGATCTCTGACAAATGGAGAGTGTTTAATAATTGAGTTGCCTTTAATAATTGTCTTGCCCAAGCCTTGCCCTAAGTCCTGCTGGCCACTGGAATCCAAGAGTTCAATCCACAAGGGAGGCAACTGATCCAGGTAAAGCCTTAATCTGGCCCATACCAAAGCATGTTCTCCAACTCTTGGCACAGGCCTTGTGGACTTGCCTGTGAGGTGGTGTCAACTGTGTCATAGCAAGAAGAGCTCATGATCACGCCATTCCTTAAAGGTTGCTGAAGCCATGAGCTCGGCAAATGAATTTCCAGGATGGGCCTTTGTTGGATTGAATGTCCAAGTGCAGGAGCAAAAACAGGGTTGAATTCCTTGACTACTGCCCTACGGGTTTACTCAACAAGCCCAGCAATAACTTGTTCACCTGATTGGATTACTTCAGGTTCTGACCCAGTGATTGGACCCCATGCAGGGCCAACATCCAGGTCCAAGCCCAGTACCAGCTCTGGTGAACCCTGCACTGGCACCCATTTTGACCGTGTAATTCATGATTAGCTTCTGCTACCTCCAAAATATAATGGTGACCCCCAAAGAGCTGCAGAGAGTTCTTGAATGTTTTCAAAATGCACGTTGAATTACAGCCAGCTTGTTTATTTCTGATTGTGTCAAGATTACATATGTCCTTTCCTTGTTGGATGGTCCTGCTCTGCCTGGGCTTCTCCCTTGTGGGGATGAGATGACTTGCTTCTAAGAAATTTGGATAACTTAATTCAACAGTTCCGCCTTATTTTTGACAAACCCAAGCACGTATCATGCAACTTCTTTGCATTTGTCAAGGCACTTGCATTGTGGGCAAGTTTGAAGTAGAATTTTGTACCTTGGCTTCAATCTTGATTGGGATGAAGATATCCAAACCACCATTTTCTGGCAAGGATTATCTGGAAGATTAAAGGACGAACTGGCAGCTCAGGACCTTCCCTGTCCCTAGAAGCACTTATTGCCTTGGCTATCTAAACTGATCTAAGATTCCAGGAACAAGCTTGAGAGAAGAAGACATCCCATTGATCCTTTCATGAGGCTTCTAAACCTCTGAATCCTCTGGAACGAGTCTCAGATCTTTTGAGGGATGTCGCCTTCAAAAAACCCATACAGTTGGGTGCTCTGAAGAAGAGAAACAGAGACAAAGACTGCATAATCTCTGCCTCTACTGTGCAGCACAGGGACATTTTGCTAGCTGTTGTCCCAAGAAACCAGGAAATCCCATGAACAGAAGCTTAGTTGGGAAGACAGTTTTCAACCATCCAGCTTCTTCTCCACAACTGGTATACCAGTGCCTTTCACCTTTGGGGAGCACTCCATTAAATCCAAAGCCTTAATAGACTCTGGAGCAGGGGACAATTTTATTCAGGAATTGCTGTTAGGCCAGTGTGGATGTCCTACTACCAGCTTGACCACACCCTGTGTGATTTCTTCTATCTTTGGAGAACCCCTGCCTGATTGCATGACCATGGCTATCTTGCCTATCACTATGCAGATTGATTCACATCAAGAAAACCTCAAGTTCTATGTGCTACCCAAGTCCTGTTGTTCTCTGTCTACCCTAGCTCAGACTCCGCCAACTGTCTATTGACTGGGCCATGTTACAGATCAACCATTGGGTTCCTCCTTCCAGGAGCATTGTGATGCCCAATCCTTACCTCTAGTCACCTCATTCCAGACAACTTTACCAGACCTCTCAAATCTGCCACTCCCATACTCATTGTTCACCAACCTAAGCTATGAGCCACAACCTAGAGCCTGGGTGTCTTGTAGATCTGCGGGCTGTCCAGAACTCTTAAAACCCATCCTTGTGGAGGTAGCAGCCACTCCCAAGAAGGCAAGGGCTGTCATCATCCAACACAATGATCCTGACATACATGAGCCATGTTTCGTTCTCACTGAAGGATTCTTGCTAGCCAAAGAGCATTACCCAGCAGATATTCCCTTATGACCACCTGAAAACCAAAGAATACCTGCAATCCATGTCAAGCCCCTTAAGTCTCCAGATGGTAAAGATGTACCAAAGATAAGAGGTTTAGGGAGAGGGATTACAAGGTGGGGTGTACTGTTACATTTGATGGTTTTGGGACGACCCCACAAGCGACATCACTCACCTGACACTGTCGATGCCCAATCCTGGCACACAGCACAGATACTGCCACCATCTTCTTCAGGGGCTTGAGAGTTTAATCATCCCCTTGTAGGTCACTAGCAGATTAATTAGTGAATACACCTATAAATTTAAAGTACTTTAATTCCTAATCCCTTAGCAACCTAAACTTAACTAGGAACTCATCAAAATTAAGATGAAGGCAGCAGTCCAGCAGCAAGAGGGGGGTTTCCAGTCTTTTGCATCGAGTGTCACATGTATAATTTTTTACCCGCCGGTGAGAGATTGTATGTGTGCACTCAGTGCAAAGAGCTCCTGGATCTCAGAGAATGAGTCCAATCTCTGGAGGCTAGAGTGACAGACCTGGAGGAGCTGAGGCAGACAGCTGATGAAACCTTCAGGGACATAGTAGCTAAGTCCCAAATCCAGTCTGGCAGCCCCGGTGCTGCCTTGGATCAGAAAAGGCTCCCAGTTAGAGAGCATTACCCTGGTGTAGCAGGAAAAGATCCTGTTGCAAGGTCCTGCTCTCCAGGAGGGAAGGGTTAGGTTGGCCATCACAATTGGTGATTTGATTATTAGAAATGTAGATAGCTGGGTGGCTAGGGTGAAGATGCCGGACCTCACACATCACCTAGATAGGATTATAGACAGTGCTGGGGAGGAGCCGGCTGTTGTGGTACATTTGGGCACCAACGACATAGGAAAATGTGGGAGAGAAGTTCTGGAAGCCAAATTTTGCATTTTAGGTAGAAAGCTGAAATCCAGAACTTCCAGGGTGGCATTCTCTGAAATGCTCCCTGTTCCACGTGCAGGTCCCCAGAGGCAGGCAGAGCTCCAGAGCCTCAATGCATGGATGAGACGATAGTGCAGAGAAGAGGAACCTTTTGGGGAAGGGAGAGACTTTTCCAAAAGATGGGTTCCACCTTAACCAGAATGGAACCAGGCTTCTGGCACTATCTTTCAAAAAGGAGATAGAGTAACTTTTAAACTAGAACAAGGGGGGAAGCCGACAGTCACTCAGCAGTATATGGTTTAGAAGAATGCATCTTTGAAGGATACTAATGAAACAGGAGAGTTATGGTACCCCAACAGAGAGGTTCCAATAAAAGCAAAAGTAGCCCTTGTGCCTATAAGTAAAGAATCACCTGAGCTAAAGAATTCCAAATTATCCCTATAAACTGAAAAGTAGAATGTTAACACAAACAAAAAACACACTTTGAAATGTCTGTATACAAATGCCAGAAGTCTAAGAAATATAGAATGTATAGCAGTGAATGATGAGATAGACATAAGTGGCATCTCAGAGACCTAATGGAGGGAGGATAACCAATGGGACAGTGCTATATTAGGGTACAAATTATACCGCAATGATAGGGAGGATCAACTTGGTGGGGGTGTATGTAGCACTTTATGTCTGGGAGGGTACAGTGTCCAACAGGATAAAGATTATACAAGAGACTTAACGCTCAGTGGGTAGAAATCCCATGTGTGTTGGGTAAGAGTATAGTGATAGGAGTATACTATCATCCATCTGGCCAAAATGATCAGACAGATGATGAAATGCTAAGAGAGATCAGGGAAGCTAACCAATTTGGAGCGAAGTAATAATGGGAGATTTCAGTTACCCTAATATTGACTGAGTAAATATAACATCAAGACATGCTAGAGACATAAAATTCCTGGATGGAATAAATGACTGCTTCATGGAGCAATTGGTTTAGGAACTAACTAGAGAGGGAGCTATTTTAGATTTAATTATTAGTGGAGCGCAGGATTTGGTGAGAGAGGTAACATGGTGGGGCCACTTAGCAATAGTGATCATAAAGGCACGGATGGAGAGGGGCAGCCCACTACCAATGGGCACTTCAAGAGAAAATCACTTTGAGAGAAAAAACAACAAAAAAATTGAAAAACTGAAGAGAAATATGAGAAAGGGAAAATCAGCGATCTGAAGACCCACCCCCCCCCCTGACGTCACGATGACCAGCCAGCGGCGACCCGATTAACGGCGGTATTCCACCAGGCACGGATGGAGAGGGGCAGCCCACTACCAACGGGCACTTCAAGAGAAAATCACTTTGAGAGAAAAAACAACTAAAAAATTGAAAAACTGAAGAGAAATATGAGAAAGGGAAAATCAGCAATCTGAAGACCCGCCCCCCCCCGACGTCACGATGACCAGCCAGCGGCGACCCGATTAACGGCTCTATTCCACCAGGCACGGATGGAGAGGGGCAGCCCACTACCAACGGGCACTTCAAGAGAAAATCACTTTGAGAGAAAAAACAACTAAAAAATTGAAAAACTGAAGAGAAATATGAGAAAGGGAAAATCAGCAATCTGAAGACCCGCCCCCCCCCGACGTCACGATGACCAGCCAGCGGCGACCCGATTAACGGCTCTATTCCACCAGGCACGGATGGAGAGGGGCAGCCCACTACCAACGGGCACTTCAAGAGAAAATCACTTTGAGAGAAAAAACAACAAAAAAATTGAAAAACTGAAGAGAAATATGAGAAAGGGAAAATCAGTGATCTGAAGACCCGCCCCCCCCGACGTCACGATGACCAGCCAGCGGCGACCCGATTAACAGCGCTATTACACCAGGTGTCGCACGCCGGGCGTCGCACGACGAAGGGGCGCGACAAAGGGGTTTTCCCCTTTGTGCTCCCCTTCGTGCTAACCTTTGTGCTCCTTATATTATAACTGTATGTATATGTTTTGGTTGACAATTTAATCTTTATTATTATATTGTTTGCATTGTTTTAAAAAAAAAAATGTCGTTACAGATGTTTAAATGTATTAGACTAAGGAATTTCACTTCCTGCGTATTCAGTTTTATTGTAAACCGGTTTGATATGCATTTTATGCAGGAAAATCGGTATAGAAAAACTAAAAATAAATAAATAAATAAAATAACATGATAAAATTTGAACTGATGACTGGAAAGGGGACAATATGTAAATCTACAGCTCTAAATCGAAACTTTCAAAAGAGAAAATTTGATAAAATGAGGAAAATAATTAGAAAAAACTGAAAGGTGCAGCTGCAAAGGTTAAAAGTGTACAACAGACATGGACATTGTTTAAAAATACAATCTTGGAAGCACAGTCCAGATGTATTCCATTCATCAAGAAAGGTGGGAGGAAGGTAAAATGATTATCGGCATGGTTAAAAGTTGAGGTGATAATCCAAGAATTTCCAGAAAACTATTATCACTTCAATTTCAATACATAATACTTTATAGTCTAGCCCACATCTAGGAGGAGAGGGGGTTCCTTCTGTTGGGTGTCTTCTCTCTTATACAACCCAAACACCTAAACAACACTATGTTCCTGATTTTTATCCTTTAAGAAACGCTCCAAGTGTGTGGGGTCTGTAAAGATAAACTTATTATTCTGAAACATTATATAACATTTGCAGGGGAATTTTAGAAAGAAACTTGCTCCTAATTCTAGGGCTTGTTTCTTAAAGGAAAGAAACTGTTTCCTACGCGCTTGTGTTGCACGAGAAACATCTGGAAATACTAAGATTTTTTGCCCGCAAAATATGAAATCTTTATTTTGGAAATATTTTGAGAAAAATAAGTCTTTATCCTTTTTTAAGGAAAAAGAAATCAATAACGTTGCTCTAGTGTGAATATTATCCATGGAGTCTTCCAAAAAAGTGGATACTCCAGGGCTATTCAAACTATCTAAACCCCCCTCTTGAACTTGGAGCACTCTTTTTGTAGGCAAATAATATAGCTTTGACAAAACAGGAATTTTATCCATCTCAAAAGCTAATATCTCCACTACATATTTATTAAATAATTCGATAGCCGACATTAATCTCGATTGAGGAAAATTCAGTAACCTTAAATTGAACAACCTTAATTCGTTCTCAAGAACTTCGATTTGATTATGTAGCATCAAATTATCTTTAATAAATGTAGTGTTGGTAGCATGCATAACATTAATTTGCGGGTTTAACCGTGCTACTACTTGTTCAAGTTTTTCAGTTTTAATTTCTAGGTCCTCAAATTTAGCTTTTACTTGAACTGAAAAATCATGCACTTGTACAGCAGACCTAGATAGTTTTTTTTATCAATTTTAACAGATAGTCTCCATACATCTAGTAGGGTTACATTCTCTGGTTCAGCTTCACTTCCATCTTGCTCATTTATTTCTGGCTCTACTATAAGAACATAAGAAATTACCATGCTGGGTCAGACCAAGGGTCCATCAAGCCCAGCATCCTGTTTCCAACAGAGGCCAAAACCAGGCCACAAGAACCTGGCAATTACCCAAACACTAAGAAGATCCCATGCTACTGATGCAATTAATAGCAGTGGCTATTCCCTAAGTAAAATTGATTAATAGCCATTAATGGACTTCTCCTCCAAGAACTTATCCAAACCTTTTTTGAACCCAGCTACACTAACTGCACTAACCACATCCTCTGGCAACAAATTTCAGAGCTTTATTGTGCGTTGAGTGAAAAAGAATTTTCTCCGATTAGTCTTAAATGTGCTACTTGCTAACTTCATGGAATGCCCCCTAGTCGTCCTATTATTCAAACGTGAAAATAACTGAGTCACATCTACTCGTCAAGACTACTATCATAGGGCATGGTATCACATTATTATTTGCAGCAGCATAATCCCCTTGCATAACATTAATCAAATGTCTATTCCCCTCTGTAGTACTCACATTCCCCCCTTGGGTCTGGGATGCTAACAGAGGGGTTTCAACATTAATACTCCAATACTCTCCCTAAGTGGTTGTTGGGGGGGTTGTGTGGACCTGGGGCTTAAGGAAACCCCCAGCTGGGAATTTCCTTCTATATTTCCCCCTACCATGGACTCAGCCATATGTAAAATATGGTTGTCCATGGGTCCATGTATCCTCGACAATGGGATGGTAGGTGAGGAAGTCCAAGTCTTGGATTTACATTTACTTCCCATAATAATTTGCATTTGTTTAAATGTTATAAATCAATTAAAAAAAAAAAAGTTGAGGTGAAAGAGGCTTTTTCAGCCAAAGGATATCCTTCAAAAAATGGACACAGGATCCATCTGAAGAAAATAAGAAAAAGCATAAGCATTGTCAAGTTAAGTGTAAAACATTGATAAGGCAGGCTAAGAGAGAATTTGAAATGAAGTTGGCTGTAGAGGCAAAAATCTGTGAGGGAATCTGTTGGACTGTTAGATGACCGAGGGGTTAAAATGGCTCTTAGGGAAGATAAGGCCATTGCAGAAAGATTAAATTAATTCTTTGCGTCTATGTTTACTAATGAGGATATTGGGGAGATACTGGTCCAGAGATGGTTTTCAAGTGTGATGATTCAGATGAATTGAACCAAATCAAGGTAAACCTGGAAGATGTAGTAAGCCAGATTGACAAGATAAAGAGTAGCAAATCACCTGGACCAGATGGGATGTGTTGTCTCAACCTGAGACTCAGATGATGTCTGAGTACAATAAAGGAGAATCTAGAAAAAGGGTTCATTCGTCCGTCTGATTCCCCTGCAGGTGCGGGGTTCTTCTTTGTTAAGAAAAATGATGGTGGACTACGTCCCTGTATTGATTACAGGGGTCTCAATGCCTTAACCTGCAAGGATCGATATCCATTACCCCTCATTAGCGAACTGTTCGACCGCCTAGAAGGGGCACAAATCTTTTCCAAGTTGGACCTGAGAAGTGCGTACAATCTGATACGCATCCAACCTGATGATATTTGGAAGACCGCATTTAATACAAGAGATGGTCACTATGAGTATGTGGTTATGCCCGTTGGGCTATCTAACGCCCCAGTGGTCTTTCAATGTCTTATGAACAAAATCTTTTGTGATCTTCTGTACAACTTCGTAGTTGTATACCTTGACGACATCCTGATCTTCTCTAAAGACCTAGAATCTCATCGAGAACACATCTGTATCGTCCTTCAATGTCTGAGAGAAAACCACTTGTATACCAAGTTGGAAAAATGCTTGTTTGAGTGTAATTGCTTATCCTTCCTGGGATACATCATCTCTGACCATGGGTTTTCTATGGACCCAGAAAAGGTCCAAGGAATCCGCGACTGGCCCCAGCCAGTAGGCCTCTGGGCCTTACAACGTTTCCTTGGTTTCACCAATTATTACCGAAGCTTCATTGCTAATTACTCTTCTATAGTTGCCCCACTCACTTCTATGACTAGGAAAGGGGTCAACACCCGGCTATGGACACCCAAAGCACTAGCCACCTTTAAGATGATTAAGGAGGCTTTCAGTTCCAGATCTTGCCTGCATCACCCGGATCCCAAACGTCCCTTTGTTGTAGAGGTTGACACCTCTGTGATCGGCGCCAGAGCTGTCCTGCGTCAACATTCTCCCAAGGGCAAACTGGTTCCCTGCTCTTTCTACTCTCATAAGTTTTCCCCCATGGAGCAACGTTACACCGTTGGTGACCACAAACTCCTTGTGGTCAAACTGGCGCTGCAGGAATGGCGCCCCTGGCTGGAAGGGGCGCAACATAAGTTTACCATCTTGACTGACCACAAGAACCTTGAGCACCTTAAAGAGGCTCAACTCGTAAATCCTCGTCAGGCCCGATGGGTACTTTTCTTCGAACGATTTCATTTCACTCTCTGTTTTCATCCTGGTTCCAAGAACCTGCGTGCTGATGCGCTTTCCAGATCATGTGAACCTGAAGATGTTCCTGAAGTCCCTAACTTCATCATTGACCCTGCTTGTATCTCCCTTGCCGCAACTACTACAGTTCTTGCTGGGAAGATCATCATTCCTCGTAGACTACGTGAGCGAGTGTTAAGATTGGCCCATGATTCCAAATTGGCAGGTCACTCGGGTCATGCCAGGACCTTAGAAATGTTGCGAAGCCACTATTGGTGGCTTAATATGGTACAAGACTCTCGAAACTATGTGGACTCGTGTCCCATCTGTGCCCAACAGAAACCACCGACAGGAAAGCTTTGGGGCTTACTTCAACCACTCCCAGCACCTAGCGAACCATGGTCTAGCATCTCGACGGACTTTATTACCGATCTACCTCCTTCCCAGAACAGCACTGTAATTTGGGTCGTTATCGACTGCTTTTCGAAAATGGGTCACTTCATTCCTTTGCCGTGCCTCCCTTTGGCCCCAGAATTGGCGAAGCTCTTTCTAAAGAACATCTTTCACCTTCACGGACTCCCCAAGGAGATCGTTTCCAATCGGGGACCACAGTTTGCTGCCAAGTGTTGGCATTCCTTATGTAAGAAGTTCGACATAGCCTTAAGCTATACTTTGGCCTATCATCCCCAGGCTAATGGGCAGGCCAAGAGGACCAATCAGACTTTGAAGACATTCCTCCACTCCTATGTAAACGATCAGCAAAATGATTGGGCGGACCTTCTTCCCTGGGCCAAGCTGTCGCACAACATGCATGTTGCTGCAGCTACCGACATATCCCCTAGGAGAATTCATGGGAACCTTCCCAGAAAATCCTTGATAAAGAACTGTTAAAGACTTTCCATAGGACCTACCCTGATAAACCACGGCCGTGTAGGGGGAGGCCTAGAAGGGGGGGGGGGGGGGGGGGGGGGTTACTGTTTATGCGCCCCGTCCGCAGGGCCTGCTCACCTTCATGGTTCCACGGCAGGTCTCGGGTCGGCCTCCCTAGCGGCAGCCACCAGCACTTCCAGGGCTTGGCGTCCCGCAGCGGCGGTCGCCGGGCCTTCCATGATGCGCCAGGCCTCATGCTGAAGCTCGGCGTCCTCAGCGGTGTTGGCCATGCCCCTACGCGCGCGCATGAGGACCGCCCGGCCTCTTGTAGGGCCAAGGGCAGGCCTTAGCTCTGCGGCGTGCCCTGATTGATCCCCTGTTATAAGGAAATTCCTGCCTGTGCTTCCTTGCCTTGGCAATCGGGTCGGTGTGTTTGCTAGATTGCCTCTGTGCTTGTTCCTACTCCTGTCTTGTTCCAAGACTTGTTTCAGGATCCTTCTGTTCCAGTTCTGTTCCTGCCTTGTTCCTGCTTCCTAGTTCCTGCTTCCTAGTTCCTGCATCCTAGTTCCTGCTTCCTTCTGTTCCTGTGTTCGTCTGCCCGTCTCCCAGGTCATACCTCTGGACTGAATTACTGGTACTGACCTCAGCCTGTTCCTTGACCTGCCTGCCAGTCGCCTGCCTTCGGATCTCAGCTTGTTCCTTGACCTGCCTGCCTGCCAGCTACCTGCCTTCAGACCTCAGCTTGTTCCTTGACCTGCTTGCCTGCCAGCCGCCTGCCTTCGGACCTCAGCTCATTCCTCGACTCGCCTGCCTGCTGCCTGCCTTCTGACTTCAGCTTGCCCGTGACCTCATTTGACCTCCGGAACCCGACCTTGCTACGTTGACCACTCTCGGACTGATTTCTGGTATTTGACTCTGTTTGACTCGTCTTCTGATTCTGGCTCTGTTGCTCGCCTTGTCATCACTTATGCTATTCTGGTTTTCCTTGTTACACCAGACCTCCAGTCTCGAATCAGACCGTGTTCTCCCTCTGTCTGTGGGCATGCCGGACTTCCACTCTCCCAGGAGACCCTGCGAGGCCCACCTAAGTCCAAGCGGTCTGGGTCCCTATGGGCTTCTCCCAGGAGGACCTCGGGCTTCCAGTGGTGAAGCTTTTCCTAACCTCTGTCTCCTCCAGTGCTCCGCCCCCTGGGGGCAGTTACCTGCTGGGCCCTCCCAGGAGGCATCTCTCCACTGCCCCAGGACAAGGGTCCACCTCTGAGCGCAACATATGGTTTCTTTTTCCTGTATTTGGTAAGGTTCTGTCTGTGTTCTACATGTGTGAATGAGATGAAAGATTCTGCTAGCATATAAGAATTTATAACAGCTTGGTTTGTTCTGTTTCCTAATATGAGGTGTATTGGTGTTTTAGGGCCTGGTGTAATATTTGCAGTGTTGCCTTTTCATAGGTAGGGTTGTTACTAGGGATGTGAATCGTTTTTTGACGATTTAAAATATCGTCCGATATATTTTAAATCGTCAAAAATCGTTAGAGGCGATATATAATAGGAATTCCCCCGATTTATCGTCAAAAATCGTAAATCGGGGGAAGGGGGAGGGGAAGGGGGAGGGCGGAAAAACCGACACACTAAAACAACTCTAAAACCCACCCCGACCCTTTAAAATAAATCCCCCACCCTCCCGAACCCCCCCAAAATGCTTTAAATAACCTGGGGTCCAGTGGGGAGATCCCGGTGTGATCTTCCACTCTCGGGCCACGTCTGCGTTAATGGCGCCGGCGCTATTTCGGTTCCTGTCCCCCGACGTCAAGAGCGCAGATCGCTCCCGGACCCCCGCTGGACCCCCAGGTACTTTTGGCCAGCTTGGGGGGGCCTCCTGACCCCCACAAGACTTGCCAAAAGTCCAGCGGGGGTCCGGAACGACCTCCTGCAGTCGAATCGTGTTGCCGTATGGCCGGCGCCATTTAGCACAAATGGCGCCGGGGGACAAATGGCGTCGGGGGACAAAAAACAAAATGGCGCCGGCGCTACCTTTGCCCTGTCATATGACAGGGCAAAGGTAGCCGGCGCCATTTCTACAACGCACCGGAGGCCCGAGAGTAAAAGATCACACCGGGACCACCCCCCTCTGGACCCCAGGTAATTTAAGGCATTTTGGGGAGGGTTCGGGAGGGTGGGGGATTTATTTTAAAGGGTCGGGGTGGGTTTTAGGGTTGTTATAGTGTGCCGGTTTTCCCGGCACACTAAAACACGATTTAAACGATATTTACAAACCTAAAACCGCAACAATCCGATTCCCTCCCCCCCCAGCCAAAATCAATCGTTAAGACGATCGATGACACGATTCACATCTCTAGTTGTTACATTTTTAAGTGCTGGCAGTTAGAGCTGTTTCGGTATGGGAGGGGTAATATATTGTAATTGTAATTTACTCATGGCTTTCTGAGGGTTAAAGCCCACACCTAACACACATTACAGTAGCCCTAATGCCATATGGTTCCAAGTGTCTTTTTTATGTAGGGTTTTCTGGTTGGCACCAAAGAAGAACATGTAAATACTTGTTGTGATATTTTTTTTTTTACCTCAGAAGACCGTACTTTAATATTCTTTTTCATGTAAAATCTATTATAAATGCTTAATTTTTAATTGTATACGTGGCGAGAGCAGGAGGCAAGGGTGCAAGGGTTTAAGATTTGCTCAGAGCACCTAATACTCTTGCACCAGCAATGGGTACCAGGGGAGGCGGGTGAAGACCTGGAGGGTAGAGGGGTGACAGTGTTTAAAGTTTAGGTCGCTGGAAAGAACTGGGCTTTTTTTTTTTGCCAGGCCCGAGACAGAGAGTGAATGAAGTGTGTGTGTGTGTGTGTGTGGGTGGGTGGGAGGAGGGGGGCACCACAAGAATTGTTCACACAGGGCAGCAAAAAAGCTAGCACCGGCCCTGGGTGCTAGCCCTGATTGTAGATGCAATATCAGGATGACTCAGTCTGAGAGGTCTTAAAGCTTTTTGAAAAGTGCTCTGCAGTGAAAGCTAAATAATTGTTGACTTTAAAGAAGCCTTTTTTTTGCTCTGATCACTGTTCTGGGTCAAGACTCAAAACACCTGCAATGATTCTTGAACTTATAAACCACATATAGGATAGCAATTACTCTTATAATCATTCCATTCTGAATGACCTTGTGGAATCCTTGTGCCTTATACACTGTGAATTATACAATAATGTTTGAAAACCACTTGTCATGTATTAACATTTTGTTTGAAAAGATATTTTCATTTTATCAATAAAAGTAGATTTGTGTAGGAAGGTTGAAAGTGTGTGTTGGTGTATTTTTCTTTTCCAAAGAGACATGCTGTAAGATTTGTATTTATATTCTAGATTGTGTTGATGTATATACTCCAAATTTATGTAAACCGTTGTGATGGTTTTTTACTAAACGACGGTATAAAAAAAGCTGTTAAATAGATAAATAAATAAATATATTATAGTGCAAGGGCCTGTGGGTAAAATTTTACAGTAAACCAAAAAAATATAAGAGAAGGGAAAAATATAAGAGAAGGGAAAAATCAAAATTCTCTTACAAAATCTTTATTACAATTTTTTATTATTTTCTAATATAAATAAAAAGCAAATATATATATTTATTTATTTTATTTAGAATCTTTTAATATACCGATGCTCAAGATAAATATCTTATCGTACCGGTTTACAGCATAACAGGGGATAACCAAACGAGTAGGAGGAAGTTACAAAAAACAGGGTGTTGCAATTCGGGACAAGAGAGCAAGGAAGAATTGGCTAAACATAGTGGGGCGGATTTTCATACTCCGCGAATAGGCCTACTTTTGTTTGCGCTCCAGGCGCAAACAAAAGTACGCTGGATTTTAGTAGATACGCGCGGAGCCGCGCGTATCTGCTAAAAACCTGGATCGGCGCGCGCAAGGCTATCGATTTTGTATAGCCGGCGCGCGCCGAGCCGCACAGCCTACCCCCATTCCCTCCGAGGCCGCTCCGAAATCGGAGCGGCCTCGGAGGGAACTTCCTTTTGCCCTCCCCTCACCTTCCCCTCCCTTCCCCTACCTAACCCACCCACCCGGCCCTGTCTAAGCCCCCCCCTTACCTTTGTCGGGGGATTTACGCCTCCCGGAGGGAGGCGTAAATCCCCGCGCGTCAGCGGACCTCCTGCACGCCGGGACGCGACCTGGGGGCGGGTCTGGAGGGCGCGGCCACGCCTCCGGGCTGCCCTGGGCCGTAGCCACGCCCCCGGGCCCGCCCCAGAACGCTCCCGACACGCCCCGAAAACGCCACGCGGTTCGGGCCCGCCCCCGACACGCCCCCCGACACGCCCCCTCCGAAAACCCCGGGACTTACGCGAGTCCCGGGGCTCTGCGCGCGCCGGTAGGCCTATGTAAAATAGGCTTTCCGGCGCGCAGGGCCCTGCTCGCCTAAATCCGCCCGGTTTTGGGCGGATTTAGGCGAGCAGGGCTCTGAAAATCCGCCCCAGTGTTAATATAGTGAAAACAATAAGTAGATTATAAACTTAACTTAAACTTATATATATATAAAATATATATATAAATGATCTGGAAAGGAATACAATGAGTGAGGTTATCAAATTTGCGGATGATACAAAATTATTCAGAGTAGTTAAATCACAAGCGGATTGTGATAAATTACAGGAGGCCCTTGCGAGACTGGAAGATTGGGCATCCAAATGGTAGATGAAATTTAATGTGGACAAGTGCAAGGTACTGCATAGAGGGAAAAATAACCCATGCTGTAGTTACACGATGTTAGGTTCCATATTAGGAGCTACCATCCAGGAAAAAGATCTAGGCATCATAGTGGATAATACTTTAAAATCATCGGCTCAGTGTGCTGCAGCAGTCAAAAAAGCAAACAGAATGTTAGGAATTATTAGGAAGGGAATGGTTAATAGAACGGAAAATGTCATAATGCCTCTGTATCATGGCGTTTAGGGGGTGGGGTGCGGTGTTTCGGGGGCGGCGACGTGGGCGTGGTTTCGGCCCGGGGGCGTTCCGGGGGCGTGGCCTTGGCCTCCGGAACAGCCCCCGGGACCGTAACTTTGCCGACAAAGGTAAGGGGGGGGGGTTTAGATAGGGCCGGGGGAGTGGGTTAGGTAGGGGAAGGGAGGGGAAGCTGGGGGGAGGGCGAAGGAAAGTTCCCTCCGAGGCCACTCCGAAATCGGAGCGGCCTTGGAGGGAACAGGCAGCACACGCTGGGCTCGGCGCGTGCAGGTTGCACAAATGTGCACCCCCTTGCGCGCGCCGACCCCGGATTTTATAAGATACGCGCGGCTACGCGCGTATCTTATAAAATCCAGCGTACTTTTGTTCGCGCCTGCTGCGCGAACAAAAGTACGCGCTCGCGCAAGTATTTAAAATCTGCCCCTTAGTGCACAGGCCCCATAATGAGAGAAAACCTTTAGAAAATCTGACCCAGGTAATACTGCACCCCTGCCTGTTCAGTTTTTTGTTGAAATATTTTGATTTCATTTTGTATATATGCAAATAGAATCAGTATACAGAAAATGTATTCAGAATAATGTATCATTAAATATGAGTCATGTAAAATATAGTTTTGGAACTTCAATTTTTTGTATTATTTGCTTCAGATTTGAACTTTGATGCAAACAGTTTATATTTCTTCTAAACATTTGTGCAAAATAATTGATTTTGTCATTGTAGTCGGAATGGGTAAATATTTGTCTGACCTTTCAAAAGAAAATGACTTGTAATTCAGGCTAGAATCACATAAGCATGATAGCTTAAGGGGATAACAATACAGTTAGGCAAATTACAATTATTTTCCACTTTCCGAGTTTAATACTCAAATCTAATGTCCAAGCCACCTGACATGGAGAGCTGATTTGTTTAATAAGGCTGTCACTGGTGATATATTTTGCTTTGCTGCTGCATTATTTCCCGGCAATAGCAGCAGGTTTGTTTGGCTCTTGCTCAGGTGCTATCCTTTGAAACGAGACTGCCAGCACTTTAGAATGCCCTGCAATCTACTGTCCCACTGATAAGATATTTCAAATTCATCATTTCCTTCAAGGGCAGGATTCATGAATGGCCAGTGTAAAAATGCAGATCTTAGCAGGTTGCTGTGTGAATTACCAGCAGATTTAAAGGGCTGGTTCCACATGAAGCAGACACGGGTAGTGGTATGAATAAAATGCTGCTATTTCAATAAGCTTTTACTGACATGAGAGCAAGCTGCTGACTGCACAATTAAAGGAACCCACCCCACAACGACAAAGCCGATGAAAAGAAAAAGGGTGGTGGGATAACGTTAAATGTAGGATAAAGGCTGATTGCTACTAGAAATGAGCCAATTTGGTTGGGTTGAAGAAGTAAGCAAGTAATGTGGCAGAGCAGCAAGGGGGAAAGATGGAGGCAGTGGTGGTGGCAGGAGCACTGCCCCCCCCCCCCCCCCCCGATTAAGAGCCACAGCAGTAACAGAAGCAACATCCAGAGATTGTGCAGAGACATTGAACAGACACAGATCTAGGACTGACAGCATGACCGGAAACTTTTGGGGAGCAATAATTTAAAACAGTGGTTCTCAACCTTTTTTTGGCCGGGACACACCTGACAGATGGTTCTCACATGCGTGACACCCTGAACATGTGACCATCGGGGGACTAAATGTAAACATACACTCTGCATCCTCAGGAACCCCCTCAACCCCCCAGCAATGGGTGCAGAGCAGAACTAGGGCATTACCCGTACAACTCACCACACAAAAAAAAGATATTCTGGTTCTGATGACATCTCAGTAAAAGCAAAACAAACTCCCTCTACTACCAGGCACAATGCCCCTCCTTATGAAAAGACAGTAATTTACCACTAATGCATATCTTATTGAGAAAACACAACAAATAAGATTGATACAAATGCCTACATGCTAGTAAAATACCTCACCTCGGTCACACACCCAGAACTGACCTTTACCAAGTACAGAAAAAACACAAATTATAAATATGGAGATATGGAGACAGAAACTGGAATGGAAAACCAAAAAGCCACTCTGCATGTAGTGCGAACCTGGAGAAATGGAAAGAGAAATACAGCACCTAATATAGTCCCAGGATCTGCAATAAGGCACACAAACTAACCTGCACAAAGTTACACCTGTATTATGGAACACACTCAACAGTAACAACCCTATCTAAGAAATACAACTATTAAACCAGGCCCTAAACACTAATACATTTCCTATTGGGAAAACAAATTAAGCCAAGCTGCTATAGAGCTCCACTCAGAAATAATTGTAAAGCTATACTAAAAATGTTACAAAACAGCTGCTGAACAGAATAATATCCAACAATTAAAAACTCATAAAAATTATTAAAACATGTCCAAATATCAATAAAATATTTCAAAACAGCAGACATCGCATAATACCCAATAATTAAAATGGCAGTCAATCAAGAAAAATACATTTAAAAAGCCACCTTTACTTACCCTCTCCAGCAACTCTCCTACTCTTTTCCCTTCCAGGCCAATAGCACTCACCAGAAGCAGCAAGGGCTGCTGAAGCTCTGTCCTCATAGTCCTCTTCCCAGTCACTCACTCCCTCCCCCCCCCCCCCAATTAGACCCCATGACCAGTCTCGGTCTCTCTCATCTTCCTGACCAGTCTCGCTCTCTCACACAGAAACACATCACCTCCGTGACCAGTCTCTCTCTCTCAATCACACTCATGCTCTCTTCTATACAAGCTCTCAATCACACACAAATGCTCTCGCACCCATACACACCAGCTCTCACCCAGGCACCGATTCATACCCACAAGCTCTCACCCAGGCTTCCATTCACACCCACACATACACACACAAGCACTCACCCAAGCACCCATTCACACCAGCTCTCACCCAGGCTTCCATTCACACCCACACATAAGCTCTCACCCAGGCACCCACACACACAAGCTCTCACCCATTCATACCCACAGACACAAGCTCTCACCCATGCAATCATTCATACCCACAGACACCATCTCTCACCCAGGCACTCATTCACACTTTCAGACACCATCTCTCACCCAGGCACTCATTCACACCCACACATACCATCTCTCACCCAGGCACTCATTCACACCCAGGCACCCATTCACTCCCTCAGACACAATCTCTCACCCAGGCACCCATTCACACACAGACACACAAGCTCTCACCCAGGCACTCATTCACACCCAGGCACCCATTCACTCCCTCAGACACAAGCTCTCACCCAGGCACTCATTCACACAAGCTCCCACCCAGGCATTCATTCACACCCAAACACACAAACTCTCACAAAAAACAACTTCTTCCTTCACTCAGGGATGGGCTCCAGTTCCGCCATGGCTTTACTCCGGCGGGCCTTCTTTTTTCACTTCCACAGGGATGGGCTCCCGTGGTGGTCTTGGTCAGGGTCGGGTTTCCTCTTTGCTGCCATGGGAATGGGCTCCCGTGGCGGCCTTGCTTGGTCGGGGTCGGGTTTTCCTCTTCACCGCCACGGGGATGGGCTCCCATGCGGCCTTGCTTCGTTGGGGTCGGATTTTCCTCTTTGCCGCCTCAGAGATGGACTCCCTTGGCAGCCTTGCTTCGTCGGCATTCGACACTGCCATTCTTCCCACCCTACTCCGGGTCATGCGATGCCTGCCTCACTGGCCAATCAAAGGCTTCCTCCCTTCTTCCTACTCCCACTGGCAGGCAGAATGAAGGAGGCTTCCCATTGGGCAGTGGGGGTAGAAAGAAAGGAGGCTTTCAATTGGGCTGCGGGGGCTGGAAAAAGGGAGAAGGAAAGTACAATGGGACAGTGGGACACTGGGAGATGCGACACACCTTCCGGTGTTTGGCGACACACTGGTTGAGAAGCGCTGATTTAAAGCATTGGCCATGTCCTGATTAATATGAAACAGAAAGCAGTGGCAGAGAAAACTGATAGTAGGGAGCCAAAGAGCATCGTACTAGCTCATTGCCCTTGTAGGGATGAGGTTATCAGCCTCAGTCCAGAACCCGTGGCAATGTTGCATGACCTGCACCACCAAAAAGAAAAAAAAGAAACAGATGATTGGGTGGGTGTCTTCCACTGGAGCCACTGAAGGTCACCAAGCGATGGAAGGTAGTTTGAGTTCTCCTTCAGGATATAGAGGCAACAACTTCATCTTTTTATAAATAAAAATTATTTACTTATGGTCATTCTACTTTTAATTATATCAAGGACTAATTACTGCAATCTCTTGTATTTAGATTTATCCCAGACATTTAGCGAACAAATTAACACTACAGTAAGAAGCCTATGCTGGCTTCCTGTACTTTTATCAAATTCAAAACTCTATCTTTGACATTCAGAGCACTTAATGACATCACCAGAGTACTTAAGAGAGCAGGTCTTAGGTCCTGATACCTTATGTTTCTAATAGATCGTCACAGGAAGCCCTTCTTAAACTCCCTTCACCAAAAGAAATTAGATTGTGGGGGACCCGAGAGAAGGCATTTTTATCCTGCTTCAAAATCATAGAATACCTTATCAAGATAAATCTATTAGTTAGTTATCTAGATTTTAGAAAACAAGTAATAACATACCTTGTTTCTTTCCCCTTTGACATCAATAGAACACATTGCACTATAATTTGAAGCTGGATAAATTGACCTGTCACAAATTGCATGGCCCAGCTGTAACATACTTCAAGAGCCCTTTGGCTACCTCTGCTCAATTGTGAGGCTTCTGTCACAAAACAACTGTGACCTCTTGGTAAGATAGGTTAGGGGCCATGCATGGACCTAGTCCTACTTGGAACATCCCAAGCAATTTGACACAGGTCGGAGCACCGGCCTGATAATGCAATTTTTTGGGCTCCTTCCCCATTCTCTAAACCTCAAGCTAAGGCATCCTGCCATATGGATGTGTCCATGCTCACGCAGTCATTCACATGTCCATATACAGGCAAGAGGAATGACCTCGCCCCCTATTAAAGATGAGGTCCCGTGGAGTTTGACTGTGACAGCATAGTCGGCAGGAGATGTGACATTAAAGCCAAGAACCGGTGGTGCATCCCTCTTGGCTTGCATTCAGCATTCATGGTTTGGTTATCTTTCCTGTTCAGGAAATGAATGAGGGGCTGACAACCCAAATAGCCTGCTATGTCACTTCTTTTTCTGTGACGAGGAATAAATAACACAATGATTAATGATTCATGGTGCAAGGGGTACCATTCACCCCTCTGATGTATACTGCATATTCTGCAGAGTACCATCTGCTTGAATGGTAATACTGGATATGGCAGTGCTAGAGGCTGCCCAAATCCTAAAAATATGAGTGCTGTACCATTTGCTTCTGAGTCTCACAGTCTTCAAGGTGTGCATAAATAAGGCTGAAAACTGGAACCTTCTCAGAGGAGTAGGTATGTGCAGGCCAAATAATTTTGTTTTGGTTTGTTTTTTTATTTTTATTTTTTCATTTTTCACGTTGTTTTCTGTTTATTTCAGTTTGGATCATTTCCTAGAAGAAAAGAAACAATGAAAAAAAAAAAATCAAAACAACCCCTTCCCCCCCCCCAAAAAAATGGGCTTCCTTCTCTAATCCCCTCCCCTCTTGCCCTCCAAGACAGCCACAAGGCCCAGGCCTACCCAGCTGAGCAATTCTGAACCCAGCTGGGGCCTTCCCAGGTCCCCATGACTACCCTCCACCCCCAAAATATTTTCCAGGGCCAAGGACTTTCCCAGCCCACACTTTCCTCTTCCATGGGGGTTCCATTAAATGAATGGGGCAAAGCGAGTGATACCTACTTGCTTCTGCCCCAAATTGGCCTTGAGGCTGGCACCAAAGTGATGTTACTTTGATGCTAATGACACGGGTGGCTGGTGCAATTTTGTTGTACAACATGAACACCACAAGGCACCCAAAGAGAATCAAAGGGGACCAACAATATTGACATGAACACTAGGGGCAGATAAAGGTGGGGGCGGAAGTAGTAGCTGATATGGTGCTGCTCTGGCTGACACTACTTTTTGGGGTGTCCACTTTTTCCCTTCTTACATCCTCACTGTCAGTGCTGGTGCAAGGGTGTCCAGACGCCCTAGAAGGTGACATCACTGCTTCATGGGATATTCTCTCTCTCTCTCAACCTGAACTCCACTTCTCACAGCACGCACCACCTCCATTCTGCACATTCGATCTGCTGAAGTGCGGCGTCTCTGTTGCCATGCGCAACGCTCCTTCCCTTTCAAAAACTGCTACCCTCGCGTCAGACAACTGTGTCCCAACCACCTCCAGCACCCTAGGTGGCCACCTAGTCCTCCTAATGCATCCCACCAGCCCTGTCCGCTGCCCTCTGGTGCTTCCATTCCTGCACTCTGTGCAGCAACGTCTCCGTCACTAAATTAGAGAATGGGACTGGAGGGCAATACACCCTTTCATCACAAAGGCCAGGATTCATCAAACTATCTCATGCAATAGGAAGAGGGGCGTGTTTTATGGTAATAGGCTATCGCAAAGTGCACTATCTTAGCACTTCACATGGGTATTACCGCAGAGTGCAATAACATTTTTTGCACCTTGTGGTAAGTACCACAATTGTTGCAATTCCTACCTGAGAGAACATTGTACAAATCTCATCTTTATGCGAGTTTCCTCACTCCGAAGGATATCAAATCTTCACAAGAGTGTACTGTTCTGTTCGTACGTCTCACTCTGAATGTCAAAGTGACCCCTAACCCCCTACACTAGTACCTAAACCTCACCTCGAGTTACTAGGTGGGCCTCATATACAGGTATAAATACCTAACTACTATGAGGGTCTTATAGCTAGTCTCAGTCTCTCTCTCTCTCTCTCTCTCTCTCTCTGAAAAACATGTAGTTATTTCCTGTGTTTGCAAAGCCAGCCTGCAATCCTGCCCCATTTTCCAAATTATCATTGCATTATGGCGCTTTTCGCATGCAAAAAGCCCATAACACTTCTTGGAAAATAACCCCCTTAGTATGGCTAGCGTATAAGTATCCCTCTGTATGAGGGGTTTTGTCCTATCTTGCACCTGCTATAGCAAGAGGTACATGAACAATAACATCTGTCAATTACTATTCCTGCCAGAAACCCTCTAACTTATTCTGCGGATGTTGACTATGGAAATCACCTCACCCAGGTTGGTTTCTGAGGAAATAAGATCTTCTGTGGCATGTTTTATTAACCATTCCCTTCTTAATAATTCCTAACATTCTGTCAGCTCAGTGTGCTGCAGCACACTGAGCTGACGATTTTAAAGTATTATCCACTATGATGCCTAGATCTTTTTCCTGGGTGGTAGCTCCTAATATGAAACCTAACATTGCTAATGTGTTGCACTTCCAGGCGTGTCTGCTCCATGGCCGGTCCTGCTCACCTCTCCCGTCCATCTACCAGCTCCGGCCTCACTCCCTCTGCAGCAAGTTCACGGCATCTCCGTGAACTTGCTGCAGAGGGAGTGAGGCCGGAGCTCACCTTCTCTGACACCGGCCTCACAGCAGAGCTCCTGCAGGGGCTCCGCGTCGTCCTGCTCCTCGGCCCCACCCCTAGGTGCATGTGCAGCTGACATCAAGGTATTTAAAGACACCAGCATGGGAAACTCCAACCCATCGCCCTTCGATGACATCATAGTTCCTGTGTATATAAGGCCAGGCCCGTTCCCTTGAATGGTGCCTTGGCAATTGGGTCGTACACTCCAGGGTCTCTAGTTTGCCTTCTGCATTCCAGTGTCTTGCTCCTGGGTCTCCTGTTCCAGCGTCTCCTGTTCCTTCATCTCTCCATCCCTGGTAGTACCCTTCAGACTGATCTCACGGTACTGACCTTTGCTTGTTCTTCGACTACTCTTGATTGCTGCCTGACCTGATCTCTGCCTGAACTCCGACTACTCGTGATCGCTGCCTGGAACTTGACCTCTGTCTGACCTGACTACTCTTGATCGCTGCCTGGAACTTAACCTTTGCCTGACCTGACTACGCCTGGATTGACCACTGTTACTGAACCTGCTTTGGCTGACTATTCTGGACTGGCTTTGATCCGTGCTATACACTCAGACACTCTCTTCTGGCCTCCTGCGACCTCTGGACTTCCTTGTCTGAATACCGACCACGCACCCTTGTTCGTGGTGGGCACGCCCTTGAACTGTCTCTCAAGGAGAACCTGCGAGGCCCACCTAAGACCAGGTGGTCTGGGTAACCAAGGGCTCAACCTGAGGGAACCCTGGGTTGAGCCTCTGTCTCCTCCTGTGCTCCGCCTCCTGGTGGCAGGTGCTCTCCTGGTCTGACCGGAGGGCCGTACCAATCCTACACCAGGCCAAGGGTCCACCTCCAGTGCAACATAATGTTCAGCTTTCTCACCTAAAGTCCTGTAAAAAGTGTAATTACTGCCTTGCTGAGAAGAAATTCTTAGAACAAGAAGTGAATCCTCTCTGGAGCTTAAATATGATTTTGTTGGGCTGGTACAGTTCATAAAAGACAATTCTATAATTATTTTCAGCACATTAAGGGTCTTATTCAATAAAGATTAAATAGGGACGAAGCCTTTTTAAATAGGCACTAAATTCATAAGCAGACTCACTAGTTTTCTTTAAACAATTTATTGTGGTGTGTTCTCTAAGAAAATGTATTTTCATGGAAAGCATAGAGAAGGTAATGGTTTCAAACAGTGCCTCTGATGTGTGGGGAGGGTAATGAATTGGGTTCTTAATTAGAATCACAACAAATATTTACTCTTAAATGAGCAAGTCTAGCAGAATTACTCTGTTCAGTACTTTTTGTTGGCCACCTTTCACAAAAGCACTTTCAATGAAGTGATTATACAGCGGAGTGTTATACAGGTTTGAGAAATAGGTTTTGCTCCTCAGTGCCATGTTTTTCTAGCTTTTTGTGGTTTTCATAAAATGAGATTATATTGTGGAAGTGACTGATTTCTCTTTGATTGTAGCAGACTCCTCCAATGTGATGTTTAACACTAGGAAAGCACAATTAAAAATGCCTCAGTGGGCTCATCAATGACTCAATTTTGTGGATGGTTGCACTGGAAAATAAAGTCATTATCTGAGAGATGGCCTAATTGAATTCCTGTTGCTACAGGTCAACTTTAACAAAAGAGGGTAACGTTTAGAATAATTTTAACTTGCACTCTGGTATTCACCTCATAGTTTCTTTTAAACCTTTTCAACGTATGAGGTTCCATTTCATACTCTAATATAAAAAAAAAAAATCTGTCTCGTGTGCTGATTAAAGCAGCATCTCTTTCTATTGAAAGAATGTTTTACTTTTATATTTCCCTGTGCTAAAGTGATTTTTCCATTTCTATGCTTTTGGGCATTCTGGGTCTACAATATCGCTAACATTGCTCTCTCTGTGATGGGTTTCTTTTTATGCTGTAGTTTGTCCGGTTATCATGAGATGAAATAATAATGTCTCCATTCCACTTATAGGGAGGGTAACTTTATAATTCCCTGAGGTTTTTCAAAGCCAACTTACGCTCATAAGTTTGCTTTGAAAATCTTAACTGGCGGCGAATGCGTGGATGTAACGCGTGTGTGGGAACTTACACCCATTACTTTTGAAAATATGATAATACGCACATAAGCAATATCCCCGCCATAATTCCGCCCTCTGGAACTTCTACACCTAGTGCATGTAAAAGAACATGAAAAACCAGATTATGTGCATACATTTAGGCACACTGACCCCTGCTTGATTTTCAAAGCAAAACTTGTGCATATAAAACAGAGTTTTATTCGCATAAGTTGTTCTGAAAACCAAGCCCTAAAAGGATTATTTTTCCTTCTCGTCAGGTTTTACTTTGGAAAATATCATTTTCTGACCACCATACCCCTCTATTAGGACTGGCATTGTAAAGCAGTGATTGCAATCTTGTGCTTTTTTTCTGTCTCCCCTGTACGAGACAAGCAGCTACTTGCTTCCACTCCTTCTCATTGCTCACACTTTCCTGCTGGAGGAAGCTGCCATGCATTACCCAGTATACCACTTCATTCTGTTATCCCTTTGAAATTCAAACCTCATCTTTTGCAGCTGGCTTATCCCAATGACTAAAACTTCAATATATTTCGTTTGTGATTCGTTTCTCACTTAATTTTTATCTGCTTGTTTAGATTTGGTTAGATCACTATGCAAAACCTGTAAAATAAATAAAAATGAGAGCATAGGAAAGCTGTAACGAGAAATTAGGAGAGAGGGGTTCAACTCCTGTGGTGTGGTCGAGGATGTCACTAGTGGCTAATTAGCAGATTTTTCCCAAATATCTACTATTGTAAAAGGGCATATTAAAACACTCAAAAAGTTATTCGGAAGGGTCTAAAAAAAAGATATTCAGAGCATGCAGGAAGAGGAGCCACCAATATATCCCATTATCAGGCTCTACTCCACCACCAGTTCCATCCAGAAATGGTTAATCCCGCACCTAGATATGATTTTTTTGGCCTCCCTCAGGTCAGATTATGTATCCCAATTTACAGTATAACCAACTTCAGCCTCTCCTTTGCTCACATAGCAAAGCTGCTATATGAAGAAAAATTTGTTGTTTTTTTTTATTTTTTGCCCTGGAAAATCATGGAGCCAGCCTGTGCCACACTATTTTATAAGAACATAAGACATGCCATTCTGGGTGAGACCAAAAGTCAATCAAACCCAGCAGTCTTTTTGCAAAAGTGGCCATTCAGGTAACAAGAATCCCAACGAATAGGCCCAGTCCTTTCTCATAACCAGGATAAGCAGTGGCTTTCCTAAGTCTGCATGGCTAATAGTGGTTTATAGACTTCTCCAGGAACTTGTCCGAACTCTTTTAAACCCAGCTATGCTAACTACTTTCTCCGATTAGTTTTAAATGTGCCACATGCTAACTTCATGGAGTGCCCCCTAGTCTTTCTATTATCTGAAAGAGTAAATAACCGATTCACATTTACTTGTTCTAGACCTCGCATGATTTTAAACACCTCTATCATATCCCCCCTCATCCATCTCTTCTCCAAGCTGAAAAGTCCTAACCTCTTTAGTCTTTCCTCATAGGGGAACTGTTCCATTCCCCTTATCATTTTGGTCGCCCTTCTCTCTACCTTCTCCATTGCAACTATATCTTTTTTGAGATGCGGTGACCAGAATTGTACATAGTATTCAAGGTGTGGTCTTACCATGGAGCGATATCGAGGCATTATGACATTTTCCATTTTATTCACCATTCCCTTTCTAATAATTCCCAACATTCTGTTTGCTTTTTTGACTGCCGCAGCACACTGAGCTGGGTGCTAACTCCTAATATGGAACCTAACATTGTGTAACTATAGCATGGATTATTTTTCCCTATATGCATCACCTTGCACTTATCCACATTAAATTTCATCTGCCATTTAGATGCCCAATTTTCCAGTCTCACAAGGTCTTCCTGCAATTTATCACAATCTGCTTGTGATTTAACTACTCTGAACAATTTTGTATCATCTGCAAATCTGATTATCTCACTTGCATATTTCTTTCCAGATCATTTATAAATATATTGAAAAGTATGGGTCCCAATATAGATCCGTGAGGCACTCCACTGCCCACTCCCTTCCACTGAGAAAATTGTCCATTTAATCCTACTCTCTGTTTCCTGTCTTTTAGCCAGTTTGTAATCCATGAAAGGACATTGCCACCTATCCCATGACTTTTTACTTTTCCTAGAAGCCTCCCATGAGGAACTTTGTCAAATGCCTTCTGAAAATCCAAATACACTATATCTACCGGTTCACTTTTATCTACATGTTTATTAACTCCTTCAAAAAAGTGAAGCAGATTTGTGAGGCAAGACTTACCTTGGGTAAAGCCATGCTGACTGTGTTCCATTAAACCATGTCTTTCTATATGTTCTGTGATTTTGATCTTTAGAACACTTTCCACTATTTTTCCTGGCACCGAAGTCAGGCTAATTGGTCTGTAGTGTCCCGGATCGCCCTTGGAGCCCTTTTTAAATATTGGGGTTACATTAGCTACCCTCCAGTCTTCATGTACAATGGATGATTTTAATGATAGGTTACACATTTTTACTAATAGGTCTGAAATTTCATTTTTTAGTTCCTTCAGAACCCTGGGGTGTATACCATCTGGTCCAGATGATTTACTACTCTTCAGTTTGTCAATTAGGCCTACCACATCTTCTAGGTTCACTGTGATTTGGTTCAGTCCATCTGAAGCATTACCCATAAAAACCTTCTCTGGTATGGGTACCTCCTCAACATCCTCTTCAGTAAACACCGAAGCAAAGTTCTTTTTCACTCAATGCACAATTAAACTCTGGAATTTGTTGCCAGAGGATGTGGTTAGTGCAGTTAGTGTAGCTGGGTTTAAAAAAGGATTGGATAAGTTCTTGGAGGAGAAGTCCATTACCTGCTATTAAGTTGACTTAGAAAATTGCCACTGCTATTACTAGCAACAGTAGCTTGGGATAGACTTAGTTTTTGGATACTTGCCAGGTTCGTATGGCCTGAATTGGCCACTGTTGGAAACAGGTTTCTGGGCTTGATGGACCCTTGGTCTGACCCAGTATGGCATGTTTTTGTGTTCTGGCAACAAATTTCAAGTTTAATTGTGCATTGAGTGAAAAAATACTTTCTCTGATTTGTTTTATAAGTACTACCTAATAGCTTCATGGAATGTCCCCTAGTCCTAGTAATATAGGAAAGGGTAAATAACATAAGAACATAAGACCTGCCATCCTGGTTCAGCCTGAAGTTCCATCAAGCCCAGTATCCTGTTTCCAGAAGTGGCAAACCAAGGCCTGGATTTATCAAAATGTGGTAAGTACCGCATGCGATAGCAAAAGGGGCGTGCTTTATGCAAAAATTCAGTTTATCGCAATTTGCGCTAATTAGCTAATTAGGAAACTCACTCCAAGATGAGATTTGGGCAGTGTTCTCTCAACCTAGCTTGATGGACTCTCTACCTGGGTAACAACAAGCTAGGTGGAGAGAACATTGCCCAAATCTCATCTTGGAGTGAGTTTCCTCACTCCGAAGGTCATCAAGTCTTCACAAGAGACCAGTGTTCTGTTCATATGTGTCACATAGAATGTCAAAGTGGCCCCTAACCCACTACACTCATACCTAAACCCCACCTCGAGTTTATTTATTTAGATTTTTATATACCGCAGTACGTAAGGATATACATCACCGCGGTTTACATTTAACAATAACTTAGCAACAGGCTTTACAATTGACATTATTAACTAGAATTAGAATTAATTACAAATAACAGGGTTGACGGAGAAACAGTCTGTACAGACTGTGGACCATCCATTAGAGTTTAACATACAATAATGAAATTGAAGTAACTAAAAATATTTACGAACCAACACTAAAACCATAGAGCAAATAATACAATAACGGTGCTGAGTGGGAATACAAATTCTAAATTGATCAATGGATAATTCTATTATATAAAATCAATTAAAATATCATAATCGGGGATGGTGCGGGCAAATGGGAGGTGAAGATTTATGGAGGGACAGTGGGTAGGAGGGACAAGGAGCATGGGATAAATGGGGGTTGCAAATTGAATGGTATTTCAGTTTAATTGGGTATCAATGTGTGACATTTCAGTTTAATTGGGTATCATTGTGTGAAAGCTAGTTCAAATAACCACGTTTTGAGGCCTTTTTTGAATTTCTCATGGCAGGGTTCCAGAAGCAAGTCAGTGGGCATCTTGTTCCATAGGTTGATTCCCGCTATGGAGAAAGCGCGGTCTCTTGTTGTCACGTGTTTGATATGTTTAATAGGCGCAGCTGCAAATTTAGCTTGATGGATATTTCTTATTGGTCTCTTAGAGGTATGGAAAACAAACTGCTCCGAGAACCATTGCATCTCTTGGTTATAGACCGACTTATGAATCAGGGAGAGAACTTTAAAAATAATTCTAGATGCTACTGGAAGCCAATGCAAGAACATGAGAGCTGGTGTAATGTGATCATGGTGGCGGGTATTGGTGATTAGTCGAGCTGCTGCATTCTGTAACATCTGCAAAGGTTGAATTGCGTTTTTAGGGAGACCTAAGAGTAATGCGTTGCAGTAGTCAATTTTTGGTAGTATGGTAGCTTGCAATACCATCCGGAAATCTTGTGGATGAAGCAATGGTTTAATTCTTTTTAGCGTGTGAAGTTTGAAAAAACCATTTTTTATTGTGGCCGAGATGAATTTCTTTAAAGTAAAATGATTGTCAATTATGACGCCAAGACTGAGGACTTGCTGTAGTTGGGGAAGAACTGAAGTTGAAAGATGGGATGTGTTGGAGGAGATGGTATTGTGTGGCGTGATGAGGATGAGTTCCGTTTTGGAAGTGTTTATAGCTAGGAAGTTTTCTGTGAGAAGCTTTTTTATTTCATCCAGAGCTGATTCCCAGGTTTTCAGAGCATTAGAGAGGGAATCATTAATAGGGATGAGTATCTGTACGTCATCAGCATATAAGAAGTGACGGAGATTCAGTTTTGCTAGGAGTCAACAGAGAGGAGCTAAGTAAATGTTAAACAGGGTTGATGATAGCGAAGAGCCTTGTGGTACGCCTTGTAGCAGATTTCTTGGTTTAGATATTTGGGATCCCAACTTGACACTGTATGTCCTGTCTTTCAGGAAAGATTGGATCCAGTATAATGCAGTGCCAGTGATGCCGATTTGAGAGAGGAGGGCTAGAAGGATATTATGATTGACTGTGTCAAATGCCGAAGAAATATCAAGAAGGGCAAGAATGTATGAATGACCAGAATCAAGTGTTTTTAGAATAGAGTCTGATAGGGATACTAGCAGCGTTTCAGTACTATGGTTCTTACGGAAACCATATTGTGACAGGAATAGTAATCGGTTATCGTCTAGATAGTCAGTGAGTTGTTTGTTGATTACTTTTTCTATGATTTTTGACAAGAATGGGAGGTTCGAGACAGGACGATAATTGGCTGGTTCAGATGGATCCAGGTCTGGTTTTTTGAGAGTCGGCTTTATAATTGCATGCTTGAGTTGCGTAGGAAAAACACCAGTCGATATAGATTTGTTGATGATGTTAGAGATGGGAGGTGCAATCCTAGTAGGGATGGAGAGGAGTGTTTTTGTAGGCATGATATCCATAGGGTGCAATGCAGGTTTTATCTTTTTTAGAATTCCTTCAATTTCTGAAGCAGTCGTTACTAGGTGTAACTAGAGTTACTAGGTGTAACTAGAGTTACTAGGTGGGCCTACCATAGGGATACAAATACCTACCTATGGGGATGACATTATGGCCAGTCTCTCTCTCTCTCTCTCTCTCTCTCTCTCTCACACTCTCACTCTCACTCTCAATAGGCCTTACAGGAGACATCACAAAAGGTGATGAAACCTTACCACACAATTCAAAGAGGTGTAGTTAAAATCAACATTACAGCTGTGCAATAGCTCTTTGCAGACAGGCTAACCCAGCCCACTCTCCTCCTATTTTCTGAATTTGCATCGCACCATACAATATGGTGCTATCGCATGCGTTAACGGGGCTTTTCGCATGCGATAAGCCCCTAACGCATGCAAAAATGCCTTATCGCATTTTGATAAATGACCCCCCAAGTCACAAGTATCTGGCAAGATTCCAAACAGTAGATAGATTTCATGTTGCTAATGCCCAGGGATAAGTAATGGTTTTTCCCAAATCTATCTGGTTAATAACAGTTTCTGGACATTTCCAAGAACTTGTCCAAAACTTTTTTAAACCCAGCTATGCTGCCTTTCTCACATCCTCTGGCAATGAATTCCAGAGCTTTATTGTGCAATGAGTGAAAAATAATTCTATCCAATTTATTTTAAATGTGCTACTTACTAATTTCATGGAGTGTCCCCTAGTTTTTGTATTAACCATTTCCTATTTACCCGATCTTCCCACTCATGATTTTATAGACTTCTATCATATCTTCTCTTATCTGTCTCTTTTTCAGGCTGAAAAGCCATAATCTATTTAGTCTTATCCTGATAGGGGAGCTGTTCCATCCCTTTTATCATTTTGGTTGACCTTCTTGTCACCTTTTTTAGTTTGGCTATATATTTTTTTTTTTAGAGATGGGGTGACTAGAACTGCACAGAGTACTGAAGGTGCTGTCACACCATTGATTGATACCAAGGCATTATGATTTTTTATTTATATTCTGCTTGTCACAAACATAGTCATCCTAAGAAGATTATGACAAACATAAACATTGCTCTCACGTACAACAGCTAAAACAAAATGTACAAGAAAACATTAGCAGGAATATACAAATCATGAATTGCCAAATGCTTGTAGAAAAAGACAGGATTTCAATTGCTTATGAAATAATTTATAATTTGCCTGAGCTCTAGCGGCAATAAGTTTTTCATAAAACAGCCCACTTGTAAAAAAAAAAAAAATGAACACCTGCATGTCACATGGAGGTGGACTTCTTGATTCGAAAGAATTACTAATAGATGCTTATCTGAAGATCTTAATGCTCTGCTAGGACAATAACTCTGCAACATGTCAGATAAGTAAGAAAGACCCGTTCCATTCACACACTTAAAGATTAATGATATCACTTTAAATGTTCTTCTCTGAATTACTGGCAAACAGTGTAATTCTCTTAAAATTAGAGTAATATGGTCCTTGGCTGACTGTTGGGAAGTCCAATATACAATGAATTACAATAATCGACTGTGGTTAAGATGAAAGCCTGAACAATGGTACGAAAGTCATCTCCTGATAAAATGTACATTAGTTTGGCTAGCCGCAGTTTAAAGAAAGTTGATCATAATACAGCTTTCAAATGGGAGCACAACATTAATCAGATGTCCACAAAAAAAAGCCTACATTTCTCACAACCTCAGAAAAGCCCAAAGGAACTCCATCTACATGCAATCCATCCTCTGGTAAAGAATGATCGATCCAAATGGCTTCTGTTTTAGATGATTTTAATGTCAATCCATTTTGCTTAAGCCAACCATAGACTGCTTTTAGGAAACCCATCAAGGCAGACAAGGTGGAATCTAAGCTTTTCCCAATTGGACAAATCAACTATATGCCATTGGTATATATTCTAAAGGTAATATCATACTTTTTAATTACTTGATATAAAGGCTACAAATAAATACTGAACAGAAGCGCTGAAAGTGCTGAACCCTGGGGCACCCCAGATATAATAGCTGCCCATTCTGATTGATCCATCCATAATTGCACTTACTGTTGGCAGCTTGACAGAAATGAAGTAAACCATCACAAAATTGCCTCTCCTAAAAGAAGCAGAATACTATAAATTACAGAAACCAAAACTGCAGAAATATCTAAAAATATCATAATTACGTTTCCCTTTATCCAAATATTACAGCAAACAGATCCATAACAGATAACGATAAAGTTTTGGTAGTGTGACATGGAATCTGCACTGAAAGGAACTCATTTATTTTTTCCAAAAATTCATTGAATTGTGTTAAAACTACTTTCTCCAGCCCTTTTCTTAAGGTTGGCAGATTAGAAACCTAACTTGTTGGACTGGAGATAGGCAAGTTAGGTTTCTTCAACACTGACCTTACCACAGCTTTCTTCACACAATCAGGAAGTAACTTTTCAGTCAATGATAAATTAATGCTTCAAATCACAAAGCACGCACAATGGGCAAGCATCAAGAGAACAATAAGTGGTGAATTTGAAAAGCTAGACGCGTGCTGAAATCAGGAGATGGGTGCGCATCTAGCAAATAGGCGTGTCCACCCGATTTAATAAAGCTGGGGGATGCGGGCCCATGTGTCACTGTGCACACGTCTTGCATCAGAGAAAAAAGGGGCGTGGTGTGGGATTTCTGGGGCGAGGTCAACAGATGTGCATGAAAGTACCTATGTGCCTGGTGTGTGCCCAGGTCCAGTGCCACCAAAGTTTACTCCTGCTATGGAGGAAGTGTAAGTTTAAAAAAAACTCCCCCAAAACCCCCAAAATAGTCATCACTGAGAGGTTTAAGAGGTCTGGGGTAACTGGGGGGCGGGAGTGCAGGCTGAAGAACCAGGGAGGTGTGAAGGACCTAGTTCTAGACTGGGAGTACAGGTGAACGAACTGGTGAAACTCTTCATAGCACAGGCCACACTTGTGCAGCTCAAACCCGACTTTATGCAGCTGCACGCACTCACTTGGAAAATTAGGCCCATACGTATGTGCGCCTAGGCTATTTTATAACATATGCGCATATGTGTGCATAATATGTTCTAAAATTGTTACGTCTCTGGGCATGCACTGACGCCCATATGTACATGTGCGCCTGCTCTCCCATTAGAAACTTACTGTCGGTGTATTCTTCAAGCTACCAGTAACCTTATCTCCCTCTATATGTTGCACAGAATAAAAATGATTCCAAAGGTGGGCAAATCCTATTTCTTTCAAGCTCTGTTTAGAATTGCAGCAGCTAAGAATGAAACTTTAAAATCACTCAATGGTCACAATATTAAAAAATCCAAATGGACGATTTATCAACACCTGAAGTTGCATAGCCAAGTAAGACTTCCTTGCTAGGTTAAAAACATTCTTAGAATTTTACAGCAGCAGGGGCTGCTGCTGTAAAATATTAACTCAGCTCTTTCTTTCACCATCTTTTCTCTGACTGACACATATTTCTTTTTAATATGAAAGGCTTTTGTTAAAATCAAGGTACCTGCGGGGTCATCTTGATCAAAGGTTTAATTTTTAATGGGGTATCCTTATCTAGTGTGCTGGCCAAACTATGATAGGGATGTTCATTTGGTAGATTCATCTTTGGATTTAGTGTGCATTAAAAAATTGTTTGGCGCACACTAAATAGTGTGCACTATATGGAAATGAAAATTTCCCCAAAATGAAAAAAAATGAATGAAACAAATGGAAACGTTTAAAGAAATATGAAAAAATTACTGAATATTTTCAAGTTGCACACTCCTAAACTATGATTTAATGTGTCCATCAGTGAGGAAACAGTTTCAGGGTTAAGAGAGCTACTTGGTAGCAACCCAAAACTGTTCAAATTTCTCTAGGTCTATAGAACCCTTACTAAATTCCCGTGACCTGAACCACCTAACCTGTCCTTCATCCATTTTTTGGCTGTAACTTAAATTCTATAAAACAATGATCAGACTATGGCACTCTATTTTACTGTAAGATCAAAAATATTTCCAGAGCTCTTCCATTTTCTTTTCTATTCCTTTCCTTATAATAACTAATATTCTATTTGCTTTTTTGATTGCTCTTGCACTCTAAGCTGAGCATTTCAAAGTACTGTCCAAACTCCTTTTCTTGGTGCTGACACCTGGGACTCAGCATTGTGAAACTATCCTTACATGTATCCCTTTGCAGTTGTTTACATTACATTTCATCTGCCATTTAGATGTCCAGTCGTCTTGCAATTCCTCACAATCAACTTGTGATTAAATACTTTGAATAAATTTGTGTCATCTGCAAATCTGATAATCTTACTCATCACTCCCTTTTCCCGATCATTTATAAACATATTAGAAAGCAGGGTGCAGGAGATCTCATGCAGGCTTACTAGAACATTTTGGCTGTCTAGTCACCTGTGGCTGCTTTATTTCTGCCACTGGTTTTGAGATAAGTTGCTTTGATACTGTTTTGGATTGTGCTTTTGAGGGTTTTGTTGCCCTGCACGTGTCTATTGCCTTCTCTTTTGTACACTGGTCCCCAAAGAGGAGAAAAGAGACAGAGAAATAAAGGAAAGGGTTGCAGAGAAAGAGAGAGAGAGAGACAAATCCCAGGGCCACATTTTTCTTTTTTTGTGTGTGTTTTAAAACTTACTTCAGCCCTGGGGCTGAAGTAAGTTGCGCGCGCCGGCCAACTGCCGGCACGGGATCCCTGGCACAGCAGCAAATGGCCGCTGTGCTGGGAGCCTCTGACCTTGCCCCGTCCTCCGGACTGCCCTGCCCCACCCTTACATGCGTCCCGGGACTTTATGTGCATCGCCGGGCCTTTTGAAAATAGGCCCGGCACGTGTAACCTTTTGAAAATCTTCCCCTATATGAATGTGAATGTGTGAGGAGATCTAAAGGCATTTCACGTGGATGCTGTGAAGATGCTCCTGTGTTCCTCATTAAGTACTATATCTGTGGGGATAAGATGTGATTCTGAGAGTTTGAGTCCCATGAATTCTGATGTATTCAGTATGGACAATTTTACCCTCTGCAAATCAGTGTTCTTAGTTGCTGGCTGGATCCCCCAGATAAAAAGCTAAGAGTTGAACTTTGAAAGTGGTGTCTGTTATGTTTTATTTTAGCCAGCCCTGATGGGCAGCATGGGGCCAGAGTTCATGAAGGACAAATGAGGCGTGCCTCCCCTTTCCAGTCAGAGAAAAGGGTGTAGTTTAGAATCACCCCTGCTGGCTCTATACAGGTCTACTTCATCATCTGCCTGACCTAATTTGAGAGCCCACTACATACATTTGGGGAAGATGACCCTTACTCAATAGGGAAATATTTCCATCATTTTATGTACCCCAGCAAGAGTTACATACACACCATGTAGTATCACTCAAAGATAGTGATAATAGGGTAATAGGGGCAGAGAAATATGGTGGACGTTTGTTGTGCTCTGCAACTGCTGCGCTATTACCTGCAAAATTAGTTAGAAAGGTAAAGAGGGAAGGGAAACTTGGACCTATCCCGTAGAGCCTACGATTTCCCTGGTTTCAGCTCCCATCAATCAGTTTGTCATGGAGCTGCTGTTGGGATCACTAGTGGGGAAAGGAATGCCGCTATCTCCCCCCACCACATGGATTTGACACTGAACCCAGAAGATAGGAGAGACCCCCTTAAGACTTAGCAGTCAGGAGTGCTCAAGAAGCTGGTTTGTCAGACCGTAATTGAATATAGGACTCTTTGGGCCCAATATTCAGTAAGCTGGCTAGCAGACAAGTTATCCAGCTACAGTTAGCCAGCTAACTTGTCCTGGGTATTATTTATTTATTACATTTATAAATCACTTTCCAGCTCGTACAATAAAATCTTCCAAAGCGATATACAACAGAGTGGGATAAATGTTCCTCTGAATATTTCTGATTAAAGTTATCCGGCTAACTGTTCCTGGGTAACTTTCAATCTAACTGGCCAGATTTTGAATATGTCTAGTTAGATCTAAAGTTATCCGGCCTTGTGTGGCAGGATAACCTGCCACTTATCTGGGTATCTTCAAAAGATATCCAGTTAAGTGGCACTCCTCTTTTTTTAAATGGTTAAACAAACAAAAAAAATTAACCAAGGGGCCTCCTTGTCCACTTTCCAGCTCACAATCCACAAATCTTTTAAATCCCTGTTTGCTGAGTCTCCCCAAACTCTTCCAAAGAAAAAGAAAAGATAATATTGCCACCAGCCCACCCTCCATCCCTTTGCAGAAAGTAGTAAAAAATAAAATAAAATATGGGCTCCACACCCCCAATCCCTTTCTCCTCCCATGCCTCCCATCCAACCAATACCTGAATCGCACCTTGTTTGTAGTCCCGGGATCACAGCATGATGCAACCCCAGGCACTTCTAGTGTCACTGCGGGCATAAGCTGGAAGCATAAGCTGTGGGGCAGATTTTCAAAGGGTTACGCGCGCAAGATACATGCGTAACCCCCGAAAAGCTGCCCCTTCCACCGCCTGCGCACGCCGAGCCTATCTTACATAGGCTCGGCGGCAGGCAAGCCCCAGGACACGCGTAAGTCACGGGGCTTTCCTGGGGGGGGGGGGGGGGGCGTGTCGCGTTCCAGGGGCAGGATCGCGGGCATGGTTCCGGCCCAGGGGCGTTCCGGGGGGATGGCCGCGGCCTCCAGACCAGCCCCCGGACCAGAACATGGCCCGCCGGCAGCCCGCTGGCGCGCAAGTTACGCCTCCCTCGGGTAGGCGTAACTTGAAAATAAAGGTAGAGTGGGAATTAGTTAGGGCTCAGGGGGGTGGGTTAGATAGGGGAAGGGAGGGGAAGGTGGGGGGGGGGGGCCGGAGGGAACGGAGGATGGCTGCGCGGTTTGGCGTGCGCAGGCTGCCGATTTTGCGCAGCCTTGCGCGCTCCGACCCTGTATTTTATAACATGCCCGCGACAGCGCACGCATGTTATAAAATCGGGAGTAGATTTGTTTGCGCCGGGTTGCGCGAACAAATCTACTCCCGCGCGCACCTTTTAAAATTTACCCCATCGGTGTAACTGTCTCAACTGACTCTCTTTTTCAGCATCAAATCAGTCCAAGTGTCTTCCCTAAATACTGGAGAGGGCTGATGGATATGAGCTTCAGTGACAATGGTGTGATGTCAGTTTGACATTTTGTCCTCTTTTCTTGATCTGGAATGCAGGGTGAGGGTTTTGATCTCCTGTGTTCTTAGTTTAATGATTGCGCTGTTCCTTTGCTTGGTGTACTTTGGTTTGTTATTGTGTGTTTTTTTTTCTGTTGTGCATTGATCTTTTTGAGTATTTTTTTCAAATGTTTACAAGCTTTCTATACAAGAGATACTCTTAAATTATACTGCAAATCTATAAATAAAATTTTAAAAAAGACTAATTATATTGTAGCTGAACAAATAAAACCTGTGAAATTTTGCTGAATTTTAAAATATTGTGCACATAATTTGTAATTCTTTTGTGCAGAATTTCTCCTGTGTATCATATGAAAAGTATGTGGAGTAAAGATTCCCCACCGGCACCTGCTCACTGGTGAATCCAGCTCCAGTTACCTATAGAGCTCCATCTCCTGTTCCTGTACAAGTAAAGTCAGCTATAGCTGTCTCTACAGCTCTAGTACCTCTTTCTGCACTTCAGTGAATCCAAATCCAGCTGTTTTTCTACAACTCCAGTTTCAGTTCCTGCATCAGTGAAATCAACGCTAGCACTTTCTACATCTTCAGTGCCTGTTCTCAAATCCAGATCTGGTGTCCATTCTGCTTCACAAATCTGTTTTGAGTCATCATTGTGACTCCAGTTCCTGTACTAGAAAATTTGCCTCCAGTCATCTCTGCAACTCTAGTTCCTGTACCAGAGAATTTAGCTCTAGCCATCTCTAGGTATGCGGGGGCTGGCAATGTCATTTTCAAAATGGGACTGGCTGGCCTTGGGTGCTTCTTTGCTGTCATCACATAGCAAGGGCAAAGGGGTACACAAGGCTGGCCAGCATCATTTTGAAAGTGGCATTGCTGGCTCCACACTCCTAGGGGGCACGGTGACCATCATTGCTATACCATCAGGGATAATTGTAAATGGACTGGTATACAGGGAATGGGATGTGGGGATGGGGGGGCTGGATCATTATTTTTAGAACAATGGAGGGGCTGCTGCTTAACAATCTATTTTTAAAAATTTGGCTGCATAGTCCTATGGCTGGGGTTGGGAGAGGGGTTTTAATAGATCCCCACTAATTTTCACACTACCGAGGAGAGGGAAACTCCAGGGCCAAACATGTCCTTTAAAAGATGGTGACTACTTTCTTGAGGTCAACTAACCTATGATATTTTTTTCTGCAGTATTTTACCACTAAGGAAATACAACAGGATTCACTAACCCTGCAGTTCTTGGTAATGCAGGTTAGTGAATCCTCTCCAGGAACAATACCACAGCTTAGTAATAGAGTCCCAGGTTTGTAACTGAGATCATGGAAGATGAAGTAATTTGCCAAAGGTCACAAGGAACATCAATGGGAGAAGGGGGATTTGAACCCTGGCTTCTCTACAGCTTACTCTGCTCTTTTTTCCCCATAAAATCTTTATTAACTTTTCAACATCCAAAGATCAATCTTGTATAAGATTCTTAACAAATATTGCACATCTTGAGAAATAACATATAGGAACTCACCAAAATTGGCTGAATTCCCACGCCTGTCCATAACTCAACCAAAGGAAATAAAGAATACTTCTTGGTAATATGTTTTAACTCCATGCTCCAGCACCTATCGTGCATCAAAAATCTGACTTGCTACTCACAAGTTATTGACCCAATTTAATCACACCACAGTTTCATAAAGGGCTGACTACTTCCATAACAAAATTCACAAAAATTAGTCTTGCGTTCTTAGTCTTTACTTCCATTTCCCACACGTCTTTCATTTACCCTTCCCCTAGCCTCTGCCACTCACTCCTTTCCTGAAATCACAGTGGAAGAAACTGCCCATCTTCTCTTTTCCTTCTTCCTTCACTTCTTGTTCCTCTGACCCTATTCCCACCCAGTTCCTCAACTCTATCTCCACTGCAGTCATCCCTTCCATTTGTCACATCTTCAATCTATTACTTTCCACTGCTACTGTTCCTGCTGCCTTAAAAACATGCTGTAATCATACCACTCCTTGTAAAATCCTTGCTGAATCCTCACTGTTCTGACAACTCTTGTTCTATCTCCCTCCTTCCTTTTGCCTACAAACTACTTGAACATGCTGTTCACTGCCACTGTCCTGACTTTCTTGCATCTCAAACCATACGTTCCACTTTAGTCTGAAGAATTAGCTTAAATTACCGCTTTAAGAAAACTACCTCATGTTGACTAGTAACTGGAATAAAAAGGCCTGAAGAGGAGAAAAATGAACTGTCAGCCCAAAGCTGAGAATGGCATGAGAGTGCAGAGTGATAAGAAAGGTGCCAAGAAAGTTACAAGAAACAAAGGAAGCACTGAGTAAGCAGAATATGTGATGTTTGAGAGGCGCATGAAGGAAAATTACCAGCAAACGTAGGGGATGAGTGAGGGGAGGGGTAAGCATATGCGAGCCATGTTTAACAGTATATAAAAGACTAAGGCAAATTTAAAACGTTGAGTAAATTGGCATTGCTCACGAAACAGTATATTCTATATGATGAGCTCCTTTACTCCCATAAGGAAACATAATCTCTTGATTCCTTATCGTTTCCTCTATCTTAACTTTGTATGTATGCATAAAATAAACAAATATTGCCATTTCTTATAAGATCTCTAAGCTACTTAATAATTGTTATGTTTTGAAACTGAAAGTATGTTTCATCACTGACTATCTCTGGGAAGTAAACCAGGTGGGGTAAGTTTCAAGGTTTCGCCCTCTACCTTCAACTGAAACATCCCTTGCCAAAGTATCAAATGACTTGTTGATATTAGGTCTTTATCTTCCTTGACCTATCTGCAGCTTTAGACACCGTTGATCACCATCTACTACTTGATACTTTGTCCTCACTTGGATTTCGGGACTCTGTCCTGTCTTGGATGTCTTCTTATCTCTTCCATCACACTTTTAGTGTTTCCTTTGGTGGATCCTTCTCTTCTGCCATTTCAATTGGTTTGCCTCAGGGCTCTCATCTGAGCTCCCTTCTCTTCTCCCTGTATACTAATTCCCTTGGTACTCTGATTTCCTCTCAAGGCTTTCAATATCATTTTTATACTGATGACTCTGATCTACCTCTCTTCACCATAAATTTCATCAGAAATCCAGACCTTTGTCTGACATTACTGCATAGATGTTCCACTATTACCTTAAACTCAACATGGCTAAGACTGAGCTCCTTATCTTTTCTCCCAAGCCCACCTCCCCTCTTCTTCCCTTCTCTATTTCTGTGAATAACATGTTCATCCTCCTTGTCCTCTCATCTCGTAACCTAGGAGTCATCTTTGACTCCTCTCTCTCCTTCTCTACACATATCCAAAACTTGGCTAAATTGTGCCATTTCTCTCTCTCTATAACATTGCCAAAATTTGTTCCTTTCTATCTGAATACACTACCAGAACCCTAATCCACTCTCTCATCTCTTCCTACTTAGACTATTGCAACCTGCGCCTCACAGGTCTTCCAGCGAGCCATTTTTCTCCATTACAATCCATCCTAAATTCAGCTGTGTGAATTTTCTTTCGCCAAAGTCACTACACCCATATAATCCCTCTTCTACGCTCACTGCATTGGCTCCCTATCCATTTCGACATACAATTCAAGCTCCACTTACTCATCTACAAGTGCCTTCATTCTGTAGCTTTTCATTGCCTCTCCTCTCTTATCTCTCTCTCTACACTCCTTCTCGTGCAGTCTGTTCATCAAACAAGTCACTCCTATCTATGCCCTTCTCTTCTACTGACAATTCCAAAATCTGTGCTTTCCACCTGGCTGCACCATGTGCTTGGAATAGACTTCCTTAGCTGGTGCATCATGCTCCCTCTCTCACTCACTTTGTTTAAATCTCTTCTAAAATCCCATCTTTTTGAGGCTGCTTTTAAATCTTAAGCCTGTTGATTATCCTTCAGCCTCATTAACTAATTTTAACAATTGTCTGTTGATCTGTATGTTTGTCTTGATTAGATTGTATGCTCCACTGAGCAAGGAATGTCTCTTGTGTGTTGTTTATACAGCACTGTGTACATCGAGCAGCACTATAGAAATGTTAAGTATTAGTAGTAGGGTTTCTATGAGACCATCAGTTTGAAGTTCAGAGTCTGAATTTCAAGCAAAGCAAATCCGTCATCTCTACTCTCCAATAATTGCTACGCCAACCACTTATTGCTATCTACTGGGCCAGAATATACTTTTTAGCAATTAAAACACTTTTATCTAAAAACAAAAGGTCAAATTTCAAACAACCTGGCATATATCTGCAGCATGACCCAGATCACACATAACTGGAGTAAAAGGTATATCAACATAGAGGAAAAATCTGTAAAATGTCTTTACAAAAGTTTTGAATGCCCATTCATTCCCACAAGCTATGAAAAAAGGTTGTGCTTTTTTTCTGGACATTTCAAGAAATGAATGGAATCAGTTAATTGAGCACAAAAGGCTCTGTGAAAGGAAAACATCATTCTATGAAAAATCTTTTAAGTGTTGCACATGTAACAATACTGAGTCTGTACACTTATATAACATGGCATTACAAGACTACGTATCATCCTCTGATTTTTCACTATTAATGTCTTTACTCCACACATCTGCCAACACTTTCAAAGTATTATATTGCCCAACAGAATGTACATTTTCATAAAGGGAAGATAATGTGCTTTCCCAGGTTATGGAGTTGAACCAAGCATTGAAATGCCCCAGAGACACTTGAAGCTTGAAATAAGTGCACATGTAACTGTCTGGAAATATGCCAAGTAATCTCTCCGCTGACAAGAGTGGATATAAAAGGATGAATTTGGTATGACCTAACATCAATAAAGCTCTGAAAAGTGTGGATATTATTGTTTGCTAAATCCTGAAACACTCTAGAAGTATCTCCAGGAGGAAAAGAAAGATTACCAGGTCAAGGTGTCCACAGGGAGACCTCCCACAGAAGGGACAGAAGCCTCCGGACATACCTCCAAGCACATTGCATAAAGGTAACCGTCAAAGAATCTAGCACATGAGCAGGCAAACCTTTTTTCCCCTAGAAGCAACACAAATTTCAAATCTAAAGGCGCTGCTAGTGTCTTTTCCAAGCAAAGACTGGAATAGGAATTGCCATCCCACAGCCAGTTGCCCAAAGACCTTAATAAACAAGCCATATTATAAAATTTAATATTGGGGAAACTTAAGTTAAACTTTAAGTTAAAACCTGAGAAACTACCATATTCCTCAAAAATTTCCAAGACTTTATCCAAGTTTGTCATAGTGTCTGGAACAAATAACAAAATATAATCAGCAAACAATAATGCCTTCAAAATCTGCTTTCTCATAAGGACCCCAGCATCTTTCAAGGGATGTTCCAATTTAAGACCCAAGGGTTCTAAAATAAGAATAAAATATAGAAGGGATACATGACATCCCTGCCTAGTACCTAGAAATCATTTAAATAAATCAGAAAGCATCCCATTTAGCTTTTACAGAATTCCAAACCTGCTTAGATTAACTTCCAGAAATGTCTAAGAGACAATGTCAAAGGCCTTCTCTGCATCAAATCCTTTAAATAAAGGATATGTGAACTTATTTTGGGCACACATTTCCAATAAGGTAAGCACATGATAAACATTAATACTGGATTTTCTGCCTGAGACGAATCTGGCTTGTCCAGGAGAAATTAAATGTGGAGAATATTTTTAAGCCTATTGGTTAAGACCTTGGAAAAAATCTTTATATCTTGATTCAAGACAAGGTCTACACAATACTGGCAACATTAAATCTCAACCAGGCTTTGGAAGGACCACAATATTTGCCAGTTTAATGGAATCTGGCATTACACCTTTATCAGTTTTTCAAAAAGGGCCTTCAGACTATCCAGAATCAAAAGTTTAATAGACTTATAAAAATGAGTCATCGATTCATCCAAGCCTGACGACTTGAAAATTTGGAGCCAGGAAATTACTGAAGCAATATCAATCACCTGCAGTGGAGCATTAGGTTATTCCACTTGTTTAACAGTCAATTTTGGCAGAGAGAGACTGGACAGGTATTATTCCTGCTTTTCTCCATCATCTCTCTCCACTGAATATAACTTTGGATAATATTCTCTAAATAATTTGCAAATCATTTTTGAGGAATGTACTAATTCCCCAGAGCTATATTTTAAAGTGGGAATATACTCTGCATTATCTCTCATCTTAAACAGGTTTGCTAGCATCTTCCCAGCTTCGTTGCCATGAAGATACAGTTTATATATTTCAATGAAAATAGCAAGGAAGTTGCTCTGAATTGTGGTCTATCATCTAAAACTCTTTGGGTAAGCATGAATCTTTTTGTCATTTCGTTAGAACTTGGCCCTGTCATTCGAATTTATATTTATTCAATTGCTTGGTCAAGTCTATGGTATTCTTATCCAGTTCCTTTTTTTAGCAATAACATAGCTAATGATGTCCCCTCTTACAGCCACCTTGGTCATTTTCCAATAGAGAAGCAGATCAGATTTATGCTGACCATTATGAAATTCCCCGAGAGTATAATAAATCTCCCCTTAAGGTTCTAGATAATTTTTTATATTACAATTACAACCCCACAGCTTTTAGAAGACCCATGTACTACAAAAAATTGAAGCATCCATCTTTTCTTCAATTTATAGTGGGTTTTTTTCTGAAGTATGAGTCTCTTGCAGAAAGACCAAGGTACAATGTAGCCTATTCAAATGAGTTAAAACTTTTTCTCTTTTTATTGGCATGTCTAGACCAGCTACATTCCAGATCACACCCTTAATCAGGGTCACCACCCCAAACTTATGGTGAATACAATAACCCAGTTAAATCCATCAATATGTTCAGGGCCCTGCTATGTCCCAGAATGAGAAGCAGAGCCTGAGGTCTGCTAGAAGCACAAAAGCAAGACCATTTATTATTAACACAATCCACATAACCCCATCGGTATGCTAGTAACTCCCAGAACATCGTATAACCTTCCCTCCTCCCATCTCCCATTCTCCCTACTCACAACCAAAATCAAACAAACCCCTTCTCCCCCCCCCCCAAAAAAAACCTGTCAGTAGAGTTTTCTTTTTGAACAGGAGCTAATGATCAATTTCAATACACTCGGATGCTACCCCCCAATAGTCCATCACCACACATCAACTGTTGTAATAACCAATATAGTCTAAACCCAGAACATAAAGGGGATGGAACAGCTCCCCTATGAGGAAAGGCTGAAGAGGTTAGGGCTGTTCAGCTTGGAGTAGAGATGGCTGAGGGGGGATATGATAGAGGTCTTTAAGATCTTGAGAGATCTTGTAGATGTGAATTGGTTATTTACACTTTCTGATAATAGAAGGACTAGGGGGCATTCCATGAAGTTAGCAAGTAGCACATTTAAGACTAATCGGAGAAAATTCTTTTTCACTCAACGAACAATTAAGCTCTGGAATTTGTTGCCAGAGGATGTGGTTAGTGGAGTTAGTGTAGCTGGGTTCAAAAAAGGTTTGGATAAGTTCTTGGAGGAGAAGTCCATTAACGGCTATTAATCAAGTTTACTTAGGGAATAGCCACTGCTATTGCTGGCATCAGTAGCATGGGATCTACTTAGTTTTTGGGTACTTGCCAGGTACTTATAGCCTGGATTGGCTACTGTTGGAAACAGGATACTGGGCTTGATGGACCTGTCATTGGTCTGACCCAGTATGGCAATTTCTTCTGTTCTTATGTGGTTTCCCTGTCACAGATGACTTTCTTTAAAATGATAATAATAGTAATAATAATAATAATAAAATTATAAATACCATGTGGGAGGTGGGCAGGTTGGGAGGGATATGTATACCAAACCTCTCTCCACATCTACCTTTTAGTGATGTGGCCCTGTCTCAAACATCCCTCCGTCCTCTTCCCCACCAGTCTCTCCCTCTCTGTCTCAGCTTCACGGTCCATCCCAACCAGACCCCTCTCTCCCTCCAACAGTCCATCCTGCAAGTTTCTCTCTCTCTCCCCTCCACAGTCCATCCCCACCAGTCTCTAAATCTCTCCCTCTCCACCAGTCCATCACCATCAGTCCCTCTCCCTCTCTACCAGTCCATCCCCACCAGTCTCTCTCTTTCCTCCTCCACCAGTTTCTCTCTCTCTATTACTTCCATCAGTCTGTCCCCACCACTTTTTCTTTCTCTCTCAGTACATTTCTACTATTCTTTTTGCCATCCATCAGTCCTGTCTCCTTTTATCAGTCTCTCACTCTCTTTCCCTCCACCAATCTTTCTTGCCAGTCTCTCTCTCCTCCAGTCAGTTCCCCCAGTTGCTCCAAATCCAGCTGTGCAGCTGCCTGTATTTTCACTGTATAAGTTATTGAATATAATAAGTACATTCTTGCACATTTACTGCTGTGCTTTGCAATTATATGTGTTCCATTTATATCAATAAGCTTTATTTAATGTTTTATATATTATGAATGAGCATGGTGTGCATATAATTATTTCTTTCTTATTACAGTAATAACTTTTCTATATGTGGCATATAACTGAAGGTAAAAATGAAAGGGAAGCATGTGAGGGCCCTCGAAAATTTTGAGGTTGAAAAGGGGTCCTCACTCCCAAAAAGGTTGGGAAGCTCTGTACTAGATGCTCTTCCATGCCTAGCTTTCTCTTCCCTCTGGCATTTATCTTTTGCTCTTTAATTTCACTTTCTTCCATTTCTCTTTCTGTCACTTTTTCTCTCCCTTCATCACAACCTCTTCAGTTCTTTATCTTCTTTCTACTCTTTATCTCTCCACTTTTTCATCTCCATTCACACTTCCCCTCACCCTCCATCTTCCACTTCCTTACTTCTACATCTATTTGTCTCTCATAACCATTGGCTTTTGTCTCAGCCTTCTATCCCTCTTCGTGGCTCACAGAGCCTTCTATCAATTTTCGTGGCTCATGTAACACTCTTAGACCTTCATTTCACCTTGGTGACTGTCAACCTCCTCAGCCCTCTATCATCTCACGCTTTCCCTCTTCTTAGATCCCTGCCCCTTTTAATCCCTCATCTCCTCTTCTTTGCGCTCCTCCCTCTTCTTGGGCATTCATTCCCGTTTTCTTCCTGACTGAATTGACCATTTTTCACATCTCTGCTGACCAGTGATGGCAGCACTTGGTAGAAGTGCAAGGAGCAAGAAAAAAGCTGAGTGCTTTCCCTGTAGCAAGCCATGCCTCCTGTCTCTGCCGTATGCACTTGAATGTAGCATAAACTGTGAGGAGAGGAGGAGGGACTGTTGCAGGCACAGCACACTGAGATCTTTTGCCCTTCCCTGTACTGCCAGCCTTGCCTGCATCTTGCTCTAGGGCACGCTCTGTAGCAGCTGAGCAGATCCCATTTCCGGGCTAGGAGATGTGGCAGTGGATCCGGGAGGCAGGAGGGTAGCAGATAAGCCCCTGGAAGATTTGGGGAAACTTGGCTGTCTGTATTCTTAGCCCTGAACTCTAAACAATTTTACCCATCTCCTTCCTATACAGTACAGTAAAGGACACGTTCAGTTTGTGAGGAACTCTATACATAAGCACCAGATTCAATGAAGTGTCTGCCAGAAAACCATAAAGAAAATAATTTTTAAAATGTATTCTGGCAGCATTTACTTTGAAGAACAAGGATTAGGAATAATAATTAACATTGCTTCCATCTGTTGTATAGATCCAATTGAAATAAAAATTAACACCTTGATGGCTTCCTGCAGCAGATTTTTCAAGATTTTGTGGCAAGTGTTAGCAAATTCTATGGCAATTCTGTGGCAAATAGGCATAATTTGAGTATATTTGCATATTAAAATGCATTTTTAAAACTTTATAAAAATAGTCATTCTTTGACTTTTATATGTCTAGTTTATTTATTTGGTTCTTTATTAGCGGAAAAAAGATCTTAATGATTGGGGCTGAGGATGTAAGAGGGGAAGGGATCTGGAAATGGAGGGGCCGATGCAATATCAAGTTTAAAAAATCATGTGTCCAAACTGGGCGCACGTTTTTTCAACACACACACACACACACTCCCTCTCCTGGGCACCTGATGCAATAGGCAAATGAGCTGCTGTGCTAAAAAGAATGTGCTAGCGATAAATTATGCATCCCTAGTGCATCCATGGCATTTGGCGCCTAGGAGATGTGGCTGTGCTCGGGTTAGGAAAACGAACTTTGTAAATTGAGTGTCTGTTTTCCTAACCTGACCACTGTCAAGATTTTTTTTTTTCATGCTGCTTCCTGTGTTTCCTCCTATAACCTCTTCAATCTATCACCAGCTTCCCATTTCACACAATCCCCATCACACCCAATCCCCATCCCCATTCCTGTATCTCCCCGCCTCTCCTATTTTACAGAACTCATCCTCTCCAATTTTGCACCATTCCTCCATCCCATTCCCTTATCCTCCTTCCTGTTTCACATAACCTTCCTCTTCCCTTGTCCTCCTCATGATCAGCCTCTCTAAAAAAAAACAATTGCACTCACAAGTGATGGCAGTGGGTATAGAGAGGTGCCCTGTTGCACTGCATGCTGCTGCTGGGACTGCCTTGCTGTTACGGTCGTGGACCCTTGGTCCGGCTGAGACAGTTGGTGGTATGCTGTGGGGACCCACAGCGAGCGTCACAGCTGAGAGGCGGCACGGAAGAGACTTGGAAGAGGCTTTACCACTGGAAGTCCGAGGTCCCCCCAGGAGGAGCCTGTAGGGACCCGGACCTCTTGGACTTAGGTGGGACCCTATGCGACCAAGGATCCGGGCAGCGGTCGAAGAGGTGGACGAGAGGTCGGCTGGACCCAGGAGGCCGAAGAGTCTTCACCCTCGGAAGCCCGTGGCTCCCCCGGGAGGAGCCCGTGAGAGCCCGAGCCGCTGGGACTTAGGAGCATCCTCTGGGCCAGCAAGTACCGGATACCTGTGGTGGACGAAGAGGCCGAAGTCGTGGTCCAAGGACGGAGCTGGGTCGGTAGCCAAAAATCAAAGGTCTGAAGCCAAAGCCAAAAGCGGAAGCAGGAATTGAAGTCGTGGGATGGAAACAGGTCAGAGGCCAGAAGTCAGAAGTCAAACCAGAACCAGGGACTGAAGCCGAAGACGTAGTCAGGAACGGAACCAGTTCAGAAGCCAGAAGACGAAATAGGAGATCCAGGATCAAACACAGCAACTAGAGACTCAGGAACTGAGTGTGAACCTCGTTGCAAGGCAGGGAAGAAGATTAGCTGCAGGACTTAAGTAGGGCTGGAGCATCTGATGTCATCGGGAGGCAGTCCTGTGGTTTCCCGTGCTGGCTCCTTTAAATTCATAGCCCCTGTGCGCGCTCGTGCCTGGGGGCGGGGCCAGACGCGAAGGAACGCCGGCGTCTCCCTCGAGGAGAGAGAGCCGCGGCTGAGGCCTGGGCAGGCCGAATCGGGACCGCAGTGGCCCGGGCCGGCCTCGAGGTGAGTGGAGGACCCGGGGCACGGCCTTGGCCCGTAACACTTGCAGAGTGAGGAGGAGACTGTTGAGGCCCATGGAGGTGGTGCCAAGTGCAGGGTGGTTCTGGGCCTGTGGCTGGGAAACCTAGGGTTTTTCTTTCTTTTGAAAGGGGCTGACTGTGAAGCAGGCTGGCGGCAGGACTGAAGAAAGCCGTGGGATTGTGGCGCTGCTGCAGCAGTGCTGCTGCTGACTTCCTTCTGTGGTGCCGGGGAGGCAGAGGGCAAACCGCAATCAAATACTCTCCACACGAAGAATGTGATAAAAACCACTGTCAAATAACATTCCTTTCTGTGCGGCTAAACATACCGTCACAATTACCCAAAAAATGTGCGATGAAAAGAAATGTTTTAAAGGTGAAGGTGGCTATTTCATATATGGCTACTCGTACCAACCAATGCCACCTACCCACCCTGTTTTTCATTATGCACATAAAAAATGCCTATGAAATGCAAACATGTATAAAATCTTTATGAAAAATCACTTGTGATAGCCTTAATCATTCATTTGTTTGCTGTAATACTGTCAAAACACCAACGCAAATTTGCACTTATCTTTCCAAACTGAGAAAGTTGTAATCGGTAGATGGAGCATGTCGGTCGTTCTCACTGCCAGTGCTGTGGTCAGCATAGAGAGAAGGTCAGAAAGAGCAACAGGAACAACACAGCAAGCTCCTGTTGCTGACCATTACAGAGACAGGCTCCGGAGGGCGAGGAAGTAACAACCAGGAAGGGGTTTTGCAGTGCAGCAGCTATTAAACACTGCCATGGAACGTCCGTCTCCAGTGCACTGGTCCCGGGCTCAATGGTCTCCTGTAGCGTTTCTGCAGGAACCAGCAAATTCCATGGTGGGGGGTGGGGGATGGATTTTGCAGCTCTTCCCATGGCTGCAGAATCGCAGGAGGTCAGGGGCCCTGATTATATCCAATGCCTCTAGCATCCCATGATGGTGTGACCATAGGAGAGACCACATAGCATACTTGGGAACTCTCAGGATTCTTCCCTGAGACTCAGGGAATTTGTATCAATTGCAGGGTCTCAGGGGAAACACTAGAAATCTCAGGGTCTCTTTATACAGCTCAGCCACTCCACATCCTCAATAAGCCTGCAGAGGACAAGAGAAGAGGGGTGAGCCTGGAGTAAGCACTGCAAGCAGCATGTGGGGAGTCTGCAGCTGTGAGTGGAGTGAGGATCCATAAGTGATGGAGCTGAGACTTGTGTGTGTGGGGGGGGGCAGCAAAGAAAGTGCTGGGGTGAGGGTGAGACAAAGGAGAAGTATGCTGGGTCATCTCGGGAAGGGGACAAGTGATGGTGATGGGTGGGAGAAAAAGAAACTGTGGATTATTTTGATGGGGGGGGGCAGTAGAAGAGAGAAAGCTGATACATATTATTCCATTCCTATCCCACTCCTGCCACCAATCTCTACTGTTGCGATACTGCTTGCGGGAAGGCCCCGCTAGCGGCTTCACCCATCATTGCTGGCCAGATGTCGGCTCTACTTCTTTGTGGCCTTGAGATGCCACCTGTGTGCCGCTGCTCTCCAAGGCTGGAGTCGCTGCTTTTGCCTTCTCATGTGGCTGGAGCTCCACTGTCCCTGTCACTGCCTGTTCCATGCAGTGGTGAGATGCCGACGATGCCGCTCTCACTTTCTGTCTGGCCTGAAATGCCACAGGTGATTCCTGATGTAGAGCGCTGTCCTCCTAGGTGCACACATGTGCCTCTGCTTGCAATTTAAAGTGACCATGGCGGGAAAAGCTCTGCGGCCCCTCCTGATGATGTCATTATCTCAGGCCTTTAACAGGCCACTTTTTCCGTTGCTCCAGGCCTTCGCAAAGGTCTTCAGATTCTGTGATCTTCTGGTTCCTGCATGGTCTCTCTACTTGTTCCTGGTCTCCTGTTTCGTGTGATCATCGATGGTATTCCTGTTCTTGGTCCTCATCTTGTTCCTGTGCCTTCCTGGTTTCCTGAATCCAAGTCTTCAGTCCTGCTTCCAAGTCTGTTTCCAAGTCTTCAGTTCCCGTTCTTAACCTGTGTCCTGCCTGAGTCTTCCGCTAGTTTTAGTCTTCAAAGTCTTCCAAATTCCTGAATCTGATTCCAAGTTCCTAAGCCTAAATCCTGAGCCCTGAGATCCTGAGTCCTGTCCCTCATCTTTGGAGTTCTTGTTCCAGCTTCCGTCTTGTACCAAATTTTTGAGTCCAGTGCTTGCACCGCTATTGGCATGGTCTGCAGCCAGCCCTGGGGTTGTGTAGGGTGTGTAGTGGCGCTGGACTCTCTCAGACTCTTTCTCTTGCCCATATCTTCAGAGTCATCTTCTGAGTCCTCAGCCTTCATCTCTCCTCATATACAAACCGCTTCACAGTGGCAATCTGAAATGGCTTTCAAGTGGCTGGAGGGCTACCCCAGAGACCAGCCTTGTGTTGCTGGGTCTCAGTTCCTGGCGCGTGTTGGATGTCCAAGTGTTCCTGTGCCAACCCAAGCATATTCCTGTTTCCAAGTCAAGAGTATTCCTGTTTCAGCTAGCCCATGCCTGGATGCATTCACTCGCCAGTGGTGTGGACCACAGCCAACCCCAGGGTTGCGCAGGTTGTGTCGTGACATAGGGGATAATGCTCACGTCCATGTGTCTGTTTCACAGCATCTGCTAATCAACAGCAATCTCAGGCTGACCACAACTCAAAAGTTCCCAGATATGCCACTTAGGGCCTCATTTTCTAAAGTATCGCAGGCCTGCGATACTTTAGGGAATGAGGGGCGGGGGGCTGAAACGGGGGCGGGCCTGCGCTAGCCAGCAGCGATCGCACCGTCGTGGTGCGATCGCTGCCGGTTTCGCACACAATAGTGCCACCATAGAAAGTGTAGCTATTGGGCGTGAACTCGGACACGAAAAGGGCCTTACCTTTTCGTTGTCTGCGGCGTCTTCGCGGAGTCGGCCCCGGTGATGCCCCGACTCCTCCTCTTCCGGGGCCGACTCCGCCCCCATTTTGGTATCGCACGCGATAAGGGACTTTTTGCGTGCGAAACGTCCCTTATCACGTGCGATCTGTCTGCAAAATGAGGCCCTTAGTTAGTTTGTTGCAACATATTTTACAATCTGCCACAGAATCAAGATTCCTGAAAACTTTCACACCCTTAATTCAATCTTTTGAAGAAAACTGCAGGATGCCTACTTTCTTTCAGTCTCAGCTCTCTTTCTGCTCCTACTCCAACCCTTCCTCTTGTAAACAGCCTGCAGAGATCCATCTCCTGCTGTTATTCCCCTCATGCCCTTCCTCCTGTACTGAAATAAAGGGGGAGGAGTTGAGGTTGGAATGGACAGAGAAAGGAGTCAGAATATTTGATTTCTCAAAGATCTCTTAAATCCTTATCAAGCCAAAGATGATTTTGATATAATTCCTGGATGGATGTCCCTATAGAAGAATTCCATCTTTATACAAAGGTTCTTGCGCCTGCCTATTTGGCCAATCATACACCATTTACAAAGACCTGGATGTGTTTTTTTAAGTCTAAAACTGTTGGTGTCTCACAGCTGTTAGAGAGGGCATTAATTTCAATTCATAGAAGCCTTGATGACAAGTTTCAAAGGTGTGCTCATTTTACCCTCTTTTTGTATCTATTACTATGCATCCAATATACGTGCATTATTTTTCTGTGTAATTAAAAGCATGGCAAGCTGCTTGATGTTGAGAGCATTGTTAGCATACAGAAGCTCATATACACTGAAAAACTTGTTCAAAAAATATTAAATGGGTGATTGTACTATTTCCATTCAAAACAAAAGTGACATTTCAGTTAAAAGTTTGTAACTTGTATGTCGTACCTTGATAAATTGTTGATTTTTATCCTTGGTACATTTTTTATTTGTATATAGTTTAAATATTTATTTATATTCTGCTTTTCAGGCACTTCAAAGTAAAGTACATTCAGGTACTGTAGGTACTTCCCTGTCCCCAGTAGGCTCACAATCTAAATCTGTACCGTAGGCAATGGAGAGTGAAATGACTTGCCCAAGGTCACAAGGAGCAGCAGCAGGATCTGAATCTTGGTTTCCTTCCCACTGCTCTGACCACTAGGCTACTCCTCCATTCCAATATGAATGTTTTTCAACTTTAAAAAAATCATTTTTTTGCATAGTCAGATGTGTGAATCTTTATGTAAAATTATACAAATTTGGTACATAATTGCTGCAGAATGTTGAAAAACCTGCCACAGAATTTGCTAACTCTTTCCACAGAATGTTAAAAAGAATCTGCTGCAAGAAGACGGGGTTGTAATTATATCATTGTGACTCAAACAGTCAGCCTTTAGGAAATACTCATACAGAAAATTCAGTTTCTGATTTAGCATGAATGTACTTATCTGTAGGGGTGTGCAGGGAAAAAAATAATTTTCATTTTTCAGTTAGATTTTAGCAGTTTTTTTCCCCCACAAAGTTTGGTTTGTGGAATGTATGAGTCATTGCATTGGAGTGAAAAAGATATTTCAAACTTAAAAAAACCCCCAAACTCCAAAAATGGATAAAGAACCAAAAACAAGGTCTCCCATCCCTCCCTCCCATGCAACCACAAGGAAAAATGCCGGGGCCAGGATCCCCCCGGCCCCCATTTACTTCGGCCTCGGCCTATGCAAGGTCTCATCCTAGGCCAGAACCTGAACCACGGTCCAATGCCACGGCTTGTTCCAAAGGCCGGGTCCTGATGCTGGGACCTTGGCCCAGAGGCTGGATCCTGATGCCGGAACTCGGGCCCAAGCTTAACATCAGGGTCTGGCCTGGAGGCTGGGTTCTGATACCTGGGGTTTGACCTAGGATCAGCCCAGGCCCAGAGCCCAGGCCTTGGAGCAGCTCCAAAAATGTCCTCTTCTTTCTTCTTCAACTGACACCGTCTGCAGGGGTTGCACCGGAGTTAATTAACTCTGGTGCAATCCCAGTGGATGGCAACAGTTGAAGAAGCAAAGAAGAAGAAGAGAAAGTCTTCAGAACTGCTCTGAGGCCTGGGTTCCAGGCCTGGGCATGACCTTAGACCAAGGCCCAGGCATCGGAACTTGGCATCAGGCCTGGGTCTGGGTTGAGGTCCTGGAATCAGGGCCTGGCTTCTAGGTCGGGTCACAGCAATGGGCCTGGCCTGCGCTCCAGCCTAGGCCAAGACCCAGGCATCAGGACCCAGGCTCCAAGCTGGGTCCTGGGTTTAGGGCAAGGCAGTCTCCCTGCTTCTGTGGATATCTGTTAGATGTGATAAGTAATTGTTGGGGGTGGGGGGGAGGGAGGGGGGCTTGGATATCAGTTGAGGCCCTGGCTTAGTTCAAGATCCTGGCATTGCACTCGGGCCTAGTTTGCAGTATCTGCTTTGGGCTTTATCCTATGCCCTAGGTGAGGCACTGGATTAAGGCCGAGGCCGAGGCACCGGCATCACGCTTGGGTGTAGGCCGCAGACCCTGCTTTAGGCCTCAACTTATGTTCTAGGTAAAGCCCTGGCCTCAGGCCTAGGCCCAGTGCATTCATTTAAAATTAATGCAACAAATAGGTGTGTTTCATTTCAGGGGCTCTTGATTCATTTCAGAGTCCCCGAATAAAATGAATTACCTTTAGTCGGATTTTGCACATTCGTTTTAAACTAATGCGCATCCCTACTTGTCTCTTGCTTAAGACATATCAAATTAATGTTGAAATGTGCACATAGTATAGCACTAAGATATCCCAGGAAAGATAATGATAATTTTTTAAAATTGTATATATCTCAGAATCATTATAATTTGCAAGTAAACCATATGAAATCACATGCAACTTATACAATATATACAGTAAAAGGAAAAATAAAAATAAAACGTAGCAAGCATATGACCAGTTCATATTATTGGAGAAACAGGAAAAAGAAGAAAAAAAAACCCTTTTACACAGAAACATGAATACATATTGCACATGCAGTGATAGATATTTATAAGGATCCCTTAACCCAGCCAGTTACCATACCTTCGAACTTTTGAGTTGTGGTCACCCTGAGATGACTGTTGATTAGTAGGGAGGGTGGGGGAATTGGGGGGTAGGTAAGAGGAAGGAATGAAGCATATCATTGAAACATAGAAATGTGACAGCCTATCTAGTTTGCCCATCCACACCAACTACTCTACAGTCCCTACCAAATATCCCCTGTGCTTGTCCCATGCTTTCCTGAAGTCAGATACTGTTCTTCTCTTCACCACCTCTGTTAGGAGGCTATTCCATGCGTCTACCATCCTCCACACTGTCTCTCTACCACCACCACCACTGCCACCAATATTTTTCCCTTCCAGGGATGATCCCAGCATTCTTCCCTTCCTCCCTCCTTGACCCCAGTACTTTTCTTGCTCCCATCTCCTTATAAGACACAGCTCACAAATTTGTGCAGCTTTACTCTACCTTCGGCTGAATCCCAAGTCCTGGAATTACAGTTGGGGCCGGGCGAGTGGGCCTAGTGCGCGCAAGCACGCAGTAATGTGGCGCCAGGCTCTCTTCCGGCATGAGCACTGACTTCACGGGGAGGCGGGGGGAGGAGGAAGGGTACGGCTCCCTGGGCGGAGCGTTGTTTCGCGTGCACCCACAGCCTGGTTCTCTCGGGAACCGCCCCTGTATTTACTTTTGAATTTGGGGGGCTTTGCGCCCCCATTGGCCGTTTGTTGTGATGAGGTGGCAGCAAGGGGAGGAGCTGATGGTCGGTGCTGGCCGTGCTCTACTCCCCCTTGCTCTTTTTCTGCCATCTCAACTGGAATTCCCTCCTGCCCGCCCTAGTTATTATTCTTGTGTATATAGGGGAAATTTGTGTCGCTGCTGTGGGGGAGGGGGGGACACGACAGGTCGTTGAGCCTATTGGGGGGGGGGGGGGGGCAACCTCGTCCTGGCTGATTGTATGACTTGGCAGGTGCCAAGTTTAAGTCACAAAAGGGTACACTGGATTCAGTTGTCCCTGCATGACTCCTTGTTGGTCAGTGGTGGGAATTGTGCATGTTGACCATTGCTGGAATCGTTAGGCGGGTGAACTAGTGGTGATCATCTTGCTGGCAGGCGGCGGATGGTCTCTATGGAGTTCCTTCCTAATGGGGGGGGGGGGGGGGGTGATACAGCTTGGCTCGGGCACTGCTGGTTTGTTAAATAAAGCTGCGGCCTTGTTGATTCCAATTTGTGTGGTTATTTTGTGAAGGGCGAGGGCGGAGGGAAGAGATAGTCCTGGCTGCCTACATTATAGTTTCTCTCTATATGCTGTATGTATTGTGTGTGCTCCAGGTTTACTCCTTCCCTACCTGCAGACTTACTGAAGTGGAGTGGATAGAACAGTAAACAGGGAAGCCCTGGAGTTTTTTTTTTTTTTTTTTAGTGTTTCCCCTGAGATCCTGCAATTGATGCAAATTTCCTGAATCTCTGGAGAAATCCTGAGAGTTCTCAGGTATGCCGATTAGTCTAATAAAGAAATCTTAACCGTCATGAAACTTTATATTGAAGAAAATTCTCTAATTATAAAAGGTCAAAAAAGGTATACTTATTATCCTGATAATTAATTAAGCACTTTCAAGAGAATTAAAAAAAAAATGATGCACCTATTGCTAACAATTGGGCTTTCTTTTCCAAAAAGCTTTTCCTCCTCAATAGAGTGACTTACGCCATATCAGAGAATACCATCACCTTCTGGGAACAAAAAGAAACATTCTTAATTTTAAATATAGCCACAGTATTACGTTTTGTCCACCTCAGAGCAAAAGGAGACCAAAAGGGGCATTCTTGTAGTAAACTCATCCTGAGAACATTCCAAGAATGCTGACACATCCGGGTCTGTCCATTGTCAAAATAGTATCCAAAGTCCCTTCTTCCACATTCTCAATCTGTGAACCAGATGGAACATAGTATAACCTGTAAAACCCTGGGGGTATATAACAACCTGGTCTTGGGAAAATTAAGGAAACATAAGTTTTTAGCCCTAGCTGCATTCTCCAGTGCATTTAGCTTAGAGCGTTAAACCAGACTATCCTTTATATAAGCTTCACTGACACCTTGCAGAGAAGAGATCTGAGTACTATAGGATTTCTGGTCCAAAACGTCCCCAGTAGCTTAACAGCAACTAGCAAGGGCCCTGGGTTTGTCTCCACAGAGCAACAGTTTAAATTAATAATGTGGCAATGAAAGAAAATCTGATTAGAAACCAACAATTCTTCTTTGTGTTTTTCACTGAAAAACAAACAAACCCAAAACAGACCAAGTTACAAAGCATTAGCAATGGCAAGCTGCTCTGTCTTTATAATCACAGACAGACTCTAATAATCTTTTGGAAACCGTTGTGATGGCGAAACCGAACGACGGTATATAAAATTCTATAAATAAATAAATAAATAAGTATATTTCTCATTAAAAGATTACATGGCCAATCATTATTTTATTCTTTGATTGCAAGTTTCCTTTCATCAGCTCCTTAAATTTGTTACCATGCAGTTGGTCCAATCGCAGATCAAACCTGTGATCTGCATCCAATCACATGGTGCCCCATCTACCTATGCCCTAATGCTAAAGCAACACCCTTTTGTCCTCATCCGCCATTTCATGCTTTAAAATGGTGTTTGGAGAGATATCTCATGATGGGTGTCTTAAGCAATACTAACGCAATACCTCGTGATGTTTTCCGTTGTGGAGAAAAGCAAACCGCAATTTTCACTGAGACTAAGGAAACAGGTGCAGATCTAAAATAACGTTAGTCGGTAATTCCAACTCATTTCACCATCAGATCATAAGACTTTTGCAACCTATAGAAAACATCTGAGTTTAGCAATATATGTTCCACTGTATCAGTCTCTGCATAGCTGGCCTAAATGGAAACGCCAAGACCACAACAGAGGGGTCTTTTGTACTCTAATTACACAGTACTCAGCCTGCAAAACCGTTCTTCCAAGGCTCCACACCTCCTCTAATGTCAGTTAACTTGGCAACTGCAGCTTTAGTAAAAGGAGCGTTAGTGTAGCAGAGCTGACTTAAAGTATCCTTGGGCTTAGTAACCGCTTCCCATATATCAGCCAGGGAAACCTCCTTCCTAGCAGCCGCACGGTTTTGAGGATAATGCTCATGTTCATTTTCACAGGCAACGACGCTTCCAAGGTAATGAATGAAACCCCCCCACCGGAAGGAAGAATATCCCCGACTGACCCGAGCAGGAACGCCATCAGGCACAGTAACATCCGGCTCTAGCTTTTCCTTCTCAGATCTGGGAAGGCTGGGGAAATGTCGAGTCCTCAGAGGGCTGGCTTCCAAGCAAGGCTCCCTTATTCCTGCCTCCACTCCTTCCCTCTCCTGAGGCAGCGTTGCAGGAGCGGCAGTCAAACAAGCCAGGGGGCTGGGAGGCGGTGGAGTTTGAAGTGCCTGAGCTAAGAGAAGCTGCTACCACCAGGTATCTCTCTCTCTCCACCCCACCATGTTGCCGATCCCAGGTACCAGCACTACACCAGATACGTGTCCATCGGGCCTCATACTGCAACTCTTAACTTCTTTTTGTATTTCCCCCATATTCAAAGGAGAAAAGGAAACAAAAGCAAAGAAAAATAGGTAGTTTGATAGTAGACTGAGCACTTTCAGGATGCAGTCATGGCCAGAATGGTAATTTGTAAAGTATGCTAAAAACATTTTGAAAACTTTGCAAGGGCTTGTGGAAAATAACATTAAAAAAACTCAAGTACAATCTTATGTTTTAGAAGAATGGCAGTTCCTAAATCAGCTGAGTGACTCGGTGGTAGCATAATGTGCTGGTGAGTGATAAGTCGAGTTTTCAGACCTGAACTTACCAATATTGGGTTAGCCAAAATGGAAATGCCCATAATAGTTTGGGGGAGCTTTAGATGACAGACCTGGAGAATATCTGTTGAACTGGGGAATTGCGTAGGAGTTTGCAGTACTGCCTACAGAATCTTGGGTTCATGCTTAATTTAAGTTAGGAAGTACAACAAGCCTTCTATTTGTGCCCCTGGGTTGCAGGCAGAGAGGTAGATGAAGGGAGCAGGATTGATTAGGGTGATGGTAAAGGAGAATGCGGTTGAAAGCTAATAGCATGAAATGTCTGAATCTTGGAATCATATCTGATGATGCCCCTACGGTATTTCAGGGCCTTTCTGTTGTGAGATAAAAGAGCTGGATTAGGACAGGTCCCAGTTAAGTTGAGAGAGAATAGAGGAGGAGGGAAATAATTGATATTCAGGAAAAAAAAAATGTATTTTGCAAACAGAAGTTATGAAAGGAAATAATTTTTGCCATTATTGATAACAGATTGGAGATGATTTGTAAAATAAATTTTAATCGGTTGTTCTAAAGAAATAACTTTAGGGAGAAGCTTGTAAGGAACGAGTCTCATCTGGTACTGAAATCAGCAGCTTTCTTGTCTAAAGACTACAGCTTCACTTATCCTAGACCAGGGCTTCCCAAACCAGTCATGGTGACCCCATAGCCAGTAGGGATGTGAATCGGGCTTCGGACGATTGAAAATATCGTTGATATTTTCAAAATCGTCAGAAATCGGGGGCTCTCCCAAAACGATAGGAAAACCCTACGATATTGATCGTGGGGCTTCCTTTATCGTTTTGGGGGAGGGCGGGAAAAACGGCACACAAAAATAACCCCTAAACCCACCCCGACCCTTTAAAAGTAACCCCTTAGCTTCCCCCACCCTTCCGACCCCCCCCAAAACCTTTTTACAGGTACCTGGTGGTCCAGTGGGGCTCCCAGGAGCGATCTCCCGCGATCTCCGGCTATTCAAAATGGTGCCGGCGCTACCTTTGCCCTCACTATGTGATATATGAGGGCAAAGGCTAGCGCTGGCGCCATTTTGAATACTGGCAATACGGCCCGAGTGCAGGAGGTCACTCCCGGACCCCCGCTGGACTTTTGGCAAGTCTTGTGGGGGTCAGGAGGCCCCCCCAAGCTGGCCAAAAGTCCCTGGGGGTCCAGCGGGGGTCCGGGAACGATCTCCTGCACTTGTGCCATCGGATGCCAGGAACCAAAATGGCACCGATAGCCTTGCCCTTACTATGTCACAGGGGCTACCGGTGCCATTGGTCATGTGTGGCCCTTTTAAATTCGGGCCGATATTATTTTGAAAGTCCCAAAGAAAGAAATATAACCAAAACAATATTGCTGTATTTGGAATATGAGATACACTTTATATCGCAAATCTTGACTAGAAACTCCGCTACCTTGGAGGCTTCTATACAGATTTTGCCTAGACTAAGATGATCAAAATAATTGTCATTCAGATTTTGGGATAGAAAAACATAGTACAGCAAAATTTAGTTTAAAAAAACACAGTGAAGACTCCATCACTGTGTTTTGTGATAGCTTACATTCTTATTAAATGTAGAAAAGCATGTTAAATTCTCTTTAAGGTGACATTCAGCCAACTATAGAACTGTTTTCCAGTTTGTATGCACTGTAGTGCAGGAAAGTGATTTTCCCCTGTTTAACTGGCTAAGTATTATACTTGGATTACAATAAATCACCCAGCAGACTGATGAAACAAAAGGGTCTTGAAATGTCTATTTCAGATAACAAACTGGTTCTGAGAGCAGGCAAGACAAGACATTCAGGCATCCATCAGCTCCTTGATCATTTTAATACCATATGACTGACAAATTCTAAACCACAACCAACCAGGCAAAATTTCCTAGGACACTTGCGGAACCTTGGCTAGACATACAATATGAGGTTAAGTTTACAAGTCCAGCACGTGCATCAAGTATGGGATATGCGAAGAAGTCAGGCTGGCTCACGCCGAGCAAATTTTAAAAGCGGCCGAGATATGTGCGTATCTCCTGCAGCGTGCATATCTTGAAAGTTTTCAAAAAGGGGTCAGGGATGGGCGTGGTCTGGGCAGGACGTGGGCATTTTGGGGCAAGAACCTAAGATGTGCCCATAGATATTTATGCGATCTGGTGCGTGCTGAGGCCTCCTACTGCGTAATTTTACTTCTGCCATGAATGCCGTGGAAGTTAAAATTTAAAGAAAACTAGGCAGCTCTGTGGAGTTTTAAGGGTCGGGGCTAACTGGGGGGAGTGAAGGCTATCAGACTAGGCTGGGTTGGATGACCTATTTCTTAACTGGCTGAATTGGGAACAAACTGGTAAAACTGGGCATGGGCTGATGTATGCATGCAAATGTGCGCACGCATGCCGCTTTTAAAGCTACCATCTAAGAGTTTCTGGTTTACTTTACACATCAGGTTTGGCAGGCAAACATTCTCAATTCAATATAATTGATTTATATAATATCAGTCATTCACTTTGAAAATGTCTATAATGCTCTTGTAGTGTCAGTGACAGATCATTTATTGAATGCGTTTTTTTCACCTCATTTATTTTTATAAATATTATTCATATTTATCTTTTTATCTCTGCATTAAGATACAAAGATTGTTATGCCATCCTACTTATAAATAGATACGTGTGGGTGGAATATTAATTCAGAATACCTGTTTCTAAGGGATACCAACCTTGTTAATGCCATATGCTTGGATCTGATATCTTCATGATGTTTCCTATCTGAAGAATGATTGATATTTGTGTCTGTGAACAAGGACATTTGATGTAAATTGATATAATATGACTAAGTAGCAAAAACAAACAACATTTCATTTGTTGACATTTTGTTTCATTTTCAAAATATGGTGGCCTCATCCTGACCCTCCCCTAACCGTGGACCCCATTCATGGGGCTAATGGGTAGGAGCGATCCCCAGTTGATTCTGCCTTGCCAGGTCTCCATCTCAAACTGGTGCTGGCTGGCCCTGTTACCAATGCCATTTTATTGTATGGCGATCAAGAGGTACAGAGATACTAGCTGGGGCCATTTTGAGAAGAAGACCTAGCAGGACAGGAATGACTCCTGCCCCCCTTATACCTGTGGATGGGGTAATTGGTTAGGGGGGAAGGGTTCTAGGAGAATCCAAGGGATGCTGCAGAAGTGACAGAGGCAATAGAGGAGAAGAGGTTGAGGTCATTTTTCTTTTTCTTTGGTTATTCATTATTTTTCTACATGTTGGAGATCAGATGATCCGGACAGAGCATTGTCTGATTAAATCCTCTCTCCTATGCTTTGTCATCCCTAAGTGCTCCTTTTACCCCTTGATCATCTAATGGTCCAACTAACTCCTTCATAGGTTTTTTACCTCAAATGTACCTGAAAAGGTTTTTATTATGAGTTTTTGCTTCCACGGCAAGCTTCTTTTCAAATTCCCTCTTTGCCTTCCTTATCAACGCTTTGCATCCGACTTAGTTACCAGTGCTTATACTGTTTCCTGTTTTCTTCATTCAGATCCCTTTTCCATTTCTTGAAAGATGTTCTTTTAGATAGGTTTTAAAGGCATCCCACTGCATGTGAACAGATAACTTGCCACTCTACAGTGTATATTCAAGAGATACCTGGTTAAGCGGTAGCAAATAGAAATCAAACTCTAGAGCCTTCAGGGCTGATCCTTTAGCTCCTCCCCCATCCCAGAAATAGTGAAAGATAAGCACGGAGCTACAGCCTAGCACCCGATTCCACCTCCCACTGCATCTCATCAAATAAAAAATTAGAGGAGCCACTACTGCTTCGGGATCAGCCTCCCTTAACCATTTTTTTAAATTACAAAATTGTGATCCTTCCTGCCCCCTCCCCACCCTCCACCCAACTGCAATCTCTTCTGCACCCTCCCCATGCCCCGGACTCCCCCAGATCTCCTAAACCCCAGCCAGAAGCAAGGTTTTTGAATTACCCATTGTGGGTGCTTCTAGCGTGGGGATTAGGATCAACATTAGCATCCTTTTAGGGGTCTAGGGGGTGAGGTTATCTAGGGGGTGATCAAGGAATGAAGGATGTCAGTTTTTAGCCTAGTAGGGCCGAGGATATGGTCTCCCCACAGTAAATTCCTAGCTGTGTGTTCAGCATACTAGCATTTTACTTCATTACCTTTGTAGAAGTTAAATGTGATTAGTGTTCTAAATGTAACTTCTGCTCAGGGGGCCTTACTACATAGCATGCTAATAAATAATGAGGTCATAAGCATGCCTTGTACCTGTTTAGTGTTTACAGTGCATTAACATTCAAAGCTCTGGCATGTTAGCTAAAAGTATTTTTTTTCAGTGTTGGGGTCCCTTGCAAATAAGACCTTAATTAATGAATGTGCTAACTCTTGCATTAATGCCCTTTTACTGCAGCAAGACCTTTGATTTTATACTCCTTGATAGCCTTCATGAGATATTCTTCTTTCTCCCACCACAATATGTTTATTTGCATTGCACCATTTAAAAATTACTCAGCAACTCATTTTTCTTTGAGATTTGTTTTGGATTTCATTATTATATGGTACACCATTCTTGTTAACTTCCTTTTGCACTTGATGCATACATCTATGATCCACTCTCATGACATTTACTCCTATTTTCTATTCAGACATTTTATTATTAATAATACATTTTTTTTCATTGTTTAACCTCTGTAACATACGCGGAAGCATGTGCATGTTATAAACTTGGGTGTACATTTGTGCGCACTGGGTAGCTTGCACAAATGTACGCCCCGCACATAATATTAAAAATCTGCCCCACTGCTCTTTCCTTAACTTTGCTCAAATGTGCAGATCTAATTGAAGGAATGGTTACATATCCTTTATTTGCTGATTGTAAATTATGCTGTGGAGTATGAATCCGCAAAGATGCATTTAACCATTCTGTTTTTCTCATTGTTCAATGAGTTGATATTAGACAGAGGACTTTGTACTCTCTTCTAAATTTTATCGGCAGTCAATGCAATTCTATCAAGGTGGGTGTAATATGATCATATTTTTTTTTACCCCAGTTAGGACTCTAGCAGCTGCATGCTGTAATACCTGAAGCGGTCTTAAGGTGTTATTGGGAAGACCTAAAAGAAGAGCATTATAATAATCCAACTTAGAAAAGATCAAGGTCTGCAAAACAGTCCTAAATTAATTTAAATATAAAAGCAGTTTAAATTTTTAAAAAATGTGTAATTTGTTAAAACCATCTCTATCATATTACTTATGGTTTTCTTCATATTTAGCTTCTATCCAGGATTACCCCAAGATCCCGAGCAGAATTTAGTAAATTAAAATTGGCTTGACCGACTCTCTCGTTCTGGTCTATTGCTAAGAAACACTATTTCGGTCTTTTGGTGATTTAGTGCCAGTTTCAAATGTATCAGTAATTGCTGGATTGAAGGCATATAAATATCTAATAATTTCAAAGTTTTCTCAATAGAGTCTCTTACAGGAAAGAGACTGTACATCATCAGCATAAGACCAGCATCCATACCTCTGAGAATAGTATCTGTTAATGCCATTAAAAGTGCCTCGGCATTAAAAAAAAATGTCTAAAACCAAATTGTGAGGGATATAAGATATTGGTATCTTCAATGTGATCAGCCAATCGCTTTTGCACTACCTTTTCTGTACACTTAGATAAAAATGGAAGGGTTTGAAATTGGACTAAAATTACTTTGTATCATGTCATCAGAATTCCTCTTCTAAACTGTCAGGGATTCTCCCTTCTTCTAAGGACAAATGTACAATGTTAGCAATCGGTTTAGCAATAATGTTAGACACTGTCTTTAATTGCTTTATCAGTAGTACATCTAATGGATGAATAGCTAGATACATCTTCTCAATTTCAGTAGAAGAAACTAAATCAAATGCAGGCCAAACTTGATCAGTCACTCCTTGTAAGGTAATTTTTTGGTTTGACATTTGAGGGATATTATAAATTAATTTCTGTGCTTTCTCTTTAAAAAAAGAAAGCAAAAATCATTATATTTAGACCTTATATTTTCAAATATCTGGTTAGATTGCATTGGTTCAATAAGATCCTGTACAAAGGCAAACAGGATTTTGGGGTTAAAGTTAAAATCATGAATTTTTCTGGCAAAATAATCCCGTTTCGATTTAGCAATCTGGATTTTATATTTGGATAGCAGTGCTCGGTAGACTACTAAATCTTGGCTAAAAGGGTTCTTTCGCCAGGCTCTTTCTTTTTTTCTTAAAAGCCTCTTTAGATCTTTTAAATCCGTGGAATACCACAGGGCATTAAGCTTCTTTTTTTAACATTTACTTGCTTTCTGATATAACTGGACTAAATTTATCCACAAGTGCTTGGACCATAACAAACCAGGATGCCACTGCCCTGTCAATAATATTAACAAAATCTATCTTTTTTAATGCTTCAGGTAGTTGAATTACTAATTCATCAGTATTGATTGGTTTGCGAAATTCAAACACGATTTTATAATTTCTAATATCTGATTGAGTTTGGTTAATTGAGATTGTGGTATGAATCAAATAATGATCAGACCAAGGTATAGCTTAGAAATGGGGAGGGGGGCTGATTTACTACAAGCTGATTTACAAATGTGAAATCTAATGTATGACCGGCTTTGTGTGTCGGTTTATCAATAAGTTGTACCAGACCAACGGCTTCCAAAGAATCAATAAAATTCTTGCATGCAGCTGAGCATGGATTTCTGTCTACGTGAATATTGAAATCATCCAAAATTATGGCAGGAATGTCCATAGTTATATTATTAATTAAGAATTTGATTAATGGGCCTGGAGGGCAATAAACTAAACATTTTGGAACTCAACAAGAAATCAAGCAAGAAGGCCACCCTTAAAAGCACTTCTGAATTTGAAAAAGTCCCCAAAGGGTGCACTAAGGGGCGCCTCTGGCATTTCACTCACACTTTTATCGACACTTGGAGATGATGTCAGCGGGGGGACGTGGCTATCCCTTGCGGGAAGTGCGGCAGCTGTACCGGGGAGAACTGGACTTAGCTGGCTTGAGAGCGCAGGATGGAACAACAGCTCAGGTGGCAATGGAGGCAAGCGACCACAGTCAGTGGGGGAGGCAAGATGGTTCTGTAATGTATTGGTAACCAGTGCAATGATTTAAGAGCAGGAATAATATGATCATATTTAGTGGTACCTGTGAGTATGCTGGCTGCAGAATTCTGGATTTCCTGTAATACTGTAATAGAATATTTTGGAAGGCCCAAATATACTGAGTTACAGAAATCTAGCATTAGCATTATTAGTGATTATAACACTATATGAAAATTGGATAAATCTAAGTAGGTTTTCAACCTGCACAACATCCTAAGCTTCCAAAACAAATTTTGTATTAAAGATTTAATATGAGCGTTAAATGATAAATCTGGCTGGAGAATCATTCCAAGATATTTTACTTGTTGGGAAATCAGAATTTCATTACCTTGGAAGCTGAATGATGGAGGGAAAGTTCTTTCTGTGCTTCTACTTAAGTAAAGAATTTCTTTTTTTTTCGAGATTCATTGAAAGTTTATTACAAGATAACTAGCTGTTGATGGTTGTCAAGTAAATGTCCAGTAATCCTAAGGTAGTAGTAGTATCTGATGAGCAAGGAAAGAAAAACTGGATGTCGTCAGCATATAAAAAATAATGCAGGCCTAAACCGGCAAGAAGTTTAGGAATACCATAAAAAAGGTGGCTCCATTATCAAGCCCGTGATGTACAATGCCTAGACTAGATCTTAGAAGTAACTCATTACTAAATTTGGGTCTAAATCCAAACTGGAAATTATACAAGATGTTAATTTCCTCAAGAAAGGTTTTGCAACTGCTTCAAAGCATCCACTTCTACAATTTTAGGTAAGAAAGGGATAGAAGAAGATATTGGTCTATAATTAACCACATTGAAAGGATTTGTTGTGGCTTTTTAAAATGTAGGCCTGCTGAAGCCTTTTTCAAAGCAGATGGAAGTTATCCAGTGGTAAGAGACAGGTTAGTTAGATTTGTGAGGGGAACACAAATATCATTGAGGAGCAGGCACATCACTGCCCTGCTACATGGATACAATTAATCTGATTTGTCTCTTTCACTATTTCAGTAGTGTCTTATTCAGTCACAGTTTTAAAGTTGGTCCACGTAGGTGTGATTTCAATTCGGAGATCATTAGGTAACAGAAAGTTACTTGTTTTTGTGTTAAATCAATGACCTTTTTTTTCAAAAAACTTTGCAAAATCATCAACTTGTATAGTGTGTGGTATGTCTTGCAAATGATTGTGAGAATTTGTTAATCTGTTAACCATAAAAAAATAACTCTAACATTATTGCAAGCCAATTGGATTATCTTTGAAATGTATGTGTTCTTTGTTTTAATAGTTTCATTTTAGTACTTTTAAAATGCAGAAATGTAAGTATTTTTATTTTTATCTAGCTTAGGCTGAAATTTTCTAACCTACCGCAGCGTTGTGAATCGTGCGGGGGGGGGGGGGGGGGGGAGTGGGGGGCGGGCCTGCGATAGCTGACAGCGATTGTACCTCCGCGGTGCAATCGCTGCCGGCTTTCGCACCCAATAGCACCATCGTAAAAGGTGGTGCTATTGGGTGCGAAATTGGAAGAGAAAAGGCTCCTTACCTTTTCGCCGTCCACACTGTCTTCATGGCGTCCGCCCCAGTGCCGCCCCGACTCCTCCTGTTCTGGTCTTGACGCCATCCCTTTTTAGTGATCGCATGCGAAAAGTCCCTTTTTGCGTGTGATCGCTTTGAAAAATGACCCCCTTAGTCTTGCGCCATTTAGGTTCTAATCTATGTGAGGTGGATTTTCATGGTCATGGTGGGTAACGCTTTCTTTTAACAATCATGTTCATATAAAGGGGCGAAAGGAACAGAAGTGTGAAAACAGTTGTCAAGGTGTCAACCATACCTATTTTCCATTCACCTACCTTTTCTAAGTATTCATAACTTAGAATGAGAACATCTAAAGTAAAATTTACATATTTCAATCATTCTCTTCATGCTTGAATCGGTAAAATGGTTGGTTTTAATGGGGTTTTAATGAGCTGTATTAGGAAATGTAAATATCAAAAGGGAAAGAAGGTTTGCAGGGGAATGTGATAAGGGAACATTTTTTTATAGGTAGGACGTTGTCTTGGGGAGTGATGTTAAAAACAGAATAATAATGGAAGAATCATACATGGCCAATGATCTTTCCATCTTCCCATAGAGCTGTTTTAAAATTGGCTAATTCTAGTTAGGCGATTGGACTGTCCGGGTTTAGTTTAAAGCATTTTTCCTGAGACTCTCACAGCAACGTAATGATCTTCAGCCTAATAGGGAATCCATTTCCTTTGATCTGTAAAGAATATTCTAGATATATATGTAACATATGCTTAGCTAATTACACAGAAAATACACACACAGTAGGCACATGGTGACGTATATAGAAAGGTATGAATTAGCACAAGCTTGACGCTGTGTGAAGTAACACCAGCCCTGGAGTCAAATGTATGTCCAGCCTTGCTGCTGTTGTTCAAAGCACACCGTATTTGTTTCCTTCAGTTATGGAGGAAGAGAGCAATGTCTGCCAGCAACTGAATGATGCCTTGCTAAGTTGTTCTTGAAGCCTCGTGAATATGCCAGTTTGATTTGCAACTCCTATTATTGAATTCTGTAGCAAACACCACGCTAGTTATTTGTCCAAGCAGAAACACACTGATAAATGGAGCAGCACTGGCAGGCGCAGCACTTGCCTTCCAGAGGAAGCAGCACGCCTGGCTCTCTGGGAAGGATGAGCTGAGGAAGCGCAGTATCTTATATTGTCCTCTTCTCATTTCTTCCCCCTCCCCCACTGCTTCCATGTTCAAGGTAATACTTAGCAGAAGATCTTTAAAAGACCATGAAGTCTGTCTATGTTCCTAGAAAAAGCAAGACTGGAAAGTTGGACTCCATGGTGGACACGAATTTTCCAGATGTGCTCTTTACATGCTCTGGCTCACCCATTCACCCACACATGACATTTACCCAACCAATCTCCCCCCAGTCCATGCTTTCTTTCACTCCCCCCCTCCCAGCTACTCTTCACGCCCCAGTCAATCCTCTTCTCATCCTCCCAGACCTTCTTTTTACCCCTCTCTCCCCCACCAGGCCAAGCTTCCTCTGATTCCCCTCCCCACTACTACTACCACTGCTTGTTCCTATAGCACTATTAGCTTTACACAGTGCTGCAGACCTTACAATCTAGTCAAGCATACAGAATAAAAGAGACTTGGGGAGATTAATTTACTTAAAAAAATGATTAAAAACAACAAGACTGTGATCTGGAAAAAATAGGGGTTAAGATTTAAAAGCAGTCTCAACGAGGTGGGTTTTTCGACTGGATACAAAATAAGGAGTACGACACACCAGCGTTGAAAGTCTCTTCCAAGCTTTCAGTGCAGCAAGGTGGAAGGTCAAGAGTCAGGAGCTGGGAGCAGAGAAGAGCACAGACAAGGGGGACTTGCCCAGTGAGCAAAGTTCATGAGGACATGTGTGAGGAACAGAGGGACCGACTGCAGGCCTTGAGAATCATAAACTCCACTGCTGCACTTCATGAGGATGTAGGGAAGAGAGGGGCCGATTGTGGCGGTCAGAACTTTTGTAAACTTTGCTGTACACCAAGGAAAGCAGAGGAAAGCTGGGTTATCACGGAGGAGAGGAGCATTGCCCACTACTGCCATGTACTTTGCCACTGGCCTGACAGAGAGGGAGGAGAGGAGAACGACATAAAAAAGTGAATAGAATGGCTCAAAGGAAGAAAGGAGGAAATGGAACTGGAGCTGACAGCATGAGGGGAAAGACAGAGAGGAGAAGGAATAAGACAGGAGAATAAAGAGGGAGACAGGAATCCAGGACTGACCTGGTTAAGGGGAGTGAAAGTGGATGGCAGCCTATCATGGGAGAGAAGGAGAGGATCCCCAGGAATCATGCTGGACAGAGGTAAAGAGAAATGGAGAGACAGAGGACCACCATGGTCTGGGAGGAAAGAAGGGAGAGGTGACCGCCAGAGATCAAAGAGGAGGGAGGACAACAGCCAGGTTGACATTAAACACAAACGTTATATAGGGGATACACAAACAGACATGGATATCTCATTAGCTTCCTTCCCTTTGAAAAGCAGGCTATTGTTTTGCTTTTTCTAAAATCTAAATTATTTAGTGACTATTATTTTCGGTATGTGTTTGTAAAAACCTTAAAAGAAAATAAAGTATGAAAGAAAATCAGGTTAAAAGGGGGTCAGTTTTCAGGGAGGGTATGTTTCAGAACTTTGTATGTGGGTAAACACCTGATAACCCATGTAAAAAGACCCTTTTGATACTAACGATTTCCCACCACTGAGGGTAAAAGTAGCTAAGCTATGAGCAGCATGCAGATTTTTACTTGCGGGGGGTTGGGAGGGGTAGGTGAGGAGCTGTTATGGCCGCCGGCCATGGCCGTCCGCAGCAGGCTCAACTCACGTCATGTCATGCTTGGCTCCTACCTCCGGTACACTCGCGGCGGTGGCGGCCAGCCGCTGCTGCCGCGCTCCTCCTGGATCCCTGTGCTCCAAGGGGTGGCTGGGACGCTGCCAACCAGTGTTCCGACCCTGATCCTCCCTAGACATGCGCATGCGCCATCTGTCCTCCCTTTAAAGGGCCAATGGCGGGAACTTCAGGCTCGTCCTCGGCTGATGACATCACAGGCCAGGGATATTTAAGCCTTACCTCCAGCCACCACTAACCGACTTGGCAACGAGTTCCTTGGTCCCTATTGGTGCCAGTTCCTTCTCTATGGACCTGTTGTTCCTGCTCTTCGGATCTCAGTGCTTCCTGCTTCTCGGGGCCAGGCTCAGCACTACTTTACCTGGACTCTCTCAACGCTTCCCGCTCCTCGGGGCCTGGCACAGCGCTAATTCACCTGGACTCTCTCTCAGCACTTCCCGCTCCTCTGGGCCTGGCTCAGCGCTACTTCACCTGGACTCTCTCTCAACGCTTCCCGCTCCTCAGGGCCTGGCTCAGCGTTAATTCACCTGGGCTCTCTCTCAGCACTTCCCGCTCCTCGGGGTCTGGCTCATTGCTACTTCACCTGGACTCTCTCTCAGCGCTTTCTGCTCCTCAGGGCCTGGCACAGCACTATGTCACCTGGACTCTCCTGCAGCACTTACCACTCCTTGGGGCCTGGCTCAGTGCCTCTACATTGGAGTCCCTACCGCAGTGCCCTCTGCTCCTCGGGACTCCCACGGCAATTCTACATTGAGAACCTTGTTCCAGTGCTTTTCTCATCAAGACCTGGCTGAGCGCTGTAACTCTACCGGACTGTGTCTCGGCGTCCCCGCTCCTCAGGGCACTCCCCAGCGCTTCTACCACAGAAGGTCCTGTCACCGCATTGCTATGTCTCGAGCAGTACCTCTGCACTGCTACTCTCCTGGCACCTGCTACAGCAGGTTCCCCGCTCTAGTCCCTGTTCAGCATACCACAGTCTAAAGTCTCCGCACCTACACCTCCTCATCTCGAGGCCACTCCCACGTGGTCCTGCTCTACACTCTTCGGAGCTGCAGTGGTCTTGCACCCCTGGAGACTCCTTCTCCCTCAGAGAGTGCTCCTGTCTAGCTTCTCTGACACTCTCTGCATGCAGCCATCTACTCTCTCCGGGACCAGCCACACAGAGGTTCTCCTAAGTCCAGCTGGCCCCGGCACCCAAGGGCTCAACCTGCGGGGAACGAGGGCCGTTACTGGTGAAGTCCCAAAGCTTGCCTCTGTTCCCGGCCAGCCTCGCCTCCCGACGGTGGGGACCTGTGGCCCCCAACCTTTCAGGTAGCATCAACTCCACCTCGGGCCAAGGGTCCTCAATTCCTAACGGGGGCTAGGTTGGTGGAGGGAAAGTATACACAGAGATTTAATTTTGAAATCCTAATGCAAATTTTCATGCATGTACTTTGCATCTGCTTCAAAGCAGATGCAAAGCACACAGGCCCAAAAGTACTGGCTTTCCCCCACTGGCCTGAGTTTTCAAAAAGAAACCCGGCGGGCAGTTTCCCTTTGAAAGTGAGCTTGCAGGTCTGCAGGGGACTGGTGCTGACTTTTGCCAGGTCACACTGAGTTGCCAGCCTGCAACGTTTCTGAACTTGCTTCCTTTTCCCCACTGCAGCTGGAGTGTAAAGACGGAATGGCCTCAGCCTTCAATTATGAGGGTAATTCTTGAATAGCTTTGGAACTGCCCTCCCTATTTATTCAGTTTAGATCAAAGTTTTATACATTATGAATGATTCTCGAGTGCATATCATTATTTATTTTCTTACGGCATGCAGAAACTAAAGAGAAGTGTGTGTGTGTGTGTGTATGTGTGTGTGTGTATGTGTGTGTGTGTGTATGTGTGTATGTGTGTGTGTGTATGTGTGTGTATGTGTGTGTGTGTATGTGTATATATGTGTGTATGTGTATATTTGTGTATGTGTGTGTGTATGTGTGTATGTGTGTGTGTGTGTGTGTGTATGTGTGTGTGTATGTGAATGTGTGTGTGTGTGTGTGTGTGTGTGTGTGTGTGTGTGTATATGGGGGGAGGTTCCATGTTCTTTGAAAGGTTGGGAACTCCTATTCTAGAGTTCCTTTTCAGAGCTGGCATGACCCAAGTGCCAAACAGAAAATGGTAGTAAAATAGCTTTCTGCTGCTCTTCCTCTTTCCTTACTGTCTTCTGTGGCACCCCCTTAGCTCTTCACTGATGCCTTCTTCTTTTCCTTATTTCCATCCTGGGCAGTCAGGCTCTGGCATGCTCACAATCTGTGATGCCTGCCCCCCCCCCCCCCCCCGGGCATGCTTGCAAAGTTAGGGGAAGAGGCAGAACCACATTGCCACAGGGGATGTCAGCACATGGCAGTTTACAGAACTCACCCAAAAACCAACCCCTATTAAAATGTTTACACTAACATTAGACCAGCCTAAAAATATCTTAGCGCAATTTTGTCAACCAAATAACGTTGGTTAGTTATTAATATTTAGTTATATTGCAATGAAACCATTACACTTCACATTTAAATGAATATTAAAACCTAAATTTAACTAATGTTTTCCACAAAACACATTTTTTAGCTCACAAAAGTGCACATAAAAACATGCAACAAAATACTTCAATCGTATCATATATGAATATGTAAAAGCATATTCAATATTAGAAAAAAAATCAATATACTAAAACATGTACAAATATAAATTTGTTACGATTCTGCCTGCGGCCAGAGCCACGGGCAGCCTCTCACCTTTTTCCCCCCTTCTTCTGTGGCCCGGAGGCTGCTGATGCTCTCTTCATGTGGCTAGAGTCGCCCGGGTGATGACCTTGCTGCCAGGAGGCCGCTGACGGCGATTCCACGCAGCCAAGAGGCCGCCGACATTCTTGCCGCCGTGCTGCAGCAGAGAGCTGCCGGCATGCCCCCATGCGGCCTGGAGGCTGCCGACGTCGTCTTCTCCCCTCCATGGGGGGGGGGGGGCCTCTGTCCTCAGCTTTACCTTCGCGGCAAGAAGCCGCCGCTCACGCTGGGCCTGGTCGTGGCCTGTGCCGTTCCTGTTCCACTCCGCGGCAGGGACGCCGCTCTCCAAGGTCCTTCCCCTTCCTCCTTAGGCGCACGGCCGCGCCTCTGTCAGATTCTTAAAGGGCCGCGGTGGGAGTAGTCCCACAGCTCCTCCTGATAACGTCTTCGTGGATGTTTCTACTCAGCCCTATAAGAAGGGCCTTTCTTCATTGCTTTGTTGCCTTCGCAAAGAGCTAGTTCTCATTAGGTCTCCTCATCATGCCAGCTTCTCCTAGGCACTATGTTCTTCGTTGGAATTCCATGTCTTCATCATGGTCTCTCGTCTGATCCTGTGTCTCCATCTCATCGGTCCCAGATGTCCTGATGTTCCTGTCATCGTTCTCTTCAAATCTTCGAAATCCCCTGATGTCTTAGATGTCTCATCCTTCAGATCTTATTTTATCCAGATGTCCTTCTCCTCAGCAGCGCAAGCCTCAGGAAGATCCCTGTTTTTAATGCTCCAAGCTTCAGGTTCCAAGCTCCGAGTTCCTTGCACCGAGTCCCTACTCTGTGTTCCTTGCTCCGAGTCCCTACTCCAAGTTCCTTGCTCTGAGTCTTGGATCTTGAGGTCCTACTTCGAATCCTGAATCCTTAATCCTGTTTGGGTCTTCGGAGTCCCTTGTGTCTGCATCTCTGTCCATGCCTAAGAACTCTGCCTAAATCTGTTCCGTTTCTGCGTGACCCGTGCCTTGCCTTGATTGACTGTGGAGGGCACGTCTCGGTACAGGCCTCGCCGGAGTCTTCGTCTTCTCCTGAGACTGGAACCTGCTTCACCGTCAGGAAGACCTTGTGAGACTGGAAAATTGGGCATCCAAATGGCAGATGAAATTTAATGTGGATAAGTGCAAGGTGATGCATATAGGGAAAAATAACCCATGCTATAATTACACAATGTTGGGTTCCATATTAGGTGCTACAACCCAAGAAAGAGATCTAGGCGCCATAGTGGATAACACATTGAAATCGTCGGTTCAGTGTGTTGCGGCAGTCAAAATAGCAAACAGAATGTTGGGAATTATTAGAAAGAGAATGGTGAATCAAACGGAAAATGTCATAATGCCTCTGTATCGCTCCATGGTGAGACCGCACCTTGAATACTGTGTACAATTCTGGTCGCCGCATCTCAAAAAAGATATAATTGCGATGGAGAAGGTACAGAGAAGTGCTACCAAAATGATAAGGGGAATGGAACAGCTCCCCTATGAGGAAAGACTAAAGAGGTTAGGACTTTTCAGCTTGGAGAAGAGACGGCTGAGGGGGGATATGATAGAGATGTTTAAAATCATGAGAGGTCTAGAACGGGTAGATGTGAATCGGTTATTTACTCTTTCGGATAGTAGAAAGACTAGTGGGCACTCCATGAAGTTAGCATGGGGCACATTTAAAACTAATCGGAGAAAGTTCTTTTTTACTCAACGCACAATTAAACTCTGGAATTTGTTGCCAGAGGATGTGGTTAGTGCAGTTAGTATAGCTGTGTTTAAAAAAGGATTGGATAAGTTCTTGGAGGAGAAGCCCATTACCTGCTATTAAGTTCACTTAGGGCCTCATTTTCTAAAGTATCGCAGGCCTGCAATAATTTAGAAGATGAGGGGCGGGGGGCCGAAACGGGGGGGGGGCGGGCCTGCGCTAGCCGGCAGCAATCGCACCATCGCGGTGCGATTGCTGCCGGTTTCACACCCAATAGCGCCACCATAGGAGGTGTAGCTTTGGGAGCGAAATAGGCAGCGAAAAGGCACCTACCTTTTCGCTGTCCACGGCGTCGGCGCAGAGTCAGCCCCGGTGATGCCCCGACTCCTCCTATTCCGGGGCCGACTCCGCCCCCATCCTGGTATTGCACGTGATAAGGGACTTTTCGCATGCGAAAGGTCCCTTATCGTGTGCGAGCGGCTTGGAAAATGAGGCCCTTAGTGAATAGCCACTGCCATTAGCAATGGTAACATGGAATGGACTTAGTTTTTGGGTACTTGCCAGGTTCTTATGGCCTGGAATGGCCACTGTTGGAAATAGGATGCTGGGTTTGATGGACCCTTGGTCTGACCCAGTATGGCATTTTCTTATGTTCTTATGCTGATGTGAGTGATTTGGCTTCTCAGATCATGGGATGATATTTCAAGGACTGTTGAGCATTAAATACTCATATTGAAATATGGGGATAAAAAATGAATATTTAAAAAGCTATGTACCCCAATGCTCATAGTATGGGGAATAGAGTCCCAGATCTAGAGGCAGTCATGGAAGAAGCTGATTTAGATATAGTAGCTGTCACAGAGATATGGTACAGGAAACCATGACTGGGATATAATTATACCCAGCTACAACCTATTATATACAAAGAACAATATTAAAGCAACAGCAATGCTGGGTTTATGAGGTAAAGAGGAGGCACTGTATGCTAATCTGAAAAGAGGGAATGGAATATCTATTTAATATGCAGACCTCCATCACAGACAGGGAAGATGGATAGAAATTTAATGGCGGATATTCACAGGATTACTGTGAAAGGGGTACTGCTGCTAGGTGATTTTAATTTTCCAGATGTTGATTGGGATATCCCAACTACAATATCTTCTAGAAGCAGGGAGATTACTATCAGCTATTAACGGAACCCACATGGGAGGGGACGATATTGGATCTGGTGCTTACCAAAAGGAGTAGTATTTCTGATGTTGTAGTGGATGATCATCTGGAAACCAGTGAAACATCGGATGGTGTGGTTCAATATTAGGATGCAAAGATGAAGGTTCTTTCTAAGGCGAGAGTCCTAAGCTTTAGGAAAACTAACTTTCTCAAAATAGGGGCATACCTCACAGAGTCGTTAGCTGGATGGAAAAATCTAGAGGAAATAGAAGGGCAATGGACAAATCTATAAGGAGATATCACAAGGGAAACTAATCTTTTTGATAGGAATGTAAATAAAGGAAGAGGAAAAAGAGATCGTTAAGGTTTTCTAAAGAAGTAGCTGAAAAGGTAATGAAGAAAAGGTTAGCATTCATAAACTACAAGAGATTGCAGAATGAGGAAGATAGGTGACATTATCTGGAAAAATGAAGAGAAGCTGGGAAAGTAGTCAGGAATGCAAAAATTCAAATAGAATAAAAAATAGCAAATATGGTAAAACGGGAGTCAAGACTGTTTTAGATATTTTAGTGATACAAGAAAGGGCAAAAGTGGCATTGTGAGACTCAAAGGGGAAGGGGAGAAATATATGGAGGCTTTTGAGGAAAAAGCAAAATTGCTTAACAAATAACATAAGAATATAAGAACATGTCATACTGGGTCAGACCAAGGGTCCATCAAGCCCAGCATCCTGTTTCCAACAGTGGCCAATCCAGGCCATAAGAACCTGGCAAGTACCCAAAAACTAAATATATCCCATGCTACTGTTGCTAGTAATAGCAGTGGCTATTTTCTAAGTCAACTTAATTAATAGCAGGTAATGGACTTCTCCAAGAATGTATCCAATCCTTTTTAAAACCCAGCTACACTAACTGCACTAACCACATCCTGTGGCAACAAATTCCAGAGTGTAATTGTACATTGAGTGAAAAAGAACATTCTCCGATTAGTTTTAAATGTGCCACATGCTAACTTCATGGAGTGCCCCCTAGTTCATCTATTATCCGAAAGAGTAAATAACAGATTCACATTTACCCATTCTGGACCTCTCATGATTTTAAACACCTCTATCATATCCCCCCTCAGCCGTCTCTTCTCCAAGCTGAAGTCCTAACCTCTTTAGTCTTTCCTCATAGGGGAGCTGTTCCATCCCCTTTATCATTTTGGTTGCCCTTCTCTGTATCTTCTTCATTGCAACTATACATTTTTTGAGATGTGACGACTAGAATTGTACTCAGTATTTAAGGTACGGTATCACCATGGAGCAATACAGAGGCATTATGACATTTTCCATTTTATTCACCATTCCCTTTCTAATAATTCCCAACATTCTGTTTGCTTTTTTCAGTGCCACAGCACATTGAACGACGATTTCAATGTGTTATCCACTATGTTGCCTAGATCTCTTTCTTTGGTGATAGCTCCTAATATGGAACCTAACATTGTGTAACTATAGCATGGGTTATTTTTCCCTATATGCATCATCTTGCACTTATCCACATTAAATTTCATCTGCCATTTGGATGCCCATTTTTCCTGACTCACAAAGTTCTTCCTGCAATTTATCACAATCCGCTTGTGATTTAACTACTCTGAATAATTTTGTATCATCTGCAAATTTGATTATTTCACTCGTCGTATTTCTTTCCAGATCATTTATAAATATATTGAAAAGCACGGGTCCCAGTACAGATCCCTGAGGCACTCCACTGCCCACTCCCCTCCTCTGAGAAAATTGTCCGTTTAATCCTACTCTCTGTTTCCTGTCTTTTAATCAGTTTGTAATCCATGAAAGGACATTGCCACCTATCCCATGACTTTTTACTTTTCCTAGAAGCCTCTCATGACGAACTTTGTCAAATGTCTTCTGAAAATCCAAATATACTACATCTACCAGTTCATCTTTATCTACATGTTTATTAACCCCTTCAAAAAAGTGAAGTAGATTTTTGAGGCAAGACTTGCCTTGGGTAAAGCCATGCTGACTTTGTTCCATTAAACCATGTCTTTCTATATCTTCTGTGATTTTGATATTTAGAACACCACTATTTTTCCTGGCATGGAAGTCAGGCTAACTGGTCTGTAGTTTCCTGGATTGCCCCTGGAGCCCTTTTTAAATATTGGGGTTACATTAGCCACCCTCCAGTCTTCAGGTACACTGGATGATTTTAATGATAGGTTACAAATTTTTACTAATAGATCTTAAATTTCATTTTTGAGTTCCTTCAGAACCCTGGGGTGTGTATCTTCTGGTCTAGGTGATTTACTAGTCTTCAGTTTGTCAGTCAGGTCTACCACATCTTCTAGGTTCATCATGATTTGGTTCAGTCCATCTGAATCAATTCCCATGAAAACCTTCTCTGGAACAAGTATCTTCCCAACATCCTCTTCAGTAAACACTGAAGCAAATATTTCTGTTTGGTATTCACTGTGGAAGGACCAGGAGCAGGACCACATTAAACAAATATAAATAATATTGGAAGTGAGGGAAACCTCAATCAATTTTCAGAACAGTGTGTTCGTGAGGAGCTAACTAAACTTAAAGTAGATAAGGCGATGGGAACAGATTGGATACATCAGAGGTTACTAAGGGAACTTAGAGATGTTCTGGCAGCTTTGCTGCCAGATCTTTTCAAAGCTTCTTTAGAATCTGAAGCAGTTCCAGAGGACTGGATAAGGATGGATATAGTTCCTATTCTTAAAAGTGGAAGTAAGGAAGAAGTTGGCAACTACAGGTCAGTTAGTCTGACCTCTGTGGTTAGCAAACTAATGGCATCTCTGCTAAAACAAAGGATTGTGCAATTTTTGGAATCCAATGGATTGCAAGATCTGAGGCAACCTGGTTTTACCAGAGCTAATCTTGTCAAATGAATCTGATCAATTTATTTGATAGGTGGATCAAGGGAGAGCACTAGATATAGTATACTTGGATTTCAGCAAGGCCCATGGTTCCACACAGAAGACTTATAAATAAATTGTGCGCCCTTGGTATGGATCCTAGAGTGAGTGATTGGGTTAGAAATTGGCAGAGTGGGTGGCGACAAAGGGTAGTAGTAAAAATAATTTTCTCTGAGGAAGGAGTTGTTACTAGTGATGTGCCTCAGGGATCGGTCCTTGAACTGGTTCTTTTCTACATTTTTGTGAGCGACATAACAGAAGGATTGTCAAGAAAGATTTGTCTTTTTGCTGATGATACCAAACTATGTAACAGGTTGGAGAGCCAGGAAGGAGTGGAAAACATGAGGAGGGATCTAATGAACCTCAAGGAATGGTCTGAGATCTGGCAGCTAAGACTCAATACTAAAAAAATGCAGAGTAATGCTTTTAGGATGCAAAAACCCAAGGGAAAGGTACAGTACTGGAAGTGAAATTCTTTTAAGTACAAAGGAAGAGGGGGATCTGGGGGTAATTGTATCTAATAATCTTAAGGTGGCCAAACAGGTGGATAAAGGGACAGTAAAAGTCAGAAAGATGCTTCGCTGCACAGGGAAAGGAATGGTCAGCAGAAAAATGGAGGTGATATTGCTCCTGTATAATTCCCTGGTGAAACCTCACTTGGAATACTGTGTACAATTATGGAGACTGCACCTTCAAAAGAATATAAACAGGATGGAATCAGTCCAGAGGGTGGCTACTAAAATGGTCAGTGGTCTTCATTCTAAAGCAAATGGAGATAGACTTAAAGATCTAAACATGCATACCTTAGAGGAAAGGCAATTGTTATGATATCGAGGTGTTTGGTGGATTCTTAGGGGAAACAATGATAGTGTCTCCCACGGGGAACTAGACTCAGATGCACAAACACAGAGAATATATCTTTATTATGCAGCTTGTATGGTTCACCAGAGGTGGCAGTAAAGAGTGGATTAGATAGCAACAGTCTGTGATCCTCGGCAGAGGAGACCCATCTCACAATGGTGGTACAAGGCCCCGATGCAGATATCCAGTGAGGCACTGTAAGAGAGACAGACTGGCAGATGTTAGAACACACTCCCTTGTAGCTGAGTAGATAGAGTTCCCAATGAGCAGTAGAGAGAGGATAGGTAGCAACAGTCTGTGATCCTCGGCAGAGGAGACCCGTTCCACAATGGTGGTGTAGGGCCCGATGTAGATGAACAGACTCGGAGAAGTTGTACTCACTCTCTGTAGCTGATAGGTAGTGTTCCAGCAGGTAGAAGAACTGGTAGCAGGCACCAGGATAGACATACAGGCCCTCGAGAAGCGAGTACCTGGATTCAGGATAGGCACCTGGAAATAAGCAAAGGGCCTCCGAGGAACGGGTACCCAGGTTAGTAGAACCCCGGAGGGTAAAGATAGCTTCCAACAGCAGCAGAAGCAGGCAGAGCAGCTTCAGACCGGAACAAATCCAATCTGTTGCTAACTCGGCGAGAGTCAGCAAATGGGCAACCTTTTGTAGTCGGAAGCAGTGACGTCACACGAGGGGACGTCCCCGAGGTTCATGCCAACACTGCTACAAGATGTGAGGTGTCGCGCGCGCGCCCTAGGAGGCCTCAGATCAACATGGCGGGATGCCGCGCCAAAGCCGCTCCGGGGACATCGGAGAGTGCAGCAAGAAGATGCTACGGACACCATTTTCCCGAGGATGGTGGAGAAGGCTGAAATAGAGGTGAGGCATGTCAGGTGAAGCCGTCTGAGACCGACGGATGCAACAGCAAGATAGGGGAGATATGATAGAGACATTCAAATATCTCAAAGGTTTCCATGCACGGGAGGTGAGCCTTTTTCAATGAAAAGAAGATTCTAGAACAAGGGGTCATGAAATGAGGTTGAAAGGGGATAGACTCAGGAGTAATCTTAGGAAATATTTCTTTTCAGAGAGGGTGGTGGATGCATGGAACAGCATCTCAGTGGAGATGGTAGAGACAAAAACAGTATCTGAATTCAAGAAAGGATGGGATAAATTCAGGGGATCTCTAAGGGAGTAATGAAAATTATAATGTCAAATTAATTGGATGGATGGGTGGACTGGATGGGCCATATGGTCTTTTTCTGCCATTATGTGTCTATGTTTCTGTGCTTCTTAGTCCTGGCAGTAAGGCCTGACATGAGGCCTTGTCTGGTACTGGGGCCTAGTCAGAGTCCTGGCTCCAGCACCAAGGCTTAGGTCTGGCGTCAGGACATGGCCTGAGACCTGGTCCCATTACTGAAGCTTAGGGCTTGACATGGTACTGAGGCTTACCTTGAGGGCTAGTGCCATTACTGAGGCTTAGACTCATACCAGAGGCCTAGGACCAGGCCTCCCAGCATCTTTCTTCATCAATTTTCAAAATATGATGTCGTCCGCTTGAAGGATGTGCTGCCATGATGTCATTGTGGTGCCATGATATCATTGTGGTGCCTTTTTCTGGACCTCAGTGTCAGGCCTAGGCCTTGATGCCGGAAACAGCCTCAGGTCAAATCTCAATGCCAGGACCAGGTACCGGGTCTAGGCCCCAGGAAGGGCCCATGTGCCTGGCCTATACTCTGATGACAGGACCATGGCACCCAGCTCAGACCTTAGGTCAGGCCTTGTCACTGAGGTCTGTCCTGGTGGATGCCCTTTTTTTTTTTCGTTGTTATTTTGGGGGCTTTTTTTTTGTTTAATATTTTTTCAGTTTGGCAATTAACCCAAACAAAAAAAAAAAATTAAACAAATCAAATTTTGATGAAACCCCCCCCTTTCCCCGAATTACAAAACGTACCAAACCAAAATTCTGGGGGGCTGCACATCCCTACTAGTTACTTTCTAAGCTGGGTATTTACCCCAGATTCATCATTCTGCTATATTTATAAAATGATGTTTCGTGAAAAAAAAGAGGGGTGTGTGTGTGTGTGTGTGTGTGTGGGGGGGGGGGGGGGGCGATAGTGGGCAGCCGGCTGCATTGCGGCGGTGCGGTTTCGCCCACTATGGTGCGGACGCACTGCATACTATCAGCCCCATAGCACCACAGGAAAAGCTGTAGTTATTTCCTGTGGTGATGCTGGTGATAATGTGAAAAACATTATGGCCCGCAGCGCTGCTGGGAGATAATTCCGCCCAAACCCTGCCCACACTCCTCCCCTTCCCCTAATTTTAATAATGCTGCCGCGATACCGGCACATCGCATAATAAAGAATGACCGTTAGACTGCAATGTGTCCTGAAAGTGGAAGTTGAAGCTGGAGTATGGGCAGATGTAGGATGTTTTCAAAGCCTTGTAACAGCGTCATTCACGCTGCTAAACTACACCGTTAAAATAATATCTACCATATTTAAAACTATAAGCTGCAATAATAAATTCCTATTATCTGCCTCAAAAGTGTAAGAAGTCCTGATCCTTTTACTTGAACTCACATTTTTTTCTGATCTTAATAATTCAGATTATATGATAAGACTATATTGCTTACAGTAGAGATGCAGAGCATTGAGTGGAGGGGGGAAGGGGGATATAAGGGAAGGAGTAGAGGGGAAGAGAGAGGGGTGTACATGAGGTGGGGGAAGGGATAAAGGGGTGATGCTGGGCAGGAGGAGAGTGGAGGGTGCATTGTTGGAGTTGCCACCACCAGAGAGACAGCTGTGCATTTGTTGCCAAAAGAGAGCAGCTAGGCTGGATCAGCCATTCGTAAAATGGGGAGGAGAGAGGGGAAACAGCATAATTCTGAGTATCTTCTCCAGGCACAGAAAAAAAACTGGTCTGGGCACTGGATAATGGCCATAGAATTTTGTGATTCTAATCACCTGTTGAATATTGTACCGTAAAAAAAATTAAGGCATATGAGAAACCCAAACTGTGGTTGAGTAGTACATGCAGCTGCTCTGTTGGAAATCAAAAGGTCTTTATGGACTTTTATATATCTACACCAGCAGAAGATCATTTTCTTTGGGAGCCAGTTAAATCTCCTTTTCAAAACTGTCCTCCATTGACCAGTAAAACTTTCCACCCGAAATTCATGGCACCCAAACATAGCTGGGCCAAAAAAGAGGTGACATTCCTGAGTAGGCTTGATACTTCATTGCTAACACTGATTTTCAGGACTTAACCATTTAAGTTTAGTTGGGCACGCCCAACTGCACAAATAGCAGTCCTAAATCTACATAGAAACATAGATATTGAGCTGGAAGTGGACCCTTTGGCTGAGGTGGGGTTGACGCTACCCGTAGGAGGGATCCTATGGGTTCCCACCATCGGCAGGCAGAGAGAGCTGATGGACGGAGGTCAGCTGTTGCTTCACCAATACCAGCTCTCATTCCCCACAGGTTGAGCCTTTGGGTGCCGGGGCCGGCTGGACTTAGGTGGCCTCCATCAGTGGTCGTCGATGGGTGGATCGAGGTCAGTCCAGAGGCAGCAATTAGTATAGGTATCAGTCTGTACTGGACGAGGCAGAGTCCTGGAGACCTGGGCGCCAATAGGAACACAGTTTGACAGAGGGCACCCGAGCAAGAGCAGGCCGAAGCCTGAATGAACCACGTCCAGGATAAAAGCTGAAGAGGCGTCTTTAAGCAAGCTGGGATCAGGGCTGGTGGCAATCTGGAAGCAGTGGCAAGCAAGGCTGAGGTCTAGATGAAGAGAGAGTCAAAAGGATGGTCAGATGAAGCAGAAGTCCAGGGCTGGAGAGAAGCAAAGGCTTAGTCAAGCGATACAGAGGTCCGGGGCTGGAGAGATGCAACAGAGTAGTCAGGCAATGCAGAGGTCTGGGGCTGGAGAAAGGCATCAGAATAGTCAGGCAATGCAGAAGTCTGGGGCTGGAGAGAGGCAACGGAGTAGTCAGGCAATGCAGAGGTGCAGAGCTGGAGAGAGGCAACGGAGTAGTTAGGCAATGAAGAGATCAAACCAGGTCAGCAATCCGAAGGAGCGACGAAGGAATAGGAACACAGGAACAAGGAAACAAGAACAAAGGCAATCAGGATCAGGAACCAGGAACTGAAGAGGCAACGAGTAGTCGACTAGCGAGGGGACCTGTTGCAAAGACAATTTGAGAGAGTGAAGCCCGGGCATATATATCTGAGCCCTGCCGACGTCATCATCCAGGGCTGCGGCCAGGTTCCCGCCGCAGGCCCTATTTAAAGACTAGCTGTGCGCGCCTAGGGAGGGGCGCAGCGCTGGTTGGGACGGCGTCTCTCTGCGGGCCACACGGAGAGGCCCGACGCGGAGCATCAGGAACTGCAGCAGAGCCGGAGGCACCAGGGGTAGCCCAAGGATGGAGCCGGCAGACCACAGCTGCCAGAGACGAGGGACCAGATGCTGGATTACTTTGAAAGAGGTAAGGGGGCCGAGCCGCGGGTCTGCTGCGGCCGGCGCGTGTAACAATAGAAACTTAGATATGATGCAGAAAAGGAACAAACGGTCCATCCAGTCTGCCCAGAAGCTTATGGTAGCATAAGCCGCATCATACAGGTCTCCCCCATAATGGTATGATCTACCACACCATACAATTCATCCCAATACTTATTTTCCCAAAACGTCAAATTCAGGGCCCTTGTTTGTTGCTGTCTGAGTCCAATTCCCTGTTACCTATTGCCATTGAAGCAGAGAGCAATGTTGGAGTTGCATCACAAGTATAAGGCTTATTGGTTAAGGATAGTAACAGCTGCATCAGCAAGTTACCCCCATGCTTATTTGTTTTCCCAGACCATAAAATTCAATGTCCTTGTTGGTTGTTGTCTGAAACTAATTCCCCTTTTCCTCTTCCCCCCCCTGCTGTTAAAGCTGAGGCAATAATGGAGTTGCATCAACAGTATGAAGGCTTATTGGTTAAGGGTAGTAACTGCCACACCAGCAAGTTTACCCTATGCACTCTTTTCCTCATTTCCATCCTCTAGCCTTTAGGGATCCACAGTATTTATCCCATGCCCCTTTCAAATCTTTCATCATTTTTGTCTTCACCACCTCCTCTGGAAGGGCATTCCAGGTATCCACCACCTTCGCTGTGAAGAAATATTTCCTGATGTTGGTTCTGAGTTATCCTCCCTGGAGTTTCATTTCGTGACCCTAGTTCTACTGATTTCTTTTCAACGGAGAAGGTTTGGCATTTGTGCATCATTAAAACCTTTCAGGTATCTGAAGGTCTATATCATATTTCCCCCACACCTCCTCTCCTCCAGGGAATACATATTGAAGTCCCTTATCCTCTCCTCATAAGTCATTTGATGGAGAACCCCACCATTGTCACCCTTCTCTGGACCACCTCCATCCTGTCTCTGTCCCTTTTCAGATTCGGTATCCAGAACTGAACAAAATACTCCATGTGAGGCCTCACCAAGGACCTGTACAAGGGCAACACCACCTCCATTTTCTTACTGGTTATTCCTCTCTCTATGTAGCCCAGCATTCTTCTGGCTTTAGCTATTGCCTAGATGGTCAAATTTTGGCAGATGAGATTTAGGGAAAATTTTCAGCCCAAAACCTAGTCTAGCCAGTTATTTTGGCCACTCAGCAGGTTTCAAAAATTGATCCTGTGGTGTGTGGAGGTATCATGTGTTAATTTCCCAAAGAGCAGAAGGTTGAAATTGTTATGAATGTCCTGTAGTGCTATGATTGCTAGAGAGCGCTGAAGTCATTGAGGTTGAAGGCGGGAGTATTTTAGCTTTTGGCCAAAATACTCCTGGTATAATTGTGAATTCAGGTTCATACTAGTCTAGAACTTTCTGTGTGTGCCAAACTACAGGGGAGTGAGTGGAAGGTTCAGTCACTAACTGTGGAAGGGTCCTATTCCCTCAGATGAACTCCTACTAGTGAGGGATGCATAAGTGGGGACATGCTGTCCCTAAGCCTGTCACCTTATTTATCATAAACTTTGTTCTATAGAAATATAAGCAAAGTTTTGCTATTTTCATGGATGACCCTTTTCAGTATAAGATTGTTCAGTTATTTTCTGTAGAATTGGACTAATTAGAATTGACTTGAATAAAATGTATTAATTCTATTGCCAGTAATGCACTTAGCTGAGCAAGATATATTTTAGTTCAGAAAAATGGCAGAAATGCATTCGATGATTAAAAATAAAATTAGGATGGAGCCTTTTCAAGAAAAAATGTTTTGACAGAAATTGATTTCCAAGGTTATCTTGCCTTTTTATGTGCTTCTGATCTGTGAATGACTGAACTGCTTTCCTGAATTCTTAGCATTTTTAGCAGCATCCATTTATGGCTATACATTATTGTACTTAAAGAACTGAGCTACAGACTGACAAAACTCTTAATGGCCATGCCTTTTGCATAGACAATAAAATAAATTGAACTCTTTCACCTAACTTTAAAATCAATTACTTTCAAATTGAGCTCTGCTAATTGTTAACATAGAAACATAGAAACATAGAAATGACGGCAGAAGAAGACCAAATGGCCCATCCAGTCTGCCCAGCAAGCTTCACACATTTTTTTTCTCTCATACTTATCTGTTTCTCTTAGCTCTTGGTTCTATTTCCCTTGCACCCCCACCATTAATGCAGAGAGCGGTGATGGAGCTGCATCCAAGTGAAATATCTAGCTTGATTAGTTAGAGGTAGTAGGGGCAGTAACCGACGCAATAAGCAAGCTACACCCATGCCCATTTGTTTTTACCCAGATTATGTTATACAGCCCTTATTGGTTGTTTATCTTCTCCCCTGCCATTGAAGCAGGGAGCTATGCTGGATATGCATCGAAAGTGAAGTATCAGGCACATTTGGTTTGGGGTAGTAACCGCCGTAACAAGCCAGCTATTCCCCGCTTTGTGAGTGTGAATCCTTTTTCCTTCTCCCCTGCCGTTGAAGTTATGCTGGATATACGTGAAGTATCAGTTTTTCTTTTCCCCTGCCGTTGAAGCAGAGAGCTATGCTGGAAATTCGTGATGTATCAGTCTTTCTCCCATGCCATTGAAGCAGAGAGCCATGCTGGATATGCGTCGAGAGTGAAGTATCAGGTACATTTGGTTTGGGGTAGTAACCGCCGTAACAAGCCAGCTACTCCCCGCTTTGTGAGTGCGAACCCTTTTTTCTTCTCCCCTGCCATTGAAGCAGAGAGCTCTGCTGGATGTGTGAAGTAACAGTTTTTCTTCTCCCCTGCCGTTGAAGCAGAGAACTATGCTGGATATGCATTGAAAGTGAAGTATAAGAATGGAGTGATCAAGCTAGTTGAAATGCATCAGGAATAGAGGAAGGTGGAGGTAGTAATTTGGTTATTTGGTTTGGGGTAGTAACCGCCGTAACAAGCCAGCTACTCCCGTCTTTGTGAGTGCAAATCCTTTTTTCCACATTTCCTCTTGCTGTTGAAGCTTAGAGTGATGTTGGAGTCACAGTAACCATGTGTATGTTTATTGAATAAGGGTATTGTCTCCAGGCAGTAGCCATCATTCTGGCGAGTCACCTACTCTTCATTGGCGGCCTCTTGACTTTATGGATCCACAGTGTTTATCCCACGCCCCTTTGAAGTCCTTCACAGTTCTGATCTTCACCACTTCCTCCGGAAGGGAATTCCAGGCATCCACCACCCTCTCCGTGAAGAAATACTTCCTGACATTGGTTCTGAATCTTCCTCCCTGGAGCTTCAAATCGTGACCCCTGGTTCTGCTGATTTTTTTCTTATGGTAAAGGTTTGTCGTTGCCTTTGGATCATTAAAACCTTTCAAGTATCTGAAAGTCTGTATCAAATCACCTCTGCTCCTCCTTTCCTCCAGGGTGTACATATTTAGATTCTTCAATCTCTCCTCGTACGTCATCCGATGAAGATCCTCCACCTTCCTGGTCGCCCTTCTCTGAACCGCTTCCATCTTGTCTTTGTCTTTTTGTAGATACGGTCTCCAGAACTGAACACAGTACTCCAGGTGAGGCCTCACCAAGGACCTGTACAAGGGAATAATCACTTCCCTTTTCTTACTCGATATTCCTCTCTCTATGCAGCCCAGCATTCTTCTGGCTTTTGCTATCGCCTTGTCGCATTGTTTCGCAGACTTCATATCATTTGACACTATCACCCCAAGGTCCCTCTCCTGCTCCGTGCACATCAGCCTTTCCCCCCCCATCGAATACAGTTCATTCGGATTTCCACTCCCCATATGCATGACTTTGCACTTCTTGGCATTGAATCTCAGCTGCCATATCTTCGACCACTCTTCCAGTTTCCTTAGATCCCGTCTCATTCTCTCCACTCCTTCCTGGCGTGTCCACTCTGTTGCAGATCTTAGTGTCATCCGCAAAAAGACAAACCTTACCTTCTATCCCGTCCGCAATGTCACTCACAAAGATATTGAACAGGACCGGTCCCAACACCGATCCTTGCGGTACACCACTTAAAACCGCTCTCTCTTCAGAGAAGGTTCCATTTACCATCACATATTGTCTTCTGTCCGTCAACCAATTTGCAATCCAGGTCACCACCTCGGCACTCACTCCTAAGCTTCTCGTTTTATTCACCAGTCTCCTGTGCGGAACCGTATCAAAAGCTTTGCTGAAATCCAAGTATATGACATCGAGCGCTCTTCCTTGATCCAATTCCTTGGTTACCCAGTCAAAAAAGTTGATCAGATTTGTCTGACAGGATCTTCCCCTGGTGAATCCATGTTGCCTCTGGTCCATCAATTCTCCGGACTGTAGATAGTTCACTATTCTCTCTTTCAGCAGAGACTCCATTACTTTTCCCACCACCGAAGTGAGGCTAACCGGTCTGTAGTTGCCAGCCTCCTCCCTGTTCCCACTCTTGTGAAGCGGGACCACCACCGCTCTTCTCCAATCTCTCGGCACCACTCCCGTTTCTAGGGATCTATTGAACAGGTCACACAGTGGACCCGCCAGAACATCTCTGAGCTCCCTCAATATCCTTGGATGAATCCCATCAGGCCCCATGGCTTTGTCCACTTTCAGGTTCTTTAGCTCTTCCCACACATTTTCTACTGTAAAAGGATTTTCATCTATTCCACTTCCCTCCAGTTTTTTGTTGTGTAGAGATGGTCCTTCTCCAGGGTCTTCTTTAGTGAACAAAGAGCTGAAGTATTCGTTTAATATTTCTGCCATTTCTTCATCTGTCTCCACACATTGATCATTACCACCTTTCAATTTCACTATACCACTTTGGACCTTTCTCTTTTTGCTGATGTATCTGAAAAATGTTTTGTCACCATTTTTTATCTCCTTGGCAATCCTCTCTTCCGCTTGATTTTTTGCCAACTTGATTGTTTTCTTCGTCTCCCTCAGTTGATACAAATATTCTTCTTTGTGCTCCTCCCTTTGGGATCCTTTATATTTCTTGAAAGCTGTTCTTTTAGCTTTAATTTTGTCAGCCACCTCCTTTGAGAACCAGATAGGTTTCAATTTTCTTTTGCTTTTCTTTATGTTTCTAACATATAGAGCAGTTGCCTTGGTGATTGCTCCTTTTAGATTGGTCCACTGCTGATCCACATCTCTCTCGTTCTCCCATCCTTTAAGTTCTTCCTCCGGTACTTTCCCATTTCCTCAAAGTCTGTGTTTTTGAACTGTAAAACTCGGGTCTTTGTGGTTCTTTTCCCTATTCTATTAGTGATATTAAACCATACCGTTTGATGATCACTGCTGCTGAGGTGGGCGCCCACCTGGACATCTGAGACATTATCTGCATTAGTGAGCAATAAGTCGAGTATAGCACCTTCTCTCGTGGGTTCCAACACCATTTGTTTGAACAAAGATTCTTGCATGGCATCCATTATTGCTCTACTATTTTTAGTTTCTGCAGATGGGATTTTCCAGTCTACATCTGGCATATTAAAGTCACCCACGATCACCACTTCTCCCTTCCTACCTATCTTATGGATGTCTTCAATCAGATCTCTGTCCAGCTCTTCCTTTTGGTTTGGAGGCCTGTAAACCACTCCAATATAAATGGACACTCCGTCATCTTTTTTTAGGTCGACCCATAGAGCTTCTTCTTTACCCCAACTTCCTTGTAGCTCAGATGCTTGGATGTTGTTTCTGACATAAAGAGCCACACCTCCCCCTTTTCTATCCTTTCTGTCCTTCCTTAACAAGTTGTAGCCTGGTATTGTTGTATCCCATTCATGAGATTCTGTGAACCATGTTTCTGTGATAGCAACAATGTCCAATTCTGCCTCAGCCATTAGGGCCTGCAGATCTGGGATTTTATTTCCCAAACTATGAGCATTTGTGGTCATAGCCTTCCAGGTACTCTCTTTTAGGTTATTGCTTTTCCTGGACTCCTTATGAGATATTAGTTGAGATTTGTTATTCACTTTACTCTTTCTGTTTGTAGTTGTGCCACTGTTGACAGAGTTATCCATCTCAATTAGATTTTTCTTTTGGTTATGGATCTTGAAATACTGCATGCATTGTGTTTTTTCTCTCTTTTCTGGTAATACTGCAATGTTTTTCTCAAGAACTTCCTCAGTTTTTAATATAGAGAAGGCTTGTTCTTTTTGCATTTGGTACATTGTGTGTCTCCTCTTTACAGGTCTAAGCTGGCTTTTTTCAAGTGCAAAGGTTGTAGCATATGCTGTGTTATATTTATATCTTGGAAAAATAGTAAAACACCTTCACAATGCACATACTATGACGCAAAAGTGAGAGTTCCTAACAAACGGATGAAACACTCATTGGCCTTGGGAAATCTTCTGGTCTTTTGTTTACATTGCATGCACTTTTAGAGCATTTCAGAGTCACACGTATTGAGTTTCTTTCCAGATATAATTTCAAATTCCTAATCCACAAAAAATAATAGTGAAAGGCATCAATAAAGTAATGAATATTGCACAATGAATGAATAATTCTAAAGCACTAAGAACATTTTTATTATTATTAAACTGAAACATTCTTTTAATAATAGAAATATCAGACACTTAGGGTTCACTGAGCACAGCAGTGTCCTCAGAAATTCATCATTTGCCCATGCCTACTGTATATAAGCGCTTTTTTTGTTTTTTAATATATGAAAAGTAAACCTCAAAAACAATATATAATCCTTTAAATTCATATAAAATGTAAAAATAGAGCTGTATTCAATACCATAGTCCCAAAATGTCGATGCTTTTTAAATCTCTGCACACAGATGGAACAGAATAAAACACCAAAGTACAGCCGAGAGAACCCCAACACTGGCCAATGTTTTGGCACTGCCTGCACTGGGGGAACAAAATGAAAAAGACACACATCTTAATACCAAACAAGAGTCCAATCGGGAGAGACACACAATTATAAACCACTTTACAAATCAATCCCCCCAAAATTCAAAACAATTTAAAAAATTCAATAAAAAGTTTAGAAACCAAGTGACCTCATACCCAGGCATTTACATAGAAATAAAAAAACATAGAAATGATGGCAGAAGAAGACCAATAGACCCATCCAGTTTGCCCAGCAAGCTTTCACACTTATTTTCTCATACTTATCTGTTACTCCGAGCGCTGCGTTCAGGGCTCTTATTGGTAACTTTTTGATTCTAATTTCCTTCCACCCACGCCATTGATGCAGAGAGCAGTGTTGGAGCTGCATCAAAGTGAAGTATAAGGCTTAATGTTTGAGGGTAGTAACCATCGTATCGAGAAAGTTACCCCGATGTTTGTATACTCATACTGCTCAGATCGATGCCTTTTTAGATGTTGTCTGGATGTATATCCTATTTCTTCATTCTCCCCTGCCGTTGAAGCAGTGAGCTGCGCTGGATATGCATTCAAAGTGAAGTATCAGGCTTAATTTGTTAGGGATAGTAACTGCCGCAATAAGCAAGCTACTCCCACTCTTATTTGTTTACCTAGACTGTGCAATTCAGTCCTTATTGGTTGTTGTCTGAATATAAATCCTCTTTTCTTTATTCTCCCTGCCGTAGAAGTAATGAGCTGCACTGGATATGCGAAGGAAAGTCTTCAAGGTCCGATTGGTCCTTTCAGCTTGACCATTGGCCTGTGGATGATAGGCCGATGTATAGCTTAGGGAAATATTAAACTTTTTACATATAGAACACCAGAGAGACAGTCCGGAGGTACTACTTGGGGAGATGAACAGACGAACAGGAACAGGAGGACACTGGAGAACTAGGAAGCAGGAACAGAACTGGAACAGAAGGATCCTGGAAGAAAACTTGGAACAAAACTGGAACAAGGTTCAGATGCAGTGACAATCTAGCATACAAGCTGACCCGATTGTCAAGGCAAGGAAGTACAAGCAGGGACTTCCTTATATCAGGGAATCAATCAGGGTGCACCGCAGAGCTAGGACCCGCCCTTGGCCCTACAAGAGGCTGGGCGGTCCGCGTGCACGTAGAAGCGTAGCCAATGCCACCAAGGACGCTGAACTCCGATGTGAGGCCTGGTACGTAGTGGAAGGCCTGGCAATCGCCGCCGCAGGACACAGAGGCCTGAAAGAGCTCACTGCTGCCGCTAGGGAGGCCAACCTAGGACCTGCCGTGGAACCAGAGAGGTGAGCAGGCCCGTGTGCAGGCCGGGCATGGATGGGGTGCGTAACAGTTAATGTGTGTTTTGTTACATTTATTGAATTTTATTAGTTTTCTGTGCAAAGAGGATTGTTTGCATTGTTTTGAAAAAATTTAATAAATATGAAGTTAAAAAAAAAAAACACTCACAGAAAGAGCCACTTATACTGGAGTGTCAGGTTTTTGTGCAATGCTTTCTGCAGTATGTACAGTCAAGATCATTAAGTCCAAATTAGGGGCCTCATCAGGGCTGGTGCGACCATTAGGTGGGACTAGGCGGCCATCAGTGGGTGGGGCGCCATTTTCAGAATGTGAATGGTTACAGCAGCATTTGCTAAATTTGTTCAAACATGGTGGCTGGGGAGAGAGAGAGAACTGTAGGAGGGAGGCCATAAATCTATATATCTACCACTGTCAGATGGGCACATTCAAGTCAGGGTTTGGTGGGAAGGGGGGGGGGCAGGGGTTGATGGGCGGTGTTACATTGATCTGCCTAGGGTGCCACAGACCCTTGCACCAGCCCTGGACCTCATTTATTAAGCATTTCTGCCACAGACACAGAATGGGAGAAAAGCCTGTGGGAATCAGGCTCTATATTAGTTCTCATTACTATAGCATATTCCATTTTGAAACAAATCCCTCGTCGTCACAATATAATTTGGGCTCCTCAATGACATGGAAGCCTTGCAGAATCTACTGTGTGCCCTCTGCGTGCGACCGTGTAAGAATAAGGCAGCTACGAATTTGGTGTAAAGATGATTATATACTGCGCGTGGAGCTTGAGGAATAGTCTCCAGACAAGTGAGGCTCGTCTAAAATCTTTTGTAAATCAGTCTCTGACAAAATGAAGGTACTAGACCAATTAGACTCCATATGAAGCCCACTAATTCAACTAATCAAACGGAAAAACAGGATAGCCACAAATTCCCAGAAATATGGTAGAGACCATGAGGTCTCCATGAGATGGCCCTGGTTCTCATTGTCTTTAGGATTATGACGTCGTTCCTAATAGCACCTCCCCAGAGGTTTGCCAGAATGTGTAGCCCTGTCCATGGAGGGGAGGGGGGATTAGGAGAGAGAGATTAGGGAAACAGGGTAGTTTTGCTTCAGAAGGTAAAGGAGTGTTCAGTGTGCCCTTCAAATTTAGGCCCCCAGCCTAGATAAGCAAGCGAGAGACACTGCCCTGCCAGGTCTTGGTTATAGACTGGAGGGAAGAGAGAGAAATATAATTGTTTTTGTCTTTTTTATCAGAGTATTACGAATTTTGATATTTTTTGACCTGCACCTGCTGGGAGGCTGAAATCTCCTCTCCAGAGGTGCAAGAGGGATCTGTACCCCCCTTCGCCCATTAAAGAAGAGGCTGCAGAGACCTGTAGTTAAGATCCAGTACTTTTGGCACTAGCATGGTCTCTTCTTCCCGTGCACGCACCTGCTGCTCACCACTTCCTCTTCCGGGCTGCAGGGGGCGGGAAGAAGAGAGCATGCCGGTGCCGCTGAATCCAGCTGTCCTGCCACGTTCTGCCCGGGCTATCAGTGTTTTTAAGCCCGGGCAGAGGACCTATTTCGCTTGGGTAGGGGGAGCAACTGGGTCAGTAGGGGACCGGGAAGTGTAGTGACACACCTGCGTGTGCTTGGCGACACACTGGTGTGTCGCGACACACCGGTTGAGAACCGCTGTTCTAGTGTATACATGTTTAGGTCTTTATAGTGAAGACTGATGACCATTTTAAAACCAACTCTCCAGACTGACTCCATCCTATTTATATCTTTTTGTAGGTTTTTGTAGTATTGTACACAGTATTCAAATTAGGTCTTACCAGAAATTTATACAGGAACAATTACACCTCCATTTTTTCTGATGATCATTATTCTTCCTATACACCCAAGCATCTTTCTGGCTTTTGCTGTCACCTTATCCACCTGTTTGGCCATCTTCAGATCATCAGATATAATCATCCACAGATCCTGTTCTTGTTTCATGCATACTATACTGTACCCCTCCCTTGGATTTTTGCAGCCCAAATGTATGTCCCTGCATTTTTTGCATTAAATCATAGCTTACACAGTCTAAATCATTCTTCAAGCTTTGTTAGAGCCTTCCTCATTTTTTAAATAACTTCCTGGGTGTCTACCATGTTGCGTATTTTGGTATCATGCACAAAAATATAAACTTTTTCCAATGCTCCTTCTGCAATATCGCTTGCAAAATGCTGAAAAAAACCAGTCCAAGACTGATGCCTGCAGCACACCACTAGTGGAGGAGTAACCTAGTGGTTAGAGCTGTGGGCTATAAAGCAAAGAAAGCAGCGTTCCAACCCCACTGCTACTCCATGTGACTTTTGGCAAGTCAATTTACCTTCCATTGTCTCTAGTATAAACTTAGGGGAGATTTATTATACTGCAATATTTATCGGGAGAGGGAAAATATCACAGGGAAGGGAAGGATGTTCCCATGATACTTGGCCCCTTCCCAGACAAAATATCATGGCGCTATCTTTGTGATATTATTTCTTGCAGAAAAAGTCTGCAAAAAAAAATCATTGGGCGAGGGTTCAAAAAAGCATGATAGCAATCCCATTTACACAGGGCTGTCATTGTCTGAAAGGACCTCCGAGGCCCGGAAACCCCCCTTGTAATGTTCCAAAATTGCTCCTGTTATGTTGGAAGACCCCACCCCCATCTCCAGGTGCCTGTCAAGGTGGCCTAGCAGGGCTCAAAGTTTACAAATATAAAAAGTAATCATGCGGCAATATCCTGCCCCCTTGCCATATCTCTCTGTTCTTAATTGCTCCCTCCAACCACATACCCCCTAATTCAATCCCCCAGAAGCTGACCCCCCACCCCCACCCCAGGACCCCTCCACATAATCCCTGGTAGTCCAGTAGCTCCCACCACACCTTCTCTTTCAAAAATCAGCATCCCTGGTAGTCTAGTTGCTCCTCTCCTGCTCCCCTCCTTCTGCCCTTGATAGGTGATGGGGGAGTTGAGGTCTTCCAAGACCTCTGGTAGGGGTACACAGAGGGAGGGGGAAGAGGGGAGAATCTCACCCTTCAAGGAGTGGCATACTGGATATTGATTTAGATGACAGGAGAAGAGTTATGAGGCAGTGTACCATGGACAAAGAAATTGCAACCCTTGGAATTGTGATTTTGCTTTTTATATTAATGATTTTTTCCATTTTTGGCCTGGATTTTGTTTAAGTTGAAGTAAACCATTTTTTGTTGAACACCAGTACTGGACTGAGGTAATATACGTGTGTATACTGCTTACAAAATAACAACTTGTGCATGCATTTATGAACTCCGCCTTTTTTTCTCCCTGTTAACATTTGCATTCAACACTGCATGACTGTGCACATTTTCGTGTTTTATAAAATGACATATATAAGTATACACAGAACTTATGAACATAATATGCTCATTTTATGCAGGCAATCCTCACATATTCTTTGAAAATTACCTTCATAATCAGGAAATTTGGACCATATTTTTTGGTATCCATATTTATTTAATTAAAATGTTCTTATATTCTACTTTATCCATATCTTTTCCAGTGGATTACAATAAAATATATTTAGACACTCTTGACAATCAACCAACTCAAGAAATACAAACTAACCTTGAAACAAAAACTACATTCTTCATAAAACAAACAACAAAAGGACAATCCTGCAAGTAAGTAAAGAATCAAGGTTCTTGATCAAAGCCCTGAGAATATAATAATACATGTATCTATATCTCTCTCTATATATATCGATATATAAATAAATTAATTTAAAAAAATGTATATACTGCATTACCAATACAATAAAAGCGGTGTACAAATTTAACATACATAATAAAATCCAACATAAAATGTGCTGCCCATGATATCTGCCTGTCAGGGACCTGCTGCTGTGGCTCTGGCAGAGAGAGGGCGCTATTTGCCATCCAATGTGACCACAGGACTGGAAGGAGACAAAGGGGCCAGCTGACTGGAGGTGAGCCGAAGGGAGGCAGCAGGACGAGCAAGCTGGGAAAGAGAGGACACCAGCCCTTGATGGTTAGGATGGTGGAGAAGGGGAAGAGGACTCAGGCAGGGACAGGTATGTTTGCATCATTGTCCAGCAAATGTTTTGTGGGTGTCAGCTAGTTTTGTATAATATTTTCCTTCTTGGTTCTTTTCTAGAAAAAACAAATTCAAATATATATGACTGGGGAAGGGAAAGCAAACTTTCCCAGTTCTCTATGTAATTATTTTCTTTGAAGTTAACATTTTTCAGCATTGACAAGCTGATCCATATGGCAGGCTTTTTTTTTTTTAAAGCAAGGAGGAGGTAAAGAGGACTGAGCCTGTTTAGTTTAGAGCATGCACGATATTTTGAGTAGCAATCACATACCATTTAGTGCTCAAGTAGAAGTAGTGTGTTGATGGTAGATATTTTGTGATTAGGTGCATGCTAATTGTGTGTGCAGGCTGAGGATGTTATATTTAGTGGGCATGTTACAAATTTTAGTGCATCACCTGTTAAGAATTGTTTTGTTGTGTCCACTAAATATTTTAGCAAGTATATGCATACATTCTTTTTTAGCAACAATTTTATTACATAGGCCCCACAGACAATGTAAACAGATAAAGACTATTGGATCTCCCTCATCTGCCTATTTTTGCCTGCCTATTGTGCTGCCACAGGTCTTACTTGATCTCCCTCTGGATATCTGGCAGAAAGGCTCCTTTTTATCTATTCCTTTCATGCTTGTATTCTGCCAGTTTTGGCTCCTGCCATCTTCACTAAAAATCTATTCCAGGTGTTCTATAACCAGCTCATTCCTATTGAACTTCCTTTCCTCCAGGTTCAAATTATGATCCCTTGTCCTTGAGCCTTTTCATCTTACAAAAAATGCTTTCTTCTGCTACCTTATTAAAGCATGCTAAACATTTTGATTCGGATTAAACATTTTTTTCATGAGCTTGTGATTTGTTACAAGGCATCATGGGACCTATGTCAAGGCTCTAACAATAATAAAGAAGTCACAGAAATGCTGGAAAGCATTACCATGTTACTCCAGTCATACTGAGATCAACTCATATAAAGTTTTTGGCAAATGCTACTTCTGATAGCAAAAATGCTTTATGGCAGTGTTTCCCTGAGGCATACCTAATCCGCCAGGTTTTCAGGATATCTCTAATGAGTATGTATGAGATAGACTTGCATATAGTGGAGACAGAGTATGCAAATCTTTCTCATGCACATCAGTTGTGGATATGAGGAAATCCTGAAAACCTGCCTGTCTAGGTATGCCTCCAGGAGAAGGTTGGAAAACACTGCTTTATGGAAAATGTTTTACTGGATATGTATTTGAAATGGAATAGTACTTGCCATGAGACTCCTTATATTTCCTGTACTCTGAAGATGAGCATTGAATTTTGTTATGCATAGACATTTTACATCATGAAAGAAGAGAAAAAAAAAAGGATGGGAATTAAAGGGAGCTTTTCAATGGTATACGTATCTTCAACCTACCTAAGATAGAATGCTAATTTTGCACCAAGAATTAAATGTTTTGCTCATATTGGTTAAGATTTCAGAAAGAAGAGTGCATAAGTTAAGTTGGTTTTGCTAGGCTTTGCTTGCCTTTATCCTGTTGAATTACAAAACAAGACATATGCAATCCTTTTACCTGCAGGATGGTGGTGCTCTTGCACCATTCTAGTTCTTAAGTCCTACTGCTGTCTTTACTGTGTTCTTTTCAATATTTTTTCCAAATAAATTGGATTTCTTAAACCCTTCAAAAAGTAGTATTTGTTTCTAAAAGAAGGAGAATAAGGAGCAAAGTGAGAAGCAGGTAAGATATGTTTATGCAAAAGAAACATATGAGTGCATGATGTCTGATCGTTGCTGCATGCAAAGCATCTTTTAAAATGCTTAGGGCTTGGAGCATCGTTTAGGTACATTGCAGCTTAGCTCTGCTTTGCGCTGTGCTGTTTTTTGCACGAGTTAAATATACCATCCAACACTAAAGTAATGGTATCTTTGAATAAACAAAATAAAATTTAGCATGAGATCAGTACTTCCAGTCTGCACTAAAATTGACAATAGCAAAGAGGAATCTATGATAAATACCAATTTCATATCTATTACTGATTGGGGTATCATGGTCACAAGATCTATTGCATGCCATCTGGGTCCTATGGGTGCATTTGCCTGCTGTGCAATACTCTGGCAACAAAAGTAGTTTGATTGTTTTATTATAAGAATTGTTTAGAATTGTGTATATTCTCTTTAATGTATAAAGAAATATTTCTAATACTTTCTAATTTATGGCTCATTATCTATTTTCATTGTTTGACACTTATTTTCCTAATGTTATGAGAAAAAAAAACCATTTACCAGCAAACACATTATTCAGTACTTCATCATAGCCAGCAGCTCTTTTGCATATCTTTATTTGCTTGTAGTAACTTATCTGCATATGCAAATATTAACAGCTCCCCATTCCTCAACAGTGAGTTGCTGTTTGTTGTAATGTTGTTTGTGTCCTTTGCATAAGAATATAATCAAGGATCAGTTGCAGGCATTCGTACCAAGGCACACCTTTGTTCAGTTTGTGGGTAACTAAATGGATCCCTATTTAAGGACTCTTCTGAAATCTAACATTTTTAGTTCCATTGCTACTTCTAGTCTATATTTCTACCATTACAGGCATATCTTTCTGTTCCCTACTGTTATTACTCTGTATGACTCTTGAGGGGCCAGGTATGGAACAATCTAAGTACCCACATTCTGCATGGATGGATGTTTTCTTCCTCACATTCAGGACTTACAAAAATTGACAAGTTATTTGTCAGGTTATCCAAATAAATATTTATATTCTGCATTTGAAAGAGGCAGTAGAGATGTCTGATATCTTGCAGAAAACAAATAAATCCTTTGCAGAGGAATTTTCAACTAGTGCCCCCTCCACAGCACACAATACTTTATCGGTTTCATTACAAAATGTATCTGTAGGTATTCTGTTAGTCCCCTACTAGAGTTTAGGTAAAAAGATTATACCACTGGGGTGGGGAGATGCATGGTAGTGACATTGTTGGTTTACAGCTCCCCCATGTGGAAGGCTGTGAATGGTAGATTCCTCTGGCCCTTAGAGTTCTGTGCACCATTTTACCCTGTGGATTCCCTTTTTGCTTTTGGAGAGGCAGCATGTCCTGTTCTGTTCTCTCATTTTTTTTATTGATTAGCTTCTGTCTCTATGGAGCATATTATTTGGATGATAGTTTCTTTCCACCTTCTCATTTCACTTTATACTCTTCAACTGATTTATTTAAGTTTGGAGTTCAGTTAAGCTTACTTAAGTTTGCTCTTTAATCTAATGGATGTAAGAGGAATCTGTGATCTTTAGAATCCAAGGAGCATGTCTTCTAGCCATCCTGAGGAGGGGAGAAAGGAGTTGGAGTGGACCCCAACTGGGCCCATGAACATCTACACCTAATAAGGAGAAGAGGAGCTACAGGTATCACCATGATACTGAACTGGGGAGAAAGGAGGAGGACATATGAATTTCAGGTACTATAGGGAAAACTAAGGAGTTTCAAGGAGAAAACTACAAGAAGGAGATAGGAGACTAAATGACTGTGCAATATAAACTCCATCAAATAATTCATCATCTGCATTGGGAGGGAAGCCAGTCACTTGCCCCTCATCCAGTGGGAGGGAAGATATAAATCAGCTTAAGAAGGAAATGAAATTGCTTTAACATCTTGAACATGAGAGAGACTATGAGAAGTCAATGACTTACAGAACTGAATTAATTGGCTTTAACAGCTGAATTAAAAAAGACTGCAAGAAGTCACAAACTTACTAAAAAGCACTTGTAGCATCTTAAAAGAGAGCACATTAGCTGTAAAGAACTTTATTTCATCAATTGCATCTCATCAGTGAAGAGAAAGATTAGAAACCACCCCAAAACTCTCAAGTGTTTCATTGAGTTGTGATGATACTGATTATCTATGATGCAACCATCACTTCTGCATACAATACATAGAACGGGGTCTTAAAACTATACAGTGCTAAGAGCCTTGAAAGGAAAGATCCTCCCCACATGCAGCAAACCCTGGAGTACAATTTAAGGCATAAGAACAATGTTACTAAAATAAAGTGTGAGATATGGCCCCTTGAACAACTATCCAGGTACAACCAGTCCAGAGGTTACAATACACACATGCTGGTTGATTTTAAAAGCCCTATGTGTGCTAAAGGTGGGAGATACATGCGTGACTTGAGTCTGTGCACACTGCCCGGATTTGAAAAGGCACATGAGTACGCATGTATCTCCCAGTACGCTCACAAATCATAAAGTAAAAAAGGGGGCGGGATGTGGGCGGGGTCTGGGTGAGGCATGGACGAGGAATAGGCTGGGCAAGTCTGTAACATGAAGTCTGCGCATTATGGGGCCGATTTTTAATTTTACATGCGCGGGGTATATTTGTGCGCACTACCCGGTGCGCACAAATGTACACCCGATTTTATAACATGCGCACGCTGCCGTGCGCATGTTATAAAATCCAGGGTCAGCGAAAGCAAGGGGGTGCACTTGAGCCGGATTTTTAAACATACGTGCGCAGGGTACATTTGTGCGTGCTACCCGGCGTGCACAAATGAACGCCCGATTTTATAACATGCGCGAGCAGCAGGGGGGTGCACACTAGTGCACCTTGCGCGCGCCGAGCCCTAGGGGAGCCCTGATGGCTTTCCCCGTTTGGAGTGGCCTCGGAGGGAACTTTCCTTCGGCCCTCCTCCACCGTCCCCTCGCTTCCCCTATCTAACCCATCCCCCAGCCCTACCTAAATCCCCCCCCCCACCTTTATTTTGGAAAATGTGAGACTTAAATTTTTCTTTTTACTATTCCTTATATTTCATTGTTTTTTTTTCTTGTGTTTTCATGTGATTGCAACTTCAAGTGTTTTCTTGAAATGTATGTGAAAAAATGCAAAAATTAAAAAAATATACTTAGAATATTTTTTATTTTTTTATTTTATTTATTAATTTCTATACCGGCTTTCACGACCAAAGGTTGCATCAAGTCGGTTTACATTTAACAAGTCGTGTAATAAACATAGAACTAGGGTAATTGAACTGGTGCAGAAAATAATAGTTACAATGAACAAGGAAATTACCAACTGGGATAGGAGGAGAAAAGAGAAAAGGGACAGGAATATTTGCATAGTAAAACGCATTTACAGTGAATATTTACATAGTAAGCAATAAAGGATCTGTGTCAAGAGGATGTCAAGAGCTAAATGTAGTCAAGGACTACAATATAATTTAAAAAATTGATTTTTCCCCCTTAAATTCTCCTATGCCTAATAGGATGCATCTATAGAACATCTTTTAGATTAATTTTCAGTTAAAAAAAGAGAGGGAAACTATTATTGCTGTGGCAGTGTCATGAGGCCTGCAGCAATATTAGCAGGAGGACTCTTTGCCCCTACTGCCAGTGAAGACTGGGATTTGGGACTCTCCAAAATGGTAAGGTGTTATTCTGAAGGGATGAGAGAGGGAGCTGATGGAATTCTGTCTTGATAACAGGGAGGTGGTGGTGGTGGTGGTGGTGGGGTTGTTGACATCATTGGGGTGCCCATGAAAGAGGGTGCATACATGAGAGTCCTGATATGGGTGGTTCTGTCCTTCCTGGACCGTCAAATGCAGAAGGGAGGTTGAGAGGCAGATGGAATAGACACTATATGTTGGGGGGGGGGGGGGGGGGGTGTTAAAATGCTGGCTGCTACCATTCTTATGCCATTAAGGCAATTTTTTAACATGCAAATGCTAAAATGTAGTACATAGACCATTAAGTGACATTTTAAATGCACATGAACATTTTTAGCAAGTACAAGCTTAGCACGTTTTAGTGCATGCATCCCTTTGGGTTTCAATCTACCAATGGCATCTTAATTAGGACTGTAGAAGTAAAGGTCAACAAACAAGTTGTAAATGATACCTTTTATTGGATTAAGTTGATACATTTGTGACTAGTTTTGGAGAACAATGCTCCCTTTAGCAGGTCAGTGTAAAATGAGCTAAG